>NW_011888868.1:39598-47086 GCF_000151845.1 Pteropus vampyrus
CACTGAGTAGCTTATCAGAGAAGGACCCTCCTGGAGTTAGTTAGGGGAGAGCGGGTGTTCCTGTAGGGAGCAAAGCAGGGGCATCTCGGAGCAGGTCCCCTGGTGCTGGTGGACTGTGATGATGGCATTCTGCCAGTGGAGTGAGGGAGGCCCGGTGGTATAACCCATAAGACACCCATGGGTCCTAGTTCTAACAACATCCCTGGGTCCCAGAGTGGCAAGCCATTCCCCTCTCAGGGCCTCATAGTTGTCAGGGCATTTGACAGATGTTATCCAAAGTCTTTATAATCTCATCACATGGAATCTTTATTACAGCCTACTGAAGGTGGCAGAGGTGCTATGAGCAACTGATAGTATCTGAAGTCTCACTCAGGTGTCTGACAGACACTGATCTCAAGCACAGTAGGAATGAGCAAGAGCATGAGAGTCCAGAGTGAGGAGAGGGGATGTAAGAGAAGCAGACATCCCCAGTGGCAAAGCTTGGGAAGCCCAGGGAGCTCCTGGCTGTTAGGTTGGAGCAGCAAACATGTCTCATTCGTGAGCAGTTGGATCCTGAGCCTCTCCTTTGACATCTTCCATTTTGTATATGAGACTAAGATGGCGGTGGAAGGTGGGGGGTGGGGAAGGGACTTGCCCAAGGCCACCAGCTGCCTTAATAGAGAGGGGGGTCTGGGTGAGAGTCTTTTTCTGGTATTTGCTTTAAGATTGTGATTTTAGATTGTTTATGGGTGATTTGGGCCCTGAAGCCCAGCCCACTGACAGATACTCTATGGTAAGCATCTAGTCCGTGCACCAGCCTTGGACAGGTCTCATCTGTCATCGTGCCTCAGCTCCCTCGTCTGCCCAAGGGCTAACAGCACCTGCTCTCTTCCATACAGCCAGATCTGTGGGACTGTGACTTATTTGCAGAGGGACCTCGAAAATCACCTGGCTCAGCTGGCCTCTGTTACTTGACCTCCCGTAGGCATCACAAAGCTGAACCTGCTAGGGCTGGGTGTTTCCACTCAGAGTTACTGCTTCCCTGAACCAGGATCTGTGTCACGAATACCTTTGCATAGCAGAGGCAGGCTGTACCAAAGGGAAAAGCCATACTGTGGTCAGACTGGGGAATGGTTAATTGAATCACCTGGCGGGAGCATCTCATGACGGCAGAACTGTGGCCGGTAGTTTTTTTTCCCAGCCTTGTTAGCTGTTGTGCTAACACTTTGGAGGCCATAAAGTTTTAAAAACACATTTTGGCCCAGAATTTTTTTTTCCCTTTAATTTTTAAAATGGTGTAATTTTAAAGGCAATTTGATTCAGATGTTTCTCATTGCTTTACACTGAAGCTGCCCAAATGCTGTCCTATTTTCCTCCTCAAAAGTGGCATTTTTTTCCCACGAAAAATATTTCTGAACCTCTCTGTGTGCCTCAGCTAAGCACCAGGAACCCAGCCACTCCAAGCCTCCAGGCTGGGACAATCAGAAAGGCTGGAGCCATAAAACTCCAAGCTGAGTCTGATCCAGTGAGCTTTGCTTGTCTCTGAAGTCACATAGCCATGCAGGCTTTAGAAACCCTGTGATGTGCCAACACCTAACTCTTACACTGAGCAACACTGTGTGCTGGGTCAGGGCCTTCCCAGCGTGGTCCCCCACTGGCAGCACCAGCATCCCTGGGAATTATTAGAAATGCAAATTCTTGGGCCCCGTTCCAGACCTCCTGCAGCAGAGCTTCTGGGAGTGGGACCCAGCAAGGTGGGGGTGATTCTGATGCATTCCTAAGTGTTGGGTGCTCTGTGTTCCAGCTGCATGAGCTAGGGTGAGTTTTTTCATAAGTAAAGTATGGATCATGCATGGATCTGCTATGTAGAAGTTACAGGAGACATATAATGTGCTCCCACCTGCCTGGTGTAGGACACCTCATAGCTGCTCTTGCTGTGCAGTGCCGAATAGTAGTAAGAAGCAGACCAGTCCTGCAACCAGGTTGCCTGGTTAATGCCCAGCTCTGCTTCTCCTGGGCAGGTCTGTGCCTCACTTTTTTCATCTGTAAAGTGGACATAATAACAGAACCTACTCCATAGTGTTGTAATAATTACTTGAGTTAGCACATGTCGTGCGCTGGGCATGAGTTAGCTCTATGTGAGGTCCAATTTAACCATTTGCTTTAGTAACTATTACCAGTTTTCCTTTCCTAGGTCTGTAGGCTGTGACTTAGAAAGTCTCCTCTTCATTGCTAACTGTTGCTAGCTGACCCATTGAGGCCAGACAGGTAGGTAGGAAGCTCAGATTTCTGGTGTCTTTTCACTTGAGAGTGGTGGAGGGAGCCCTGGGCTGGAGATCAGACCTGGGTTCCGGTCCTTCTTTTCCTCAGTGTCAGAGGCTGTCCTGCCTAGGTGTCTAGGACCTTAGCATGTCCCTGGCCTCCTTAACTCAGCCTTCTCCCTGACACCCTGGAGAATGGGACCAGAGGTTACCGAAGCTAGCCTCGCCTTGGAATTTCATGAGATGCCTGTAATAAACACAGACTCCCAGGCTTCCGCGAACCTGCAGAAACAGAATCTCCTGGGCGGAGGCCTGGGCATATATATGTCTAACAGGCTTCCCAGGGCACTGGGTACAGCTGGTTCAAGGCATGGACTGGGTCCCTGGAGGTGATTATGACCCAAGCATTAATAAGGGGTAAGTACTGCATAACTCTCAGCACAGTGCTCCGTTGCTGCAGGAGGCCTCCATGCCACCTAAACTCATATCAGCCACCCCTTTATCTGGTTCACTGGCCCTGCTGACTTCTTTGAAATTTTCTTTGAGGTTCATTTTTGCTTAGTGGGGAGGTAGACGTATCTGTCCTGTAATGCTGTACAAATACTGGAATATGTAAACGAGTCAGGCTGTGAGCATCCTTTCTGAGAAGCCCAGAGTTAGGAAATTTCCCCAGAACACATGGACTTTACCATGTCCTACGTTGATCATTACCTCCGAGACCCTGGTGTCTTTGCCTTCTCCGTTTCTATGCCACCTCCTGCCCCTCACTATATGGCAGAGCATCATTTGTTTATCACTGTGGGTGCCGTCCCCCCCAAGCAATGCAGACACCTGGTAAATCAATGTTGAATGAAGAGATGGGTCTGATGCTATCATGCCAGGTGTTTGCTTGGTGGGCTGGTGCAGGCAGCTGCCTCTGTTGGTGCTGAGGTCCCCCGGTATGAGGGTCATTTGGGGCTGGTCTGCTCCTTGGCCCCAGCTTTCGTCCCGAGGTCCCTGGCACTTACTAAGTGGGCCAGCCTCCTCGGCTTACCTGAGCTGCTTGGCTAGAGCCACACACTTTTGCCTTGGGCCCAAAGTTCACTCAAGTGTGACTAAGTGGGCAATTTTTCTTGTTTAAGTGATTTTCAGGATTGCTGTGGATGCTGCTTCCGAGCTTGTTTTAACAGCCTGGCCGCACTGAACAGCCAGTTCCCATCAGACTTTTCGGAGAGCAGAGCTCAGCTTTCCGAAGCGGGATGTAGTATGACCACCCAGGCATTTTTCTGGGTGGGTTTGAATGACTCTTGATGACACCTTGGCATGGTCTTGGGTGCTGGGGTGTCCTGGAGGGTGAGGGCTCGAGGCTCCTTTTGGTCCATAGCGGAATACAGCAGAAAAGACCTGAGCTCTTTTCAGCTCCCCACTTGTTAGCTGTGTGTTCTGGGACAGGGCAGTTCACTTCTCTGAAGTCTGTAAAATGGAGATAATTTCTGACTATGGTGAGGAGGAATAGGAGAGTGTCTGTAGAGTGGCTGGCAGAGTGCCTGCATAGAGACGAAGTAAATGTTAGTGACATAAATCTGAGTGAGCATTCCTCCTGCATATCATAGTCTCATGCATGACGCCGAGATCTCACGCCCTAAACACCACTTAAAGCTGCCGTCCATAGTCAGATGGGATGCCCCACTTGGCCCCACCACGACAGCCTCTCCCTGCCCTGTGCAGTGTTTGAGGCTCAGCTCAGGGATGGTGCTCAGGCAGACAGCCCCTGCCCTGGCCTGGCTCTCCTGTTTGGTTGTGGTGGCTGGCACACACGTTTGCACTTGAGACCCACATTTGTGTTTTCTGGCTGGCGCACGTGAGCTGGCAAGCTGTGCCCACACCAGGCGAAAATACCAAGGGCAGAGCTGTGGCTCCTGCTCTTGTTCTCTCCCTGGGGCCTAGGCCACGCCCAACAGACACATTTCTTGTGGTTCATTGTGCATGTTAAACCATTGCAGCGTTGGGGAGAGCTCTAAAGTTATTCTCAATTACAGTAGGCCCCCCCCTTCCCCCTCCCCCTCCTTATCTGCGGTTTCTCTTTCTGTGGTTTCAGTTACCCACGGTCAACCTCAGTCTGAAAATATTAAATGGAAAATTCCAAAAATAAGCAAACAAGTTTTAAATTGTGCGTTGTTCTGAGTAGCGTGATGAAGTCTGGTGTCGTCCCGCTCTATCCTGCCTGAGATGTGAATGGTCCTTTTGTCTAGCGTCTCCACACTATACATGTTCTCTGCCTGTTAGTCACTTAGGAGCCATTTGGGTTATCAGATTGGTTATTGGAAAGAGAGACCACATTCACATAATCTTTATTACAGAATATAGTTATAATTATTTTATTTTATTATTAGTTGTTGTTAATCTCTTACTGTGCCTAGTTTATAAATTTAACTTTATCGTAAGTATGTATGTATGGGAAAAAGCATAATATTTATAAGGTTCAGTGCTATTTGCAGGTTCAGCCATCCACTGGGGGTCTTGGAATGTATCCCTCGTGGGTAAGTAGTGATGACTTTCTAGAACTGGAAGAAGCTTTAGAGATTATCTAGTTTGACTCTTTTCTTTTTACAGATGTGGAAACTGAGGTCCAGAAATGTGAAGCACGAATGGTAACCTAGTGATGCCAGTGGGACTAGAGGCGATTCCCTAGGAATTGCCCATGGGCTGGGACACAGCTGCTCCCAGCCCTGTCCCCCTCCTGGCCCAAACTCCAGCTTCCCAAATTGATAGTGTTTATGTCAGAAACATTTTCCAATGTTTGGTTCTGTCAAAACTAATTTTAGCATTTCTAAAGCTTGGTAAAAATATAGCCTCATTACTTTGATGTCAGTGCATAGTTTACTATTAGTATATTCTGGGGTTTATCATTTTAGTCATGTTTAACACGGCTGCACCAGGCATGCACTATTAAATCTGGCTTATTTTACATTCCTGTCCGGAATTATTTATTTGTAACAATTTCCTCTCTATCAAAAAACACAGCTAATGCTGTGTTTTAATGTGTTATTTACACACAAAATAACCTATTTACAACTCAGTATGCGCCGGAGGGAGAATGGATGGGCCCCAGTTTCCTGCGTTCTGTTATATCGGAGTTTAACAATCTGGTTTGCTAATAGAACCATTTATCATTGGTGAGTGTGTGTGTGTGTGGGGAGGGGGTGGATAATTTATTTTATGTTAGTGGCCAGGTCTCACCGCCTCTGATCTCGAGAACATTTTGAAGATATTGAAGTCAGGCCTGGTGTTCGGGGTGAATGTGGGACACCTGGAGGCATCCAGTGACCAAGAAAGAGTAGAGCACTACCAGGACACGTGGGAGAAGCTGACGAATCTGACCCAGGGAGCTGAGCCTTTAGGGATGTGTAGGATCTCACCAGGTAGAAAGAAGGAAGGGTGGGTGGACATTGGTGTGGGGAGCAGCAGGGTGGCCCCCTGGGGGGTACAGAGACTTAGGGTTCAGTGAGTTGGCCCTTGTGGCCCCAGTTTGGGTGTATAGATGGGGCCCGAGAGGGACTCCAGCCTTGGGGGCCCGTGGAGCTTTCGGAACCCCTCCACAGTCTTCCTTCCACAGACATCAGGGAAACATCCTCAGGTTTAAGGCAGACTCTTGCCGTGTCAGTCAGCTTGAAAGTTCAATTTGTAGTGGTAAGGGTATCAGGCAGAGAGGCCGGAGGCAAGGAGTCCGGGGAGAGGCCCCTGTGTCTGGCAGCCAGGTGTGGCAGGGATGGGCTGGACCTGTGAGACTGGGTAGGGAAGGAGAAGGCATCCTGATTGCCCTGAAGTAAGGCCCAAGGGTGGCTGGGGATCCCAGGTGGGTGTGTGGCCATTTGACCATGTAGACTGAAGTCCTGTGGATCTGTTGGAGCCTCTTTTTTTTCTGCACACTGATGGGAAAGGCAGTGTGTATGACTGAAACCACTGCCCTCTCTGAAGCCCTGTACCAGCACCTACGGGGCAGATGGGGAGGGTGAAGGGAGGCATCCAAGAAACAAGAGCCATAGTCCCTGTCCCCAAGAGCTTGTGGCTCCATGAGAGAAACCAGACATCCCGCTTGGGATGCTGATGAGGCTACTGCTGGATACCTGGGGTAATCAGGGAAACTGCAGGAAAGAAGCACAGCTGAAAAGGCTCTAAAGACTGAGTAGGGCCCTAGTGAGGCCACTGCTTGCAGCCATGTTCCCTCTCTGACCAGTCGGGGTCCTGTAGAGCACAGCCTCACACTCAGATCAGATGGTTGGAAAGAAGTTTCTGAAGAGGTATTTGCAAAGTGTGGTAGGACTGAGGACAAGCTACAGGGGATGGTGCATGGAATGACTACTTCTGGGCAGCCAGCCAAGTCCACTGGCTAGTTAGGCTCAGGTTTGGGCAGATGAGGTTTGAATCCTTGCTCTGCCACTTCCCAGTTATGTATCCTTTGCTGATCTGAACCCTAGTGTCCTAATCTTAACAATGGACAAAATACTTATCTTTTGGGGCTATGATTATAGATTAACAGTGTAAAGAATTTAGATAGTACCTGTATTATAGTAGTTACTGCTCTTAGTATTATTATTGTTAGTATTATGATTATTCTAGAACTTTTTTCAAGAGTGGTGCATTTGCTTCCAATAGATATATATATTGTTTTTTTATTTTTTAATTTTAATTAGTTTCAAGTATACAGTACATTGGTTAGACATCTATATAGTTCGTAAAATGATCCCAATTGCTCCCTCCCTCCCATGACCCTCTATCTAGCCAATGTATTAATGCTAACTGCATTCCCTACGCCGTGCTCCCCATCCCTGTGACCATCCATCAGCTACTAATTTGTACTTCTTTAATCCTTCACCCCATTCTCCCAGCCCCCAAACTCCCTCCCCTCTGTCCGTCTTCAATTGTCCACTATATTTATGAGTCTGTTTTTGATTAGTTTGTTCTTTTTATTCCTTAGATTCCACATATAAGTGAAGTCATATAGTGTTTATCTTTCTCTGTCTGACTTAGATACCTTCTGGGTCCATCAAAGCAGTATCTTTTTCCAACTCCTTCCTTTTAATCTGTGTGTGTCTTTTAATCTGAAGTGAGTCTCTTGTAGGTAGCATGTAGGGGTCTTGTGTTCTTGTCCATTCATCTACTCTATCTTTTAGTTGGAGCACTTAATTCTTTTTCATTTGAGGTACTTATTGATAGGAATGTAGTTGTTACCGTTCTTTACTCCTGTTTTTGATATGTGTTTTTTCTT
>NW_011888868.1:47136-54919 GCF_000151845.1 Pteropus vampyrus
ACTTATTGATAGGAATGTAGTTGTTACCGTTCTTTACTCCTGTTTTTGATATGTGTTTTTTCTTCTTAAAGAAGTGCCTCCAAGATTTCCTGTAATACTGGCTTGGTGGTGATAAATTCCTTTAGCTTATTTTTGTCTGGGAAGCTCTTTATCTGTCCTTCAACTCTAAATGAGAGCTTTGCTGGATAAATTATTCTTGGTTGTAGATCCTGGGTCTTTATCACGTTGAATATTTTGTGCCAAGCCCTTCTGTCCTGCATAGTTTCTTTGGAGAAATCAGCTGCCAGTCTTATGGGTGTTCCCTTGTAGGTAACTATCTGCTTTTCTCTTGCTGCTTTTAGGATTTTTTTCCTTTGTATTTAACCTTTAGCATTTAAATTATGATGTGTCTTGGTGTGGACCTCTTTGGATTCCTGGTTTTTAGGGTTCTCTGAGCTTCCTGAGGTTGTATGTCCGTTTCATTCACCAGGTTAGGGAAGTTTTCCATCATTATTTCTTCATATAGCTGTTCAATATCTTGAGTTCCTTCAGGTACGCCAATCAGACGGATATTTTGATCTTTTGTAGTGTCCCATATGCTCCTTAAATTATTTTTATAGTCATGGCATCCTTTCTCTTTTGCCATTCTGATTGAGTGTCCTTGGTTTCCCGTGCTCTAGGTCAGTCATTTGATCCTCTTCTTTATTCAGTCTGTTTATTCTTTTGTTTATTCCATTTAATAAACTGCTCGTCTCAGATAATGTGTTCTTCATTTCAGACTGGTTCCCTTTTATAATTTCCATTTCCATTTTTATGTTTTTTATCTCTTTGTTAGAGTTCTCACTGAATTTGACTAAAAGTTAATTGAGCATCTTTATAACCAGGGTTTTGAACTCTGCATCTGTTAGATTACTTGGCTCCATTATTTCTGGATCTCTGTTCTCTTCTCTCATATGGTTTCTGCTTCTTTGTCTTCCCATTTTGGCTGCCTTTCCATGTCTGTTTCTATGTACTAAGCAAAGTTCCTAAGTCTCCCGGTCTTATTAGTGTGGATTTGTGTAGTAAGTGTCCAGTGGCACAGTCCTGAAAGGGGCTCAACTACAGGCCAAATTTAGCCCCAGCCTCTGCCCCTCCGGAGTCACCTTTAAGATTCAGCAAGCAATCCACAGATACTGTGCTTATAGTTGCCTCAAAAGGCCACACCAGAAACCGAGGCCAGCTACCTCTAGTGTCAGTCTAGGTACTGCTTAGCAAGGAGCACCGGACTCGCAGAGGACACAACTGGATGTGGCTTGGGTGGGGCCACGAGTTGAGGGAGGTGGGGTTTCAGGGAATCCTCTGGGCAGAGTGACCTCTGTTATCCAGTTTGATGACGTCATGGTTATGGCGGCGCTGAATCCGAGCATTGGGAGGGGGGAGGGCTCAACAGGGCACAACGGATACCGCTGGCACTTCTGTACAGAGCGAGTCTCCCCTAGGCCCTCACTCTGACAACATCTCCCTGTAAGTCCCTAGTGCCCCTGCGTGCATCTGAATTGGCACTGGTGCTCAGAGTGAGCAGGTCTGTCACTGAGGAAATCCCCTTGCAGACGTGGCCCCTTCAAGAGGCGTCTGCCACTGCCGCAGCTTCAGCCTCTGTCTCACTCAGCCTCTTGGGACTAGGCAGCCCCGTGTCCTCGCCCTCTCCTACCTTTTGCCATTGCAGGGTGATTTCTTGAATTTATCTCTAGTTGTATGGCTTGTTCATCTAGATCCCAGGTGATTTTCCTTGGTGCTGCTCCTTGTTTCCATCACAACTTTGATTTGGTTGCCAGAGGGATGAACAGAGCCTCTATCATCTACACCATTTTTCCCCCTCTCTCTGCTTCCAGTAGATATTTGAGAGTGAATGAATGAATGAATGAATGCACAGGACCCTGAGTTCTTCACAAAGAATTGCAGTTTGCCCATGATGTGCAAAGGGGAACAGTGTGAGCAAAGGTCCTAGGACCTGAGAACGGCTGAAGGCAGCTGGCTCTGTCAGCCCTCTGCAGAGGGGGTCGCCTCACTCCTCAGCCCCAGCACAGGCACTGTCTTGGGGCTCGGAAGCCCTATGAGGCTGTATCCAGAGGCCCGTCCTGGGTCTGTGCCCTCCAGCTGCTGCACAGCCACATGTGGACGCTGGAGGCCCTTGCCCACCTGGCCCTGGGTGAATATGACTTGTTTGGACGCCCCTCAAGGTTTAGCTGGCCTCTCTTCCTGGGTGGGTATGGAGGGGAGGGGCCTAGAAGGCCTCTGTCTTGAGGAACTACCCTGGAATCTTCTTCTACAACTGTGTCTTGGCCCTGCTCCCAATGGGTGTGGACCACTGGCTTATGTTTGTAGGGACTGGGAAGTCTGAAACCCAGACACTAGACATGAGGCCTCTGGTCTGGGAGGGTCATTTCAGTGTCTGATTTTTCATCCCATTTTGAGCAGCAGTATTTGAGATGCAGGGTTTGGGTTTGGCGTGGTGCTAGGCAGTGGACACCAGACACAATCTTTACACCTTCTTCAGTACCTGTCATTCTGGAAATAGAGGGACATCCAGGGGAAGAAGCATGCAGGGCAGAAGAGGCGGTTCTACATGGTGTAATGTGGTGAGGGTGGCTAGGGAAGGAAATCACTACCCCGATAGCTGAGTGCCTGAAATTTACCTTTTAGCTGTCACCTTGGGATTGTGCAGAGATTCACATTGTCCTACATCTCTCTTTGTGACCTAGGTTACCATGTGCTAGGTTACCATGTGCCAGCCTTCAGGCACTGGAATACCTGGTGTTGGGGGAGCTGAGCTGACCCAGGGGAGAAGGTCAGAAAGGGAAGCTCAAATTGCCAAAGATGTACTTTGCTGCCTCTTTGAGTTCTGAGGCTGAATGTGGTTAGGACCTTTGTCTCATTTCTGGTCCCTAGAGTCTGGACACTGGTCACATCCCTCTAGGCTGTATTGGTGACAAGGAAAGTAGCAGGTGCTTTCAGTTAGAGGCAGACAGTTGGAGGTCCACATCCAGGTTTGAGCACAGGCTACCCTTGCATCATCTGTAAAATGAGGGTGAAGAAGCTTACCTGGCCAGCTCTGTGGAGGGTGAAGGTCCGGCATGTGGGTGACCAGGGGCTGCTGTCATCATTCTTATTGGCTAGTGAGCAGCCCGCAGCAACTCCTGGCTGTGTCATTGGCTGCCAGAGCAGTGTGGAGCTTTCCAGCTGACCACAGCCTACAGCAGCACTAGCATACCTGGCCCGCAGCTTTCCCAGCTGACTGGGAAAGGGAGGCAAGGCTAGCAGCTCCACTCCTAGCTGAGAGCTGAGTTCATTTGTATGAACATATTTTCAATACTAAGAGAATTGAAAATATGTTCATACAAAAACTTGTATACAGATATTTATAGCAACATCATTCATAATAGCTCCAAGCTGGGAATAACCCAAATGTGCATTAGCTAATGAACAGATATACAAAATGCAGTATATCCACACAATGGAATATTATTTGGCCATAAAAAAGAATAAAATACTGATACATGTTTTAACATGTATGAAGCTTGATAACATGCTTAGTGAAAGAAGCCGAACACAGGAGGCCACATTCTCTATGACTTCATTTCTATGAACAATCCAAAATAGGCAAACCCAGAGAGACAGAAAATAGATTAGTGGTTGCCAGGGGCTGACGGGAGTATAGGGCCTGGGGAGTGATTGCTAATGGGTATGGAGTTCCTTTTGGGGGACGATGAAACGCTCTGTAATTAGATAGTGGTGATGGCTGCACAACCCCATGCATATACTAAAAACCACTGAATTATATACTTTAAAGGGCTAATGTTATGGTATGTGACATATCTCAATTTTAAAAAAGAAGGAAAGGAGGGCGGAGGGAAGGAAGCAGGACGAAGGAAGGAAAGGAGGGTTAAAGTGAATGAGGAAGTTAGAGAGGGCAAGGAGTGATGGCCTGTGGCATCTGGTCCTGGTCTCATTCTCTGGAAACCCCAGCATGAGTCCCCAGGCTGTCCCCAAGCTCCATGAGCATCACTGCCTCCTGGGGGGAACCTGACTTCCCCTGGCCAATGAGCAACTTCCCCAGCCAATTCTATAGGCTTCAGAAACTCTAAAAATAACTGGAGTGGAAGGAGGGTGTTTAATGACAAAGTAAATAATTACATTAAGGGTGCGAGTGTGGAGGGGAGCTAAGTAAATCACTTTAGAAAGAGCACCAGCCTCCAGCTAACTTCCAGCCCTTTATCACCAGATTATGTCCTCCCTTGGTCTCCACATAATTGATCGTGGCAGGCATCGTTGGCTCTGCAGCATCGGGGGCTGCCCAGGTCAGGCAGGGTGGAGAAAGATGGCCTGCCATTATGCCAGGGAGACTCCAGCAGCCCCACCAACTACTCCACATGCGGGCGGGGGAGCCCCTGGGTGTCTGTTGCTGAAAATCAGATGTTTTGCTGGGAAGAGCCAAGGCTTTGTGATGCCCTCAGCTGGTCAGGGCCAGATTCTTCTGTGTTTCTGAGTGGGAGGGGCCTCAAGGGCCATCTGGTCCACTGAGGCCCAGAAAGGGGAAAAGTCTTGCCAAGGCCACACAGTGAGCAGCATATGAGGGAGCCCAGTAAGGAGCAGATCTGGGACTCCCAAGCAAGGGCACTCTCTCTGCCCCAGGGTAGATTGCCCAGGAGGAGTGGGTCTTATTGCTCAGTGGTATTCCCAGCCCATGTGTGGTGTCACGGGCCTTTTTCAGAGCTGCATATGCAGAGGGCAGGTGCCAGGCAGATTGCATCTGCTGAGAAGTGGCAGAGTTGGCACAATTAGGGTTGCAGGTGTCTGTGTACCCTCCCACCTCCCCTGTCCTGGCAAGGGGCCCCCAGTTTGCCCCTTCCCTTCACTATCCTCCTGCTCTCTATACCATGGCCTCACTTTGTCCTCAGAGAGTCCCAGCTGTTGGCTTTAGGAGACGTCCGTCCTCTCCCCAGGCCCGTGCCTACCCCTTAGGCCGGCTCTCAGCTAGAGGCCATGGAGGACAGACAGGCAACCAGACTTAATGTCATTCCCCAAGAGGACCATGTGCGATGTATGAGGATACAGGAAGATGGCAGTACTTTGACCTGAAGGGGTGGCTCTTCTATATAGAAACTGAGCCAGGATGCTTGGTTGCAAGTGATAGAAACCCACTTAGACCCTCTTAAATTACCTGGAGTTCTTAGCCTCCATAAAGGTGAAGCCATGACTAGCTATACTTGAGACCCCGATGATGTCACTGGGATACTGTTTCTCTCTTTCAGCACTCTTGGTTGGCTTTCTACTTGATGGGTATCCAGGGAGCAAAGAGTTGCTACAAGTGAATGTGAGCCAGATACCCCTGAGCTCTGATGGAGAAGCATCTCCTTCCAGGTGATTCCAGCAAAAGTTCAGGAGTCTTCTCATTGGCCCAGCCTGGGTCCCCGGCATCCTGTGCGCCAGTCACTCTGACCAGGCTGTGTGGTATACACATGGCCTCACAGATATCCCTGCGGTGGGGAGAGGGTCAGCCTCCGTGACCTGTAGGGACTGTGCTTGGAAGGGCGGGCCCCATGCAATGCTGGGCAGGCCAAATAAAAATGTCCAGCTCAGTGCAGCCAGTTGATGGGAGGAATGGAAGGATATCCAAGATGTCCATGCCCCTGTAGACACTTGCTGGTGGATGATGGACTCAGAGCTCTGGCTCTTCGGAAGCAGAAAGCACTCCTATGTTTATTTTGTCCCTCCTTTGGGCTGCACCTGGAGTCACCAGGCCTGTCCTTTTCCCTCCTTCATTATCCTTTTGAGCTTCCCATGAGGGAACACAAAGTTCCCCCGAGAAGTACCAGGTGAGAACCTTAGAGAGGAAATGCCAGAACATTCCACAGGTAGCACCATAAGAAGGGGTCCTCAAAGAAGGAGGGACATGTTGGTCTACGGCCATGCTACCCTGAACAAGATTGATCCCATCTGATCTGGAAGCTAAGCAGAGTCTGGCCTGGTTAGTACTTGGATGGGAGACCATCTAGGAAGACTAGGTGCTGTAGGTATAAAAAATAAAAAAATAAGGGATTGTAAGATGACAAGGTCCTTGCAATCTGTCAGGTCAACCAAGGGTTGCCTCACCTAGAAAAATGAAATAAAAAAGAAGGAGGGACATGTGGGAGAGGTCCTGAGGAGGAAACATGAGTGCAGGCCTGGGGTGAGGATGAGATGGCTCGTGTCGGGGGCAGGGACTAGAGCACCTGCTTGAGAGGAGGTTTCACACCAAAGTTAGGAGGAGAGATGTGGTTGGAAAGGGAGCTTCGAACAGTTTTGGGGGGTCCTTAGACACGCTGCCCGGGAATTTGGACTATGGGAAGTAGGAAACCATAGAAGAGCATCGAGCAGGGGAGGGACATTTAGAATAACTTTGTTTTGTTGTTGTTGTTGTTGTTGTTGTTGTTGTTTGGATTGACGTATATTCTGTGACTTGAAGCCTTCCATCTCCAAAATGAAATGCAAGTGATTCCTGCTGGATTTCTCTATGCTTCAGGAACTCTTTCTTCCTTCTTTCTTCTCTCTCTCCCTCTTGGCCTCTCTTCTGCCTTTCCACAGATCTTTATTGAAGGCCTAGTGTGTGCCGAGGGATGTTCTAGTCACTAGGCCACAGCAGGGAACATACAGGCAAGGTCCACTTCTCCTGGAGAGACAAGCAAGCACTCAGATGACTGACCATGCCAGGGAGAATGTAAAATGTTGCTCTAGTCGGGGAGGCAGGGGCTTGGCAATGTCTCCTAGGGTTGTTAAAACCTCTGCCTCTTTCAGGCGTGCTGGCAAGGCAGCATGGAAACTGCTTCCTCAGCTGGGGGAGGACAAGGGGCTGATGAGCTGGCTCAGGTCGTCCCTGTGCCGCAGGGCAATCACGCATGTGTGCCATAGCCCAGTTCCATCTTCCCTGTGTAGAGAGATTGGGGTTCACTAGCAGCAGCTGGAGTAGAGCCCAGCAGAGCTAGGCTCTGGACTGCTGGCGGTGGGGTTCCAGCTGCTATGGGAGTGGGGGCAGTTCCTCGGGTCCTGATCTTTCACAGAGACGGGCTTGCCTTCTCTCCTAGGGGTCATGGTTGGGACTGAAGTAGAGGCCCACAACAGAGCCATCCTCAAAAAGGCTGGAAAGAGTTGGCCCTGGGCCCAGTGTGGGAACCTCAGGCCCTTCTCTCTGTCTCTGAAGTTGTCACCCCACAGTCGGCCTCTGGGGCGTTTCTTACTCTTGGAGAGACACTGGAGGGACCCCATGCTCTCCAGTTCTTCAGTCCCCTTTCTTATTGTTCCATTCTTGACATGCAGCCCCTGTCCTCTCTCTTCATTTCTGGAACATTCCCCCCTGGGTCGGCCCGCCTAGGTCTGTGCCTCAGGTCTGGCACAGGTGGGCCGTCCCCTAACCCCGGCCTGTCTATGAGTCCTATTTTCTACTCTTATGTGTCAGTAAAGTTGAGAGTCCTCTGTCTGTAGCAAAAGCAGGTGAGGCTGAAATGAATGGTCTTGTAATAGATAGCCAGGCCCTGACTGAGGGTGTGGGAACCTGTAGACACTTGCTTGTGGATGATGGACTCAGAACTCTGAGTGGCAGTGTTGTGACTATGTTACAGAGCCTTTATGGGCCTTATTCCATAGGGCGAGGGGATACACGATGAACTCTGAGTAGGAGACATGGGTCCTCTGTTCCTTGTGGTGTTAGTCCCAGGGGCACCGTAAGGCCCCGAGGAGGCCTACACCAGTCATTGGGTGACATCTATAAGAGAGTTCTGGGGGAATTCCC
>NW_011888868.1:55493-62380 GCF_000151845.1 Pteropus vampyrus
TATGATTTATTTACAGGTGTGAGCAGGGGACTGGGCAGGCGAGACAGGAGAGGGAAGGCACCAGTGTAGGACACCTTCCCAAGCCAGTTAACACCAAGAGCTGCTGGAGTTACATCCCACAGGGAAACTCTGTGACCCAGTGTGATCTGTCCCGCCCAAGGGGAAGGGAGCCCGAGCTAAACACCCACTCCTATTAGGCTTTGCTGGAGGGCTGCTCTGGCATTTCCAGCCAGTCACACTATAGGGCAGAGTGGGCTTTGGAGGCAGAGAAAACTCTGAGGTGCTACTGTTTGGAAGATGGGTGTGTGTGCACAAAAGTGGTGAGGGTGTGGAACAGAGTGGGAACCAGTAGCATTTGCTACACAGGTAGGTCGCGGTTTCTGGGGGGTTATGAATCCTTTTCTATGTCCCTCTCTGTGATTTTATCATTTGAGGTGAATTCTGATGGCTGAAGGATACCTGAATGTGGTACAGTGGATACTCCCCAGGGAGGAGGCAAACAACCTGGCTGTTGTCAGACACCTGTTCTCAGTGGAAATGAGTTTATCAGATTCTGTGTTGAGAGTAAGGTTTGACAGGGAAGAGAATAAGAGGACAGGACAGAGGCTGCTGTGTGGAGAAGGGGCCAGAGACAGGCATGGGGGTCCTGAAGGTCCCCTTGGCACATCCTCGGACATAAGGGCCCGCATCCTGCCTTCCTGAGGACGGTCAATGCCAGCAGCCCAGAGACCCAAGGGGCAGGAACGGTTCTCCCAGCCTGGCCTTCCGGAATGGAGGAGACCCTCGGCCCCAAGCCTCAGGGATGAGCCGGATTTATAACCAGTCACTAAAAATATATATAGCAAAATGAAAGCTTCTGCTGTTGAGCAGGCTCTCTCTGGCTGTTGTAAAGATAAGTAACAGCAGTTAGAAGGCCACTTAAACCCTTACCTTTGGGGGATGAAGGGGTCTCTGCAGACAGTAAGTCTTTATCGAGAAATGTTTACTCATAAAAAAGCACAACGAAGCCTGGGAGAGAAGGCATCTCTGCCTTTATTGAGCTGCAGTCCATCTGTAACAGGAGCTGCAAATCACCATGTCCAAAAATTGGGAGTGAGAGCGAGAATTAAACCTGACTGTTGCCTTCCATACAGCCACCCCCTAGCCCCCTACCCACATCAGTAGAGGGGACCATCTGTGGTGACTCCGTGGCACCATGAGCCGAGTTCCCGGTCTGTGGGCACGCAAGGCCCATGTCCTCTCCGGCTTCATAGTGTCCCTCCCACGGGTGCCTGTGTGCCTTTGAACAGCATTCTTCTCTATCGCCCTCTTCTGCTCTCCGACCAGGCCAGCCCCTGCTCGTCCTTTCAGGGTCATTTGCAAATGCCCTGTAGTTCCCTAGATACCCAGCCCCATACCAGTTATGGTTCTACTAGGGGAGCAGAGCCATGTGAGTGACACAGAGCAAGGGTTGTGATGGGACCAACCCGCACCCAGCTGTGGGACCCCTGAAGTCTCTGGAAGGCTGCAGTCTCTGCATCTGGCGTTGGGCCAAAGTTGCTATAGGTCAGTGCGTCTACAGTGGGAGAGAAGGCTGGGAGTGACTAGAGGGAGAGTGTGGACCAACTGGAGCCGTGGGGACAGTTAGAGCTCGCGTCTGTCTCCCTCTGTTACCTCCCGACCTTACACGGACATAACCAGGAGCTGCAGAAGAAACCTTCCCCTTGGAGCTATGTTCTCTCCTGGCCCAGGGGCTCTGTGGCACCAGAAAAGCCAGCTCTGCTCATGTCTTGGGATTGGGGGTGGGGGGCACAGATCAGCAGTGATGTGCGGGAGCTGAGGTAGCATGTGTGCTGCCCTACACTGAGGTTTCCCCAACTTTTGCTCTCTTAAAAATGACTGAAAACCCCAAAAAACTTTCACTTATGTGGATTATATTTATCAATATCTACCTTATTAGAAATTTAAAGTGAGAAAATTTTTAAATATTTTAATTTTTAATTCATTTGAAAATAATGATAAATCCATTGTTTTATGAAAAATAACTTTTCGGAAGTAAAAAAACAGAGTGAGAAAATGGGATTACACTTTTGTATATCTCCTTAATTTCTGGTTTAATGGAGGACAGCTGGATTCTCATATCTGCTTCTGTGCTCAATCTGTTGCAATATGTTTTTTTGGTTGAAATATGTAGAGGAAATCTGGCCTTACATAAGATACTGAGTTAGAAAAGGGAGGGATTAAAATATCCTTTTAAAAATTAAAAAGCTATTTTGGTTAATTGTCGATATTCTTCTTTGATACTACATCAAAACTGACATGTGGTTGTTTCTTAAATAAGTAACATGGCATCTGAAACCATATCAAAGACCTTTCTGTATTCTGTTCATTAAAATCCATTGGTAAAATCCCATTTCTTGCACTTTGGATAGATATTTTTTACCCCTGAATTATTTTGTATCATCATTCTCTAGTCACTTGGAAATACTGCTTACAGAGTGGTAGGGATTTCTAAATGTACAGTGAGAGCAGAGAGACAAATCAAGTCTTGGTATTATTATGAAAATGCTGGGACTTTGCCCTGCCCTAGAAGTGAACCTCTGCTTTACATCACTCTGCCTCTAAACCTCACACAGATTTCAACTGTGCCCAGCTCTAACCTGGAACCATACCGAGAAGGGAGCTCTTGGAAATGAAGTGTCAGCTTAGTTCCATTGCCACAGTACAAAGCTACCCCCAGTACCTCCATAGGGTCTCTCTCAGAGCTACCCCTGCACCCCCTTGGACACACTGGTGCTCTGGGTACACTTTCTTGCCCTGTCCCCCTTCCCAGCTTCATTCCTTGGCAGAGCTGTCTGCTCCCTGTTCATCAGGACTCTATGTCCCATCCCTTCACCCTGATGGCTCCGTGAAGTCCCTGTATTCTCCACGCTGCTCAGTATAGTGGGTGGTCTTCATGCCTCTCTTTACAGTCTCATCAGTGCTTTCTGCCCACCCGCTTCCCTGGCTTCTGGATACTGCAGCTTCTGCGTGTTCTTCCCCCTTGCCTCTCCCTTGACCCAAGGTCCCAGGGGCTTGTCCTCAGCTCTCATCTCCTTGGAGCCACCTTCACAGCCCTCTCGTACTTACCTGGGGGGCTTGACCTTCTCAGCCGTCTCTGTCTCGTGACTCCCACACTCATCTCATCGGCTCCAGATCCACTTACTCAATGGCCTACCTGATATTCATGGGTCTTCTGACTCCCCGTATCTTGGCTGAATGCATAATGCTTCCTCTTGTTAACCTAAAAATAAAAGACTTTTCAAAGTGAAAAGCAACAAGCATTTGAGATCAAAGAATAGCTATTTGGGAAGCATTAATTCAGGCAGAAGCCCAATAATGTTCTGATTAGGAGACAAAGGCAAGGGGCATTTGTGAGAAAGGGAAGGGGAACAATGTTAGCAATAGAAGGAAGGCATTTCTATTGGTGCAGATAATATAGCAGTGACATTAATTTCAAAGGATGTTTTTTAATTTTCAGTCTAGTAGCCATCATTCTTGATATTCTTGCAAACAATTCTTTGGGACACATGTTGCTTTAGGCCCAGTCCAAAGTTTATTTTGCCCAGTTTTAACATTGTAAAGGTTTGAGGCATAAAACATGCAAGCCAGTTTCTTTGGCATGGCAGTTCCAGCCCCATTTAAAGTGGCTATGTTTATTAATTTTTGTATTCTTGACCTACTCTCAGACGACGTGTCCCCCTCCAAGGCCTCCTCTGAGGAGACAACAACATCACCCCTTCTCTCATATATGATAGAAACTTGAGACCTGTGCTCCCAGATGACACTAGATTCGGGTGCCATGGGACCTACTTTGCCTGCACCTTCCTAAGGCCTGTGCCCCACTCTTCTGCATGAGGCCCAAAGGAGGCCTGGCCTTGCTCACTGGGTCCCACGAGCAAAGAGAAGACTGAAGCCTGTGCTCCTTCGTTGCCCTAGTGCCTTCCCAGGTATCCTGCTGTTGGTTCAAGTGGCCACTTGGCCCCATGCCTGCGCCTGGCAGAGGTCAGAGCCCAGCCCCTTGTAGAGAGGTGATGAGAAGAACCAGAAAACTCCAAAGAGCCCTGTCATCCATTCCCATGAGGATAGCAGTGCCTCCTCCAGTCCTGGAGGATGGTGGAGGCTGACAGCACCCGCCCTGGAATGGACAGGCCTGAGTCTGATATCACAGCTGTCATTTGATACATTCAGAGTTTTCTCTCCTTCCAAGTGGAAAATAGCCCTACATCTCTAAGCAGCTCCCCAGAAGGAGTGTGTGCGGGGGAGGCAGCAAAGCAAAAATGAGGATGTGTGCCGACCTTTCCAACTGGCTAGATCCTCAGGTGTTGCCGAATGTCTTGGGCATTCAGTGCAGACGAAGCCAAGACCCAGGCCAGGCTCTGACATTGGCCGACTTCTTACAGGGTACGGGCTTTGCAGCTGGTGAGTCAGCGTGTCTTTTGCGGCAAGACCAGCGGGGTCCACTAACACACTGTGTTTATCGCCCCTCCTCCCTCCCACACTCCTAGCCCAAACACAAGCACTTCTGAGCCTCCTGAGTTTTCTGGGCTTTCAGGCCAGTCTCTGCAGGGGACCTCTCCTAACCCGACATCTTCCTCTTGGTCTCTGCCTCTTCAAATCCCAAAGCTCCTTAATTAGTCAATTCTGTTTAATTCAAAAAGCATTTCGACGTTTATGGAAGGCCTACTGGTTAGCATGTTGCCAAGGCCACCCGGCTATTAAGTGGTTCAGCCAGGACTTGAACTTGAGTCTGTCTGAGCCCCAAGTGCAGACGCCTCTTTCTTCATAGTGCTGCCTCCCTCCTCCCATCTTCTTATTGATAATCTGCGTATCTGGAGTAGCCACAACACGCTGCCCTCTTTAACTTATACCTACTTCAGGTTTATGTGCTAAAAAACATGTAAATCTGTTAGAATTGTTTCTAAACCAAGACTCTAGGGCCACTGAGTAAGGCCCCGAGGGGCCCTTCTACTTACTGCAAGGCCTCTGAAGCATAGGCGAGGGGCTTCTTGTCCTTTCTGGGTTCCTGGCTGTAGTTGGTAGAGACCGAGGAGTGAGTGGCCTCCAGACAGGGAGGTTTGTGCTGAACTTTAAAAATATTGATAGTAGATAATTCAGAGTGATAGGACACTGGTAATAGAGAATGCTTTTATATTATCCATCCACCCCCTCCTATTTTTCTCCCTTTGCCATTGTTTTGCCAGTAGCTGAGCCCCAATAGCAGCCTTGGTCTCAGGAATAGTAAGTCTGAGAGGATTTGTGACAGGCAGCTTCTTCATCTAGTTGCAGGCATTCGCCAGTCATTGTGTCAGTCACTGTGCAAATACCTCGCCATCTGAGCTCACAGGGAGCTCAGCAGCCAGGAGGAGGGACTGACAAGCATAGGTTAGCTGCTCAGTATGGTAAGAACTTCAGGAGAGTTAGTTCTAGATGTTTCTTCCTGCCCCTGGAGGTGAGAGGCAGGGAAGGCTTCCTGAAGGAGGCATGCCTGAGCTGGGTTTTGAGGGATGAATAGGAGTTTACTATGCAGAAAAGTGGGGCACAGAGAACAGAACATACACAGGCATAGGGAAGGGTGGCAGCTGAGAATGTGTGAATCTGGGGACTGTTGACTGCTTTGCTGGAGGAGACCTTCTCCAGCAGCTTCTCCTGAAGCATCACACCCTAGATGAAAGAAAGTTCTAGTCTGGACCCTTTTGCCCTCTGTCTGGTTTTCTCAGCTCAGTCTGAATTCCCTCTAGCTCCCTTAGATTCAGAACAGTGGAATGAGGGTGGGTTTTTGGAACAATTTCTCTTCCCATCGCCCATCCAGGCCCCGCTTTCTCGTCTAATCTAAACTCTCAGCTGTTGCCCTCATATTTGCTGAATTCACAGCAACTTGGCTCTGGGGCCCCTATTAGGGGGACTGTGTGCTTTCATCCCTGCTGGACGCCCTGGAAGCCCGAGAGGGTTAAACCACCAAACCAGCTGGTGAGCATTAGTCCCCCTCTCCAGGCGATAACGTCAGAGGCTGATGCAGGAGAAAGAGAAGCTGGTGGCAGAAGCAGGCAGAGAGCTGCCTTGAGGCTCCCCGGGGGTGGGCTCCTGGCCTGGGACCCTGCCCCGGCAACCCCCAGGTAGGCTGGCTGTGATTGTACGGGGCTCAGGAGCACCCAGGGGATGGTCTCTGGACAGTGTACGTATACGTGTGGTGCTGTGTGTGTCTGCATTTCTTTGTGAGAGTTCCCTTTCCGCAGTGGCAAAAACTTCAGTGGAAAAGGAAAGGGTGTGTGTGCTGGCGGAGAGCAGCTTCTCTTTCGAGTGGGGAGGGGATGGATTTTTCCTTCAATGAACACTTGAGTGTCCCCACTGGTGAGGGGCCTGTGCCTTGTTGGCAGCGGAGCAGGAGGGGAGGATGGCCCGCCTTGTGGCTTCAGGGGCTTGGAGAGGGGGCTCCATCTGCCGGGCTGTGCAAAATGAGTAGCCAAAGGAGCAGTGTGCCGAGGTGGCTACTATAGTGTGCAGTCTGTGACCGGGAGGCCTTTCAAAGGGGATGCCCTATGCCAACTCAGTGACTAGTGTGTGGCCTCCCTGTGGTTTCGGTCGCCTGGCCAAGACCCAGGAGCCTGCCTGCCTTCTCTTCCCTGGGAAATGGAAAAAGTGTGTGCGAGGGCCTGGAACACCAAACCCGGTCAACCTGCTCCTTCCTGACGGGCAGCCTGTCTTGGCGGGGCTGGCAGAGCTGCCACTGGGATGTGAGAGGAACAGTGTTTTCTGGGGACATCTGTGCAAGAGAGATTCACTAAGTTGCAGAAACACAGATGCACCCAGTGGTTCACTGGCTCCTGGACTTCATGGATCGAGGTACTAGGTAGGCATGGTATGTGATG
>NW_011888868.1:63955-65867 GCF_000151845.1 Pteropus vampyrus
AAAACAAAACAAAATGACTCTCTAGGCTTATAGAATTCAAAGCCTCAGAGGAAATGGCACTAATGAAACCAAAATGGCTAATTTCCTGTTTGATTTTATTTTAAATATACTCCAAACCCATCTTCTACCTCTTACCCTGGCTCTTCTGCAGGTTCTCCCAGTTTCCCCCCTACCCACGTAGGCATCTCCACGGAGTGATCTAACACTGGCAGGCCAAAAGGATATTTGGGAGACACTTGGACAGGTGTATGCAGAGTCCGCAGTAAAAGAAAGAGGCAGATGAAGGGCAGGCAGATGTCTGGGGGGGAACCCATGCCTGTCCCCACTGGTGGCCTTGTTTCCAAGATGAGGCAGCGTTTGACACGGAGCAGGCTGCACACTGTCTTTGATATGCCGTTTGGTCCCTGGACTTAATGAGTTCTGCAGGGACGCTCTGCTGTAGCTAAAGATCATTTACCTGAATTGCTTTTTAATTTCTGCCGTGGGAAGCTGCCCCTGGCGCAGTATAATTACATTATAATTTACAGCAATCCCAAATCTATAAATTTAGCCATACTGGTGGGTGAAGCGACTGGAGCTGTGTGGGGTCTAGGGGAGAGAGGACCCTCACCATCATTAAATTGGCCTCTGTTTCTAGATTCAGGTTCCGATCACTGGGCAGGCATGGGAGAGTCAGACAGGGGGACACTTCTTGCCTAGTAGATGCTGAGGTTTGCTTTAACACCAAGGAGCATTCAGTCTGGATCTGGATTGAGAACTCGTGCTTAATTTAACATTCCTGTGATCTGCCTGCTTGTGGCAGTTCTGCTGTGGGACTGGGGAGCACACGGAAGTGGGTGGCTTGAGGACATCTATGGGGCACCTGGAATTTGGAGGCAGGCTTCAGAATGCTTCCCTGGATTCTCTTAAAAAAAGACTGCCGCCTTCCTACCCTTATGGGCTCTGGAGAGGAGAGATAAGGCTCAGCTTAGGGTCCAGGGTATGTTAGTTGGTTGGTTGGTTGAAACACTCCTGTGTGGCATCTTATGGAGCACATGGAAGCTAAGCCCTGCAGGATTCCCATAGACGGGGATGTCGATGGTGCAGGCAAAGAGAGGGGCTTTCCTCTCTGCACCCACCTTGCTGAGACCCATCGTCTGCATCCACAGAAGGATTTACATGTGTGGTGTCCCTTAGCTTTCCATGTTGCTGTGTAATTTGTCCCATTCTTATAAAACCACACAGAGATCAAGACATCACATTTTCTGTGCATAAAGGCAGTTAGTTAATTAATGGAATTCTGTGATGGATTAACTTTTTATAATCAAGAAAAAATTGTCCTTTCTGATTTATCAGCTATAGTAATCTAAATGTTCTTATTTTGGGTGATTTACATTGAGATGACTATTTCTTTTTAAATAAATGTGGGAGGCCATAGCGTAGCAAAAACAGTAGTGGAACTTTGATTCTGAGAGGTTAACTCACTTACCCCAAGTCACACAGCTGGTAGGAGGGAATAAGTCACAGAAACAAGAACGATGTGAATGTGAACACTGAGTTCACTGTACGGTTGTCACGTGAGTGAGTATAGGGCACTACAGGGTCATAGAGGGTGGAATGGGGAAGGAAAATACAGTTTCTCTTTCTCTGGAGCCCAGAAGTGGGATGCTAGGGGCAGTGGATATTTATCTTGATGGTTATCCGCTTCCCCAAAGGTCCTGTGGCGGGTGGAGGTCCCAAGAGTGTGGAGACCCCCTCTCACGTGAGTTGTCCACTTGCCCTCCACAAAAGGGGTGCTCTTCAGTCCTGCCTTCTGCGCTTTGGCTCTTGCGCTCATGAACACTAGGGCTTCAGAGTAACCCTCCAAATCCTTGCCTCTTACAATACCCCTCACTCTCTCTCTGACTGAAAACTCCCCTTTCTCCCCTGCAGG
>NW_011888868.1:65917-90305 GCF_000151845.1 Pteropus vampyrus
CATTCAGTCTGGATCTGGATTGAGAACTCGTGCTTAATTTAACATTCCTGTGATCTGCCTGCTTGTGGCAGTTCTGCTGTGGGACTGGGGAGCACACGGAAGTGGGTGGCTTGAGGACATCTATGGGGCACCTGGAATTTGGAGGCAGGCTTCAGAATGCTTCCCTGGATTCTCTTAAAAAAAGACTGCCGCCTTCCTACCCTTATGGGCTCTGGAGAGGAGAGATAAGGCTCAGCTTAGGGTCCAGGGTATGTTAGTTGGTTGGTTGGTTGAAACACTCCTGTGTGGCATCTTATGGAGCACGTGGAAGCTAAGCCCTGCAGGATTCCCATAGACGGGGATGTCGATGGTGCAGGCAAAGAGAGGGGCTTTCCTCTCTGCACCCACCTTGCTGAGACCCATCGTCTGCATCCACAGAAGGATTTACATGTGTGGTGTCCCTTAGCTTTCCATGTTGCTGTGTAATTTGTCCCATTCTTATAAAACCACACAGAGATCAAGACATCACATTTTCTGTGCATAAAGGCAGTTAGTTAATTAATGGAATTCTGTGATGGATTAACTTTTTATAATCAAGAAAAAATTGTCCTTTCTGATTTATCAGCTATAGTAATCTAAATGTTCTTATTTTGGGTGATTTACATTGAGATGACTATTTCTTTTTAAATAAATGTGGGAGGCCATAGCGTAGCAAAAACAGTAGTGGAACTTTGATTCTGAGAGGTTAACTCACTTACCCCAAGTCACACAGCTGGTAGGAGGGAATAAGTCACAGAAACAAGAACGATGTGAATGTGAACACTGAGTTCACTGTACGGTTGTCACGTGAGTGAGTATAGGGCACTACAGGGTCATAGAGGGTGGAATGGGGAAGGAAAATACAGTTTCTCTTTCTCTGGAGCCCAGAAGTGGGATGCTAGGGGCAGTGGATATTTATCTTGATGGTTATCCGCTTCCCCAAAGGTCCTGTGGCGGGTGGAGGTCCCAAGAGTGTGGAGACCCCCTCTCACGTGAGTTGTCCACTTGCCCTCCACAAAAGGGGTGCTCTTCAGTCCTGCCTTCTGCGCTTTGGCTCTTGCGCTCATGAACACTAGGGCTTCAGAGTAACCCTCCAAATCCTTGCCTCTTACAATACCCCTCACTCTCTCTCTGACTGAAAACTCCCCTTTCTCCCCTGCAGGTCTATATCAGCACCTTTCAAACTAACTCTGAGGTGTTTTATGTGGTCTTGGAGAATTCGGGCTCAACCTGGAGGACCTTGTTGTAAGGGAAGACATCCCCACAACAAGGTGTCCAAACCACAGTGAGACACTAGGACTTAAAGTTCCTTGTTAGCAACACCACCTGAGAGGGACATCCCTGTGGCATTTATCACACTGGAGTCCATGGGCCTCTGGCACCACACGAGTGTGATTTGGGAGTTTAGGGAGAATTTAAGCCACAGCGTACACTTGAAAGAATTTATTTCAAAGGAGCCTGTTCATCACTTAGGTTAGAAACTCAGGACCACAGGATAAAGCCCAAGACCTGGCCCTTCCCATCTCTATAGACACTCCAGGTGTCCACATTAAAACACCTCTCACTTGAGAATAGCTGTGCAGCAACTTTAGCTGCAATGCCCCCGTCCCCATCCTTTTCCCACTTCCTCCAGGAAGCCTTCCTTAATTACAGCCCTTTTCCACATGCCCCTCCCTGGTGCATCCTGCTGCCCTCAGAGCTCTGTGTGTCTCCTATCTAATGATTTATCTGCCCCATTAGTCTGTGCTCCACTGGGCAGGGCCTAGGCCTGCCTGCCAGGAAATGTTTGGATAACCAGCAGAAGATCACAGGGACACCTCTTCCTTGTCTGCTGGTTCACAGATGTCCCTGCACGAGCCTCAGTGGCTCAGAGCTTTGCACTCCAGCTGTGGACCAGCAGTGTCCCAGCGAGGGACAGGATGCCGGGGATGAGAACCTCACAAGCCCTCACTGCTGGGCACCATGGGAGGCGGTTGGGTGACGGCTGCCTTTGTTGTGACAGAGCAGAGCCTTGGGCCACAGCCAGACTCTGTCCAGAGACAGCTGCGATGCTTGCAGCCAGTCCAGCGGGGAGGGCTGGGAGGGAGCTGTGGCTGGTGTGCACCTGCATGCACCCTACTTAGCAAATTCAGCTTGTGTGTATATGAGACAGAAAGAGATTGAGACAGAAGGAGATGGAATGCATGCATTTGAACAGTGCCCTTGCCTACTCTTCTGCTGCTTGAGGGTGCCAGAGCTGGCTTGGAATGGAGGTGGGAGCAAGCATCACTGGTCTCCGTCAGGTTATGTTCACTCCTGTCTCCTGTATCATGAGCTCCTGAGCTAGAACTTTTATTTCTGGTGTTTCCGCCCTCAGAGTTTACATACATGGGCCTCTGAACACTTCCAGCTCTCGCAGTAGTTTCTTGGATGGGGGCAGCTTGTGTCTCCACAGAGCAGCCCTCTGAACTAGACTCATGAGGAAGCAGGTCTTCCTCCACATGGGGCCTCCCTGAGGTGTGCAAGATGATTTGGGCTGATGGAGATTTTTGTCTAATGTACAGACTTCAGCCTCTAATCTCTACAAAAGATGGGAATCCCCTGTATTCCATTTTATAGGTTAGGGACCTGAGAATGGGGAGAGCAGGTGCTCCCAGTCACACAGATGAGAGAGGTGGGTTTGGACCCCAGCCTGTCAGATTGCAAAGCCTGTGGCTTCTCTACTCCGAACCTTTGCAGCCCATTTCAGATCAGCCCAGGCAGCTTTCCCCGGCTTCCTCTTCCCTCTGTCCTCTCTTCAAACTCTGGGCACATTCCATTTGCACGGCACCTCCCTACACACCTCAGGAACATGAACTGCTGGGGCTCCCAGGACTGGTGAGCTCCCACCATCTTGTCTCATCCTGAGCCATCTTGCTGTCTCATCCTGGGTCCATGAGGGACCGCTGTGTCCCTAGCTCCTAGAACAGCCTGGCACTGTATGTGTCAATAAATGTTTGTTGAGTGAATCGATGATCAGATGAGTGCTTCAGGGACTCATCTAGAGCCAGCCCAGAAACGCAAACCTGCAGCAAAATTGTCCTCACCCCACTGCCATCTTCTTTCAGGATGGTAGGCTGGCCCAAATGCAAGTTTCTGCTGGTACTTCTTGCTAAGTAGTGAATCCAGCCCAACTGAGCCAGGGGCCCTGCTTGGGAGCAGGTGATTAAGAGTCAGTGAGATTCACACCCACCGCAATGGCCAATAAAAAAAAAAATTATAATAAGTGTTGGTGAGCATGTGGAGAAATTGGAGCCCTTATGGTGGTAGGAATGTAAAATGGTGCAGTGCTATGGAAGACACTATGGGGATTCCTCAAAAATATTAAACATAAAATTACCACATGATTCAGCGATTTCACTTCTGGGTATATACCCAAAAGAATTGAAAAGAAGGACTTGAACAGATATATGTTCACTCATGTTCATAGCAGCATTGTTCGCAATGGCCAAAAGATGGAAGGTAACCCAACTGTCCATCAGCAGATGAATGGATAAACATGTGGCATATACACATAATGGAATATTACTTAGCCTTAAAAAGGAAGGAAATTCTGACACATGCTATAACATAGATGAACCTTGAGGACAATATGCTAAGCAAAAAAACTACTCGCAAAAAGAAAGGTACTGTATGATTCCACTTATATGAGGCACCTGGAGTAGTCACATTCATAGGAACAGAAAATGAAACGGTCATTGCCAGGGGCTGGGGAGCGGGAACCAACAGTTAGTGTTTAACGGGGACAGTTTCAGTTTGAGGATGGAAACGGTTTTGGAGACCGATGGTGATGATGGTTGCACAACTGTTGAATGTACTTAATGCCACTGAACTGTACACTTAAAAATAGTTGAAATGATGAATTTTATATTATGAATATTTTACTATAGTTTTAAAATTAAATAATTTAAAAAGTCAGTGGGGAGCAGGCCCAAGGACACATGGACTTTTAAAGCTGCTACGGGCCTTGGGACCATGGTCTGAGCTCCCCCTCGCTTTGCAGATGAGGGGAGCACGTAGGGCGCTGCCCCATGCTATCTGCGGAACTGCCGATTTGGACTTGAGGCCTCTCTTCCCTGAGAAAGTGACTGTGAGGCCAGCCTCTTGTCTCAACCCCTGGCCCCGAGACTTCCAGACAGACGCTAAGGGTGGAGGCTGGGGAAAATATGTCGGTTTGAGAAATTTAAATCTGATTTTGTCTTCTCTGTGAAAAGAATTAAAATCCAGCATAAGCTTATTACAGGCGGGCTGAGGTTATTTTGGGAAGTAGCAATTAAAGGTTTTATACTTTTCCTCTCCCTTTTGCCCTTGCAGCCTGCACAGGTCTGTAAAGCTATTAAACCTTCACCCAGCCCACAGCCCAGAGGAATCTGCCCTGCCCCGTTTCTCCTCCAATTCCATGCCATGGGAAAGAAAAGAAAGTTAAATTTATATTAATTACAGCCAAATCCGCTCAGTAAGCACTTGCTGAATATGCTTGGAGATGAGGTTTAAAGCTCTCCTCCAAACAAAACGGTAAAATGAAAGGAATAATTTATTTGGTCAGACACTATAATTTGCCACGTTATTACACTTCTCTTGTTACTAAAATGGATTCTCGGCTGAGACCATGACTTCCAGCTCCCAGAAAATCATTGTCCACAGTCAGTATTCCTCACAACCTTCCCAGAAGGTCTGCCTCGGCCCCGCTTCTGTACACGTGCACACATTTATACACACCCCTTACACATGCTCATAGTCATGCACTTAAACACACATGCACACTGATAGTCACACACACAAATGTCTGTAATCACACACGCCGTCACCTACACACACACCACACACTTACACACATCTTCCACACACTCTTACAGTCACATGCACTTAAACATACATAGACCACACTTTCACATAGTCATACATATGGATATAGTTGTGAAAAACAGACTGCTTCAAAGCAGGTTACTAGTTTAGTAAACTCTGTGTATGTGTTTTACAGAGTGGGTCCATTGTGGTAGTATCTGATCATATTTCTGGCCACAGTTCATGTCTTTATGATGCCAGTTTACTCAAAAGTAGTTTAATGATTAAGACCTCAGGCCTAGGAGTTGGACAGTAGTAGGACTGAGTTCCAGCCCAGCCACTTACCAGCTGTGTGGCACTTAGTAAGCCCCAGCCTCAATTTCTCATCTCTAAATAGGGATAACAAAGGTTGACTTCATGAGATGCATACGAGGAATAAGACTGGGCACAGTTAACTGTTTCCTAGGAGGTCCTTATCCCCTTTGGCTGATACCGCCATCCCACCATGCCTGGCATCCCATCTTTTTACCATGTGCTGCCTTGGCTGGGGCTGTGGGTCAGGGCCTGGGGTGGAGGAGACCCTGCCTGAACTAGGGTAGCTGTAGGAGGGGGCCGTGTGGGCTGGCGATCCTACAGGCTCACCAGGACCCTTTCCTTTGCAGGACTCCCCGGGCTTTGGGATGCCCAGAGGCAAGTGTGGGGTCAAGTCTCCGTGAGCCTGACTCCTCTGGGTCAGTTCTGTGCTGGGCACTCAGATGCAAGGGGGCTTAGCAAGCGGTGGGCACGTCTCAAGGTGAATTTGCCTGTTTGTGTGCCTGTGATCACACATACATGATTACAAGAGGTGACTTTTGAGCAGAAGAGCTTTGGGTGAAAATCGTGGCAGGTGTCACTGTTTGCTGTTGACTGGATAGGATTTTGGTGGTGGTAGGTGGTGGCCTTTCTAACAGGCCACATGACCCCGGGCAGGTCATGAACCCATCTCTGTCTTCGGTCTGAGTACCTGCCATCCTGGGGATCCAGTGTTCAGTGGGCTCCTTGGTGCAGCCATGTGGGCTGTGCATTGATACCATCGGGTAGAGTTGTGTCATTCAGATCCTGTCTCTGTCTCTATTTTACTGTCTCACTCTCTGCCTTTGTATTCTGTATCTCTCTCTCTCTGCCTTTTTTCTGTTTAGTCTCTTCGAGTCGCTGCTATTCGGCTTTTTTTCTGCAGTTTCTTCTTCTCTCTCATTCTCTTTGTTTGTCTCTGGCCTCTCTCCTGTGTTTGTCTCTGCACACCAAGACCTGTCCTGGATGGCAGTGGGCCCCTGCTTTGATGCCTGGCCGCCTCTGCCGGGCCCGGGAGCAGAATTTTGAAGTTCCTCGAGGGCGTTTAGTCCAGGCCCCTGGTCATTGCTTTTATTGTGGAGTAGGCTAGTGCTCCTCCCAAGAAAGCCTTCATGGCGCAGTGGCTGCCCTCCAGTGAGGGAACAGGTGCCCAGGGGCAGCCTTAGTGTCCAGGAAAGCACCTGGGTTTTCCTGAGAGAAAGGCCACACGCATCACAAGCCAGACAGGCCCATCATACCCAGGAAGAAAAGGCTTGCCTCAGAGTATTTCTGTTCCATTTTCTTGGTTGGGGGTGGTCAGCAAAGTGACAGTTTCCATTCTGAGAGCATCTTTAGTGTCCCAGAACCTGTGAAAAGAGCTTTGCGTATATCGTTTCTGATTGTCACAGCCCCTAATGATGGCATGTGTCATTGTCCTATTTTGTAGTGGCAGCGAGAGGTAGTACATGCTCTGGGGGCTGGGAGGACAGATTTGAATCCCATTCGGACCCTTACTAAGTCCCTCTCCAGGCCCCACTGTTTTCCTTTGTAAATGGGGTTAATCGTGATTCCCACCTCATAGGGCTATTGTGGGAATTAAATGAGGTCATGCTTAGAAAGTGCCTCTGCGTAGTAAGGATTTGCTAAATGCTGCTGAAATCAGAAATGTTCTGACTATTATTGCCCAAAGTCTCAGCCTGTGAAGGAGCCAGTGGGATTGGCCCATGCTGGGCTGCGTCTGCGGGGCACCTTGAAACATTACGCCCCACCCAGGCACACAGCGAGTTCTTTAGTTAGCTCTTTCAACCAACAGTAAAAAACTGGGAACATCGTGTGGTATTTGCTTGGTGATCAGAGAGTCAGCTTGGATTGGGTCCCCAGTCCATGCCCACTTGGCCCAGGGTGGGCCAGCTAGTCCCACAGGAGCGGGGGCTCTGAGGCCTTCTCCAGGTGGTGGGATGAGTCTGCCTGCCAGAGGCGGTCGGCTCTGTGAGCGCTGGGAATGCAAGCTTTCGTTGCCTTTGCCTCCAAGGCGCTTGGGGCAGACAGCAGTGTTCAAACAGGAAACTTGGCCCTTTGGGGCTGGCTTTTGTGTCTTCTTTTAAAGGAGAAAGCGTGTCTACCTTCCAGTTCTTGCCCAGGCCTGAGCTGATCAGCCCCTGCCCTGCCCCTGGGGTATGCCTGGCTGTGGCTCCCTGTAGAGCATGTTTCAGCAGTTGGAAAGTAAATGGCTTTCTTCTTTGAAGGGAGCTGGACCTGGGCTGGAGGACTGCTTTGCCCCTCCTGGCTGTGTGACCTGAGTAAGTCACTTCTCTTATTGGGCCTCAGGCTGCTGAGTCTTTGAGAGGACACCTGGCTGTGTTAGGTAACGGCGGACCCAGGAGGAGGGATCTGCCTCTGGGCAGCAGCAGGCAGGTTAGAGGCTCCATGTCATAATCCTTTAAGACCAGGGGAGCTGGAAAAAACTCCTCCCTGAGAGATGGCGATGTGATAGTGCGTGCTCAGAAACTGTGTCATATAAGGTTTTAGGAGCCTGGGCTTGCATCCCTGGCTGGGTGACCTTGGGCAAGTCACTACACCTCTGTGAGAGCATTTTCCCCTCTGCAGAACACACAATCTGGCCACTTTTATAGGGTTGTCATGGGATTGACTTGAAGTCTTGTCTCCACCATGGATAAGCAGATCCCCTCAAGCACGCTGCTTCCCTTGAGTCTTTTCTTTCTGTGGATATTGATGCTCAGATGTCATAGCTGCCACCTCCCTCCTCAGAGGTCACCTCCCTCTACCCCACTGGTCACCAATGGGGAAGCTGATGCCTGCCAGGGCTCCTGGGCTAGGAGGATCCCTTAGCTCCCCAAACCTCCTCATGGCAGTTAGGAAACATACAGGCCATTTAGGGACACTTGGCATTTGAATTTAAGAATCTCTTTCACCAGAATCCACAGACCAAGGTTTAAAATTCAGTTGGAAACGAATCCCCAGGCCTCCCAAAGTCATCTTAGTGCAGTTCTTAAAACTCGTAACCCTCACATAAGGGGTCTGTAGTTGGCTGGTCTGGCTCTGCTGAAGTCAACAGCTTGTTGGCCTGTCCCTAAGTCTGGTTTCCAAGTGACCTGTGAATGCTTCTGCACAGCTCTGGGGGTGCTCACTGCCCCAGAGCGTTATGCTTCGGATCCCCTGCGTAATGTACAACGGTGTTTTAAAGACCAAGTTTTAATATCATTCAGATATGGCAAGGCCAACAATCAGGAGGCAACTGGCACTGAAAAGGTAGGTTGCTACTCCCAGTTCCCAGGAGGTGAGGGACGCCACACCATGCGGGGCCACACAGGGAAGTGCCAGGCTGGTCAGGAGGCAGGAGCCTTGACTGTGGTTTTTATGGTAAGGAATGGATGAGACAAGGTAAGCAGGTTTAGGATTGGCTAGTTTGAATAATTTCAGTGGGCTTTGGGGCACAGGGCTGTCTCTGTCTGGTACATAGCCTTGGGATGAGTAGGGCCAGGAAATATTGCCTTCTGAAGTATAAGAGCTAGATGGAGTAGGAGGTTTAGATTGTGGGCTTTGGGTTGGTTGGTTTGCACATGAAAGGCATGTTCTCCTGCTAGTTTTTGCTATCTTTAAGAATTGGCTATCCCTGGAATGGGCAGTCTCTCCCCAGTGAAGCCCAGATGTCAAGTCAGCACATCGAGAATACAGAAAATAAGAAAATTTAGTGAATACAAATAATCAGGAGTTGTGAGATGGGTTCAGGTTCCTACAGACCCCTTTGCTCACAGACCTTTTCCTGGCCTCCTTTCAAACTGTTTCTGGTGACTCTGTTTCTTGCCACGCAGTCATTGCTACCAGTTGTGCAAGTCATCACCAGTTTTCTGTAGGAGATTGTGTACAAGGCATTTTCTTGATGGTATCCTATTTCCTGGGCTGAGAGGTCATATGTAAAGAAAGATCTTGCCGTGCAGTCCTCACATGGGCTTTTTAGTGACCCTCTGTCTCAGGTTTTCTTGGTTAAACTTACATAGGTTTTCAGCTAGTTTTCCACTAGTCGCAGTGGCACTTGGCTGCAGTTGTGACCAGGCAGGCTTTTTGGATAAACATGATAATTTTGACAGTGACTGTGGTTTTTGATGAACATACCATACCAATGAGAAGCAAATCTCTCCAAGAAAGGGAAGGTGATCGTCAAGTGGTGGTGGCCAGGATCTGGGGATGGCATGAGTGGGATTGATGGTGACCTTTTAGCTGCAGGTAGCTATGACAGAATGAGAGTACTGCCAGGAGTCAGAAATGGAGGCTGGCCTCCAATGGTAGTTGTGACACACGTTCGCTGGGAAAAGGACTTGGCGCATCAGTTTCTCCATCTGTCATGAGGATAATGACACCAGCCGTGCAGGGTTACCGTAAGTGTTAAAGAAGACCAGTAACATGCCTGGTGTGTGGCGGATCCAGCTGTGCCTCCTCAGCAGGTGTTGGCATGTTCCCAGCATGGACACACCCCTCCTCTGGACAGGCCTGAGGCCTCGCTGGCCAGCAGCAGCCACACGCTGAGCTGCTCCATGCCATCACACTCTCCTTTGCACATGTGTTGTCTATTTGGTCTGCTCCACATCTCTGATATGAGGAAACGTCACTGTGCCTATTTATCAGACAAAGAAGATGAGGCAGGAAAGGGAAGCCAAGGCAGAGTCTCACAAAGCTGCCCAGGAGCTGATTTCAAACAACACAAGGCTATGATGGGAGCTGATCAGATGTAGCCTTAGAGAAATATTGACTTGAACATTGGTGCAATGCATAGATGACTATTTTGGGTGGGCCTGCCCATGAGGTGACACCTGTGAGGTGTCAGCTGAGGCCTTCCAGGCCCCAGCTAGACGGGCTCCAGACTGGTTTGACCTTATGTGTAATGGGGGTCTGAAAGGACTTCATCCTGGCTTGTTTTTATTTGGAAAAAACAGATTTTACACACACACACACACACACACACACACACAAATATATGTATATGTGTGTGTGTATATATACATATATGTATATATAAATTATTTTTTTAACGCATACACAAAAATTAACTAATGCCCATACCTCCACACACCTTGCCATTTTCTGCTTTGTTTTTGATCAGTGGTGTATCAAAGTGGAGGAATGTTCAAGGTAGAGAATTCAGAAACAAACATCAAATTGTCGAAAAATCAGTGTACTTTTTAATATTACCATGCCCTGGCAATTGTAAACAATGTCAGTGATAAAGCAGTCCCCGCTGGGGTGGATCTCAGACTAACTGCAGGGCACTCCCCCATTTAGACCTCACTCTGCCCCACTGCGACTCCATTACCCGCTCCTATTCCCCCTCAGTCCCCAGGTAACCTCGGTCCAGAGGATTTCGTGTTTCTCATCCCCAGGCATGTTTTTATATTTTTACTGTATATATACATATCCACATACAGTGTGTTTTCTTACTGTGTGTCTAGATATATTTTCTTGCACATAATATTATGTTTTTGAGATGCATCCATGTCACTACCTAAAGCTCTCATTTGCTCATTGAAAGCTCTGGGTACTACTACACAATGAATGAATATCCTACAACCGATTTATCTACTTTTCTTTTGAGGTTATTTAGGTGGTTTACAATTTTTTTATGACTGTAAACATTATTGCTGTGGATGGAGCCTGTCTCCTGTGTACACGTACAAGGAGTTCTTCAGGGCAGGGTTTATGAAATCAGTTCTGTGGGTAACAAATGGCATTTGGAAAGATGAAACAGAAAATATCAATGCATTGCAAGCAGTAAAGTCGTGCGTCTGTGTTTGCGCACATGCGTGCACGTGCGTGTGTGTGTGCATGTGCGCGCTCACTTGAAGACTACAGTGCCATGTAAAATGTATTTCTCTGCGTCGTGTGGAACAGGTTGAAAGCCCCGGTGTATTTATGGGAGCAGGGTTGCTGGGTTGTGGGGCACCTACATTTTCAGCTTTATTAGATGCTGCCAAATTGCTCTCCAAAGTGACTGGGCACATTTACTCCTCACTTTTTAAACAGTGATTTACCTTATTAAACTTTTTTTCTTGGCCATCTAATAAATGCAGATGATTTTATTTTAATTTACACCCCTTCATCTGACTACTGGACGTTTGGGTTCTTCTCTGGCCGGCCTATTCATCTGCTTTGCTCAGCTTTCTCCAGGAGGACTGTCCAGGGTGTCTCCTTTCTCCTTTTAATTTTTTTAAGAGATACTAATCATTTCATGTTTAGGTGTGTTATAAATAATTTCTCCCAGTCTTTGGTTGGCTATTATTCTTATATATGGTATGATTTACTGGGACAAAAGTTGTACAGTTTAACATAATAAGTGTTTCATTCTTTTCCTTTATGGCATTTTATTTGTGTCTTGTTTAAGAGGTCTTTCCTTACTTTGAGGTTCTAAAGATATTTTCCTAAAAATGATACAAGTGTACTTTTACATACAGTTTTTTAATCTAGCTCAGATTGTTTTGTCATTGACATGGCGTAGGGATAAATTTGTCTATGTGGATAATCAGTTGTCCGCCTGGAAGTTATTCCATTTTTTATTTTTTAAATGCCAAAGCTGTCACATGTCAGTTTTCCTTATACACATGTAGGTCTGTTTCTGGCCTCTCTACTTTGTTCATTGGGCCATTGGTTTCTCTATGTGCCATTACACACTGCCTGAGTTACTATCAGTTATGTTAAGTGTAATATAGAGCAAATCCCCTCATCTGATCTTGTTGGAGGACTGTCTTGGCTCTTCTTTGGCTTTGGTTCTACCTTGAGAATTTGGGGATCAACTTTTTAGATTCCATAAAAATCCCCGTTGGGATTTTGAATGGAATTAAATTGATTTGAATGGATTGGATTTTAATTGAATCAATTTGATATAATTTGGGGAAGATTGCCATCTTCGTCATACTGAATTTTCCCCACCTGTGATTATGGTCTTTACTTAATGCCCCTTTTATGTCTTTTAGTTGAGTTTTATAATTTGTATCATAAAGCTCTTCCACATTTTTTTGTTGAACTTATTCCTGAGTGCCCTATAGTTTTGTTGCTCTTGTAAATATATATCTAAAAATGATAGTTTCCAATTCTTTATTGCTGGTATTTGGGAATGTACCTACATTTTATATGTCGATCCTACTTCCAGCAGCCTTGTTGATATCTCATTAAATGTATTCACATAGATTTTATAGATATTTTATTTTGTCATGTCATTTACAAATTCTGAAGGTTTTTTCCTCCCTTTCCAATTCTTATATCTTTATTTCTTTTTTGCCTCATATGTGCTGGAATAGCACTGTCCAATAGCACAATCACAATATGAATGCGAGTAACGTGTTATTTAAAAATTTCCAATAGCCACGTTTTAAAAAGCAAAAAGATATAGGTAGAATTAATTTTAATAATATTCAGAAGTCTAGTGAGTGGGCTGGGCATCCTTTTCTTGTTCCTGACTTGGGAATAATTTTGAAATATTACCATAAGAATAATGTTTAATGGTTTTTGGTAAATTTCTTATATTAGATTTAAAATTTCCTTTTTGTCCCTATTTTGTTAAGGCCCCTTAATTGTGAATGGATGTTGAATTTTATCAGTGCTTTTCTGTAAATATTGAGACAATCATAAAATTTCTTCTTTATCCTCTTATTGGGATGACTTTTATATTAATAGATTTCTGTTGTCACATCATTGATTCTTGGGTTAAACCCACCTGAGTTTACATTGTTGGATTGCATTGGTAATATTTTATTAAAACGTTTGCATTCATGTTCAGCAATGAGATTCGCTTATAAATTTACTCTCCTGTTCTTATTTAGTTGAAATATCCACCATATTAGCTGTATACCCCTTTCTCAATATTCAAGTATTTGTATATGTTAAGGATTATCTTAAGATATTTGTATATGTTAACATATTTGTATACATTTGCATATGCTCACATTTGTACATGTCAAATATATGTTAACGATTGTCTTCAAATGTTTGTATATGTTAGAGATTATCTATTCTTTAACGGTCTGGAGAGCCAAACTGCAAGGCCACCTCAGCCCGGTTTTGTTTGTTAAAGTTATGTTTGTTTATTTTTAATGGTTAGAGGTAGTTCCAACTCTCCATTTCTTTTTTGAGTTGTCTTTCATTAAATCTATCAATCCATCTCTCTAGGAATGGGCCTGTTTCTCCTGTTATCAAATTTATTGGCAGCATTTGTATTTATGTCCTTCTCTTTATTCGTAATGATGTTTATTTGTGCTTTCTCTGTTTTCAATTGGTTTTAAGAGAGATTTGTTGGCTTTTTAGTCCTTTCAAGTTGCTCGATTATTTTGTTTTTGTTTGTTTCCTATCTCATTGATTTCTTCTCATATCCCATATACTTATTTTTTTCTTTAGGTTTGTACCGGTATTATTTTCCAAATTCCTTGAATTAGGCACTAATGATTGATTTTTTTTATCCTTCCTTCTTTTCTGTTCTCCCCAATGAAAGCATATGTCATTAAGTCTTGCTTCAGTTACACCCCACGGGTTCTGGTATATAGCTATTTTATTTTATTTTTAAATCTTAGTTTTTCTTCAGTTTTGGAAAGTTTTCATCTGTCACCTCTTCAAATTATGTTTTTCTCTCTATTCTCTTCATTCTCTCCTTCTGGAACTGTCTCATTCTATCCTCCATGTCTCTTCAACTTTTTTTTTATTACCCATCTTTGTTATCTTTCCGTTACACATTTATTCATCTTAAGCTGACTTTGATGTTCTTTGTGGTATCTGCTGACTCTTGGTCATGGGTGTGTGTGTGTGTGTGTGCAGGTACATTTTTTTAATTTCGGATTGTGAATAGAGATTTATCTGTAGGAAGTCTGTGGCCTAAGTTGTTTTCCATATGGCTCTGCCAGACTCCTCAGGACTAACACAGGTGTGAGATCAACTTTGTATTTTTTTTTTTTTTTTATAGCTTGGAGGTTCCTGGACTCCATGGGGACTGTAAATATTAACCATCCCAATGAGAGGGCAGGCAGGTGGTTACAGATACTCAGAGGAGACTTTTAAAAACCCTCCGCCCATTTCCCAGGCACAAGTATAATTACTCAGGCATGCTTGCTGTGACCCTGTGCAGGTGGGCACGGAAGATTGTCCAGCCTGTAATCCTCCGGTGATCGTGACTGCACATGGGGGTGGGTTTCAGTTCTCACTTCTCATTTTTTACGGGCTCCAGGTCTCCCAGTCTCCCGGTCTCCTGTTCTCTCTCCGCATGGTTGCTAAAACAGACCACTGGGTTACAGTGAGAGGCCCACTCCTGGGTCACCCAGCATCAGCTCACATGAGCTGCTTTAGTCTTCAGGTTTCTTCTTGGTATTTTGCCCCGGGTGGTCTTTCTTTTCTTGTCAGCCCAAATGTGCATCTAAATGTGCAGCCCAAATACATATGCATTGTATTTATTGAACTGGGGAGCTTTTAGCTTACCTTATCAGGTCACTATGCTGTTGTTCTTCATATGCAAAATTAAAGGTAGAAAATGAGGTTGAGGGGGCAATAAACCCAAGGGAAAGAGCTGTAATTATCATCCACTCCAGGCAAAAGACCCATGAAGTGGTCAGTTTTCAGGGGAGCAAATCCTTGGTATCTGCTTTATTCCAAAATCTACTGGCTAGGTCACAGGCCTTCTTGGATTGAGACCAAGGCTCCTTCCTACATGTCACACCGAGGAAGCCTAATGTTTCAGGTTGTGACAGGGCCTGGTGAAAATAGGGGAGGGCCCATTGCATCTCATTTCAACCTCGTCCTTGCTGAGTCATCTTTGCAGGTCATGTGATCCTTCCGTGAGTGCATCCTTCTCTATAAACTAATAATTTTGTGGTAGTGATTCCCCGACACTGAATTCAGGGGCTTACGGTGCTGACTTCTTGATGATTACTTCCTGAATTTCCTGTGTCCTCATTCAAACAATATTTACTGAGTGTCTGCTGTGTGCCAAGTCCTGTTCTAGTCACTGTTTAAAACATTTCTTCATTACCTTTGGTTTGCCAGGTGCAGGGAAGCCAGAGAAGAACTGACTTGCCTCCCAGCCTGTCCTAGGTGTTGTGGGGTCAGTGACATCCCTAGAAATCCCGTGCAAAGCAGCGTGCAGCACGTGTGCTAACAAGAAGGGCCAGCTGGAGTCTTCCAGTCCTGGGTGGGGAGAAGGGGTCCGATGAATAGGAGTTCCTGTGACAAAGCCAGTCAGGAGAGAGAGAGGGAGGGAGGGAGTGTGTGTGTGTGTGTGTGTGTGTGTGTGTGTGTGTGTGTGTGTGTGTGTGTGTGTGTGTGGTGGTGGTGGTGGTGGTGGTGATGCTGCTGCTGGTGGGATCTGGGAAAGATAAAGATAAATATAGCCCCCTCTCTCTCCTTTGCTCCAGTTTACCCTTTTATCAGGGACAGTTGGAGGTATTTGGCTTTTTGTTAAGTTTTTTTTATTGTTGTTGTTGTTTTGTTTTACTGTTTTAAATAGTGTAACTTTAATGATTCAAAATTCACTAGTTACAAAAGTAAAAACATCTCCCTCCCAACCCTGTCTCCTAGCCAGCCAACTAGTTGCAGTCCCTGGAGACAACCGACATCTCCAGTTTCTCACATATCCTTTGCGAGATATTCTAGCTGTATACACGTAAATAATACATATATTTGTGAATATTTATATATGTGTGCCTATCTATAAATTCACACACACACATACATATATATGTTTTTTAATGCAATTGTCGGCATCTTGCTATTTTGGTTTGACAATGTATCTTGGAAATTGGTCCATATGAGGACTGAAGTGCTTCTTCATTTGTTTTTATGGCTGTTTGGTATTCCATTATATGGATGGACCGTAATTCATGTAACGAGTCCCCCTCTGATGGATATTTAGATTTCCAATCTTCTGCTATTTTCGAACAATGCTGTAAGAACTCATCTTGTTCCTGTTACTTCACATATTTGAACATATTTTTAGGATATAGAATGCAGTTTACAGGGAGCTCCTAACTTCTGAAGTAATAACCAGTGGTCCAGGTCAAAGCTGCTTGGTGTGGGACGGGCCTTGGCCTCCTGAGCGGCCTGTGGGCTGAACTTACAGTTAGAGGAATTTTCCTAAGACCTTCATCCGCAGACATGCAAGTACAGTTTCTGAATGAGTGAATGAAAATGCTTATACCTAAGAGAAATTAGTTAGTAGAAGGCATAGGAAATAGTCTTGTCAGTTTTAGAGATTATCTGCAAATGAATTCGGGGCCTTCTAATTGTATTTTAAATGAATATATTCTATGAGAACTGCTTCATGAGACTTTCAGTGGTCCAGGCAGAAATCTGGTTGAGATTCATTCAATGTTGGCTCACCAAATTAAAGACGAGATATATGATGCATTGAAATAATGTGAGTGTCAAATTTGGTAGAAAGTTCATTTTTGACCTAACATAAGAAAAGACATTTTTGTTATTAGCTGCTGCGTGTACCTTTAAATAGAGGCCTGGCTTTCGTTCTTATATTCCAGGGTGCAGTGACAGTGAATGATAGCATTTACTGAGCCTGTGGTCTGGGCCAGCCTTGTTTCCTCTTTGCTCTTTTCTGGGATGCTCTCATCCAGTCCTCCCAACAACCCTGTCATCACCCCTGCTTTATAGACAGACACCTGTGGCTCAGGCGGTGATGTAACTTTCCCAAAGTCCCACAGCCAAGATTTATACCCAGGTTTCTGGCTGTGCTGTGGAGAGCTGGGCTCCTCACCACGACTCCCCAAGCCTGTTCAGAACCGCGGCAGCAGGACCTATCTGAGATGCAAGGTGGCAGGTTTTACTAGGATCTGTCTTTCCTTATAGCCATGCCAAATCCGTATTTTGCTGTCAGTAAAAATAATTTTAGACAAGGCATCAGAGCTTTCGTTTCAGGACACTAGGTATCCTGTTTCTTCTAGGAGAACACTTTGAAAAGGAAATAAATACAACACCCCCATGTCAGTTAGGGTCAGCATAGCGAGGTGACAGGAGGGCCGTGATACTGAGGGTCCTTGCTCACGGTCCAAGGGCAGCAAGGGGCTTTAGCAGGGAGGAGCAGCACAGCTCTTCTGGAGCCTGCCATGTGATTTCAGGCTGGGCCTGTTTCCCACTCTGTGACATGAGGGCTAGGGTCCTATCTGATGTCACAGAAGAGCCCGTGTCTTTGCTGGCAGGGCGTGCTTGCCATTTCCCCCAGCTCTGAATCAGCTGTCAGTACACATGTTCTGTCAAGAGCCAGATAGTAAATATTTTAATCTTTGCAGGCCATACACATGGTCTCTCTCACAACTACTCACCTCTGCAGCATGGGCAGTGCGTGATCCAGCAAAGTTGTGTGTCAATAAAACAGGGTGGATGGGGGAAGATTTGGCCCTCAGGCTGGAGTTTACAATCCCTGCTCTAATTGACTAATGACATTAGACTCAATCTACATAAAACTGGGGACTGCAGCCCTGCTTGGCTATAAACTCTATTTCCTATGTCTCCGTGGTAGGTCTCCACCCTCTGCCCAGACCCTTCACTACCAAGTGCAGTGGGAGAGCACTAGCTGAGGAGGCAGAAGACCTACCTCTCTAACTGATTATATAGCCTGGAGCAGCCATTGTTGCTCCGAGCCTCATTTTCCCCACCTATAAAATGGAAAGGTTGACCGATTTCCCGAAGATTCCTCTGAGCTCCAAAATGTTCCGATTTTAGTTAGAAGGGAAATGAATATTCTCTTCCCTGGAGGTTGTGGGTTTAGATTGTGTCTTTGGTCACCAAGACAAAATGCTAAGGGTAATTTTGTGTTGTATTCTATACCCCAAGAGAGACACCCCATCTTAACACTCCTAAACCTTTAGGAGCCAATTGGGTAGAGACAGTTCTTGGTGACTCCTTGGCCCACATAGTGTCATGAAAGATTTCTTGGTGGTCCCTGGTGAGGAACATGTGATCCCTCTCTCCTGTTCTCCACCCCGAATTACCGCCTGCATAACCTGGCAAGGAGAGCAAGTGAGAAAAAATGGGGGAAAGAGATGCTTTGGAGTTGCAAACAGTGCCAGGCTTCATCATCCCTAGTACCTGTCTTTTGGTTGTTCCTGCTGCACTAGGAGGAAACATCTCACTCGAGAAGCCAGATAAATCAGGCCTGTTCGTGCGTTCCCCGTTCAGCTGGGGCCCGGCAACGCCCACGCTGGCCCGGCCTTCTGCTGGTGCTCACACACTGCAGCTGCCAGTTGGCTGGGGTCGGCTGCCTGTCTTGTCCTCAGACACCCCACCCAGCCCTGGGTGGCCTGGGGACGGGAGGCGCACTCCCTGGGAGAGCTGGAAAGTTGTTGGGCGCTCCAGTCGGCTTCTTGTGCTGACTTGGCCGATTCTACCGCTAATGAACTTGGGACAATGATCGGACCCTGGAAGCTTTAGTTTCCTGAATTGAATCATGGAATGAGTGATACCTGCAGGAATATCTAGATTTTGGTGGTAAATCATGCACGTAGTAAATATTTATTAGGTTGCAGGCACTGTGCCAGCATATATATATATATAATAGTACGAGAGAGATTGTTACTGAGGTGTTCCTAATTGCCAGGCACCACCAGGCTGCATATCACACAGATGAACACATATGACTCTCACAACCCTCTCCATTGTACAGACGGGAAAACAAAGGCTTAGGGGTATTATCTAAGGTCACACAGCTGGTTAGAGACAGAGCCAGGATCTGGGCCTGGCTGATGCCAGAGTGGGTGTCATTGGGTGACTACACCTTTCCCCGGGTCCACTAGGGGATGTCCTTGGTGGGGGCCCAAGCATGGACTAGACCCACCTGGGTGCTGTTATTTCAGGCATGTGCACAGTTTAGATTGTCTCCAGTTGGCAGTTTACTTTCTTGCTGTGGGCCGACGTCCTTCCGCCTTCCCGAAAGCCCCTCATTTGGGCCATTCCTCTGGATCTGTAGACAGAGCCAAACTGTGGCTCTGGACCTTCCATGCTGCAGCCATTGGCAGAGAAAGGTTGGGTTCTGGGCTCCATTTCTGGCTATTCCACAGAGCTGCTCAGAAAAGTTTTTCCAAAAACCTTTGTGAGCCTCAGCCATGACTAGCTGGCTCTGGGAGAGGCCCTGGCCTATGTACTGTTCAAGAGAGTGCTCTCCAAGGGCTCTTCATGGCTGCTGGGCCTCTGGCTTCCAGGAGGCTTGGTGCAGGCTGAGTGCAGTCCAGGTGGTAGGACTGCGCTTGTTCTTCAGGCCATGAGAGGCCAGCACCTCCCCAAGACTATCTCCTGATACCCCTGGTCACACCAAGGCACCTGTCCTGCCCACCCGTTCTAGGCCACCCTACTGTAGTGGTCAAGAGGGAGGAATAGCAGCACTGTTGGTCCCCTGAAGGGTCTGACCCTAGGAAAGCAGTGGCCCAGGCTTGGAGCCAGACCATCAGGGGCATGGTCCTTGGCCCTCCCGCTTCAAAGTTGGTGAGCTTGGGCAAGTTACTTCATTTCTCCGTTCTTACCTAGAAGATCCATGTCCATCACTGCGTCTTAGAGTTGCTGTGCAGGTGGAGGGGTCCATGGTCTCAGGAGTGATGGACCACATCTCCAGTCTAGGCCTTGCACAGAGCCAGCGCTGCAGAAGTGTCTGTTCCCAGCTCTGATCCACAGACCTAGCTCCTTGGAACAGACGCGGGTGTCAGCTCTCTCCGCAGCTTCTCGCAGGCTTGACATGTGGCCAGGGTTCAGCCTGCTTCTGTTTAGTCTCCAGATGTGGGATGGTGATGGTTACAGCACCCTGACTGTCAATGCTTCTGGGGGACTCTGGACAGGTAGAGTGGCCAGCTGTCCTGATTTGCCTGGGCCTGATGGCATTCCTGGGACAGTTCCGGGCAAACCGGGATGAGTTGGCTACCCTATGGCAGGCTGGCCCTGGGTCAGGGTTGGTTGCTTTTAGGCCCAGTGTGCACAGTGCTGAGGACTCACACTGCTGTTAGGGGCCCACAAAAATGTTTTCGTTTTTTTTAAAATAAGAAATCTGGATTATATTCATCTTTAAACCAAGACATTTGTAAAATAGAAATGTTAATATGTTTTATGGAGGAAGAAGTCTGCAAAGGCTTAAGTGCTCCTGAGGGTCATAATGCTGCCATGGGGAAGATGCTGCCCCCCGAGCCCCCCGTCCTCCAGATCTCTGTCGGAGGACCAGGAAGAAGAGGAGATGGCAAAAGAGAAAGAGCAAGGCGCACGCGGCCTCCAGGCACCCAGGCGGCGGGGTTGCCTCAGAGGTTCCAGTGGTTGCGGAAAGGAACCTGCCAATTCTAGAACTTTGAGTGGGAAATTGATGATAGGGGGTGCGGTAACCAGGCATATCAGTGTTGAAAGCTGCTGAGCCCTCCCCAGTGAGCTGGGAGAGTCTGGTCCTTAGATGCTCCTGCTTGGCTGCGTGGGGGACAGGGGTGGGAGTTCCTGTTTGGAGCCAGGCGGTTGATTTGATCCAGCTGAGGCAAGGACCCAGCTTGGAGGCTTAGAAGGCAACTGGGTCCTGGCCAACTCCCCTCCCCCAACACATGTTGCTCCAAAGCCCAGAAAGGGGGAAACCCAGTGAGGGGGGTGCAGCAGATGTCGCAGCCCTGCACCGTGCTTCTTGTTTATCTTTTATTAATGACAGGCGCTTAGGAGGAGGCAGTGCTCAGAGCAGCCCTTATAACAAGCCAGCGGCCAAAGAGGCTTTCCTCAGAAACTAGGGGAAGAGGGAAAGGCGTGAATAATCCTGGCTGCATCTTGATGGAGCTTGTCGGGCAGACAGCTCAGGGCACACCTGAGCAAGGCTTCGGGACTCCTGGCCTCAGAACTTGGAAGGAAAGCTTTCTCAGCTCCAGACCCAGTCTCACAGAGCCGCCTGGTGGAACAGCCCTGGAAAAGAGAGGACTGGTCCCTGGCCTATGGTTTGCACCAGTGAGGACTAGGAGTTCCTACATCAAGAATTCCTTGATGTCTAGAGTTATGCAGCCCCACCCCTGTCTCATCTGGAGAGGTCCAGACTGGAGAGGTCCAGAGCAGTAATGGTCACACAGTGAGTCAGCAGCAGGGTGGGACCCAGCACCCTGACTCTGGTCTGGGTTCGTCTCTCATTCTCCAGCCTTTCATTTAATTTTGGCTGGAGGCAGGGTATTCAGGACAGAGAAGTTAGGTCTGTATTTCATTGTTCATCCTATTCTTGGCAACTTTTGCAGAGAGACCTGGCAGGAAGAGGACACTGGGGAGGGAAGATCTGAAGGAGAAAGAAGTCTCCTTGGCTCCTTTGCCTTTTCTGCTAAACGTGGTGGCAGTTCTGCATTTCGACTAAAAATAGCTAGTCCTCTGACAAGGCCACCCACACCGATGAAGTGGGGACTGGGGAAAACAAGATGTGGGCCTTGGGTCGAACCTTGTATATGGAGAAAGCTCACAGGTGGACACATTCACTGTGAGAGAGGGTGCTGTCTCTGAAGACCTGAGTGGCACACCTACCTTTGGGTGACAGTGACAGGACTGAATTCTCAGTTAGGTGTTGCTCTAAGTTGCTTTAAGAGTAGTTGGATGATAGGTAAATGGTTAAATGAAATGTGGTCTATACATACAATGGAACATTATTCAGCCATAAAAAGGAAGGAGATTCTGACATATGCCACAACATGATTGAACCTTGAGGACGTTGTGCTGAGTGAAACAAGCCAGTCACAAAAGACAAAGATTGCATGATTCTAGCTATATGAGTTACCTAAAATAGTCAAATTCATAGAAACAGAGAGTAGAATGGTGGTTGCCAGAGACTGGAGCATGGGGGAATGGGGAATTATTGTTTAATTGGTGCGAAGTTTCAGTTCAGGAAGATGGAAGCAGTTCTGGAGATGGATGGTTGTGATGGTTGCACAAGAATGTGAATGTACTTAACGTTCCTGAACTGTGTACTCAAAAGTGGTTAAAATGGTAAATTTCATGTTATATGTATTTTACGACAGTTAAAAAAATGATTAAACAAGAGTTAGCCCCTCTCCTTGACACCCCTATGGAAAATGACTGGTATCAGGTGTTTGTATTTTATGCCGTTAGTGCTGCTGATGATAATTAGATTCTTCTGCAGAGAAACTAAACTGACTCTCTTGGGCAACCAGGACAGATCATGTGGGTGCTGGGCTCCAGAGCCAAGACTCATGCACTCTGGCATTTAGGGATCCCTAGTAGAATGGCTTAAGCTTCCACTGGACAAGCCTCAGACAGCCGTGCAGAACTTCCCAACAGGTTTCTAGTCTCTCATCTTTAACAATGAATGGATGTCCAAGGTTTAACTGACATCTGAAGAAAGCCAACTACATGGGAGAGCAATGCCAACATAGACAATGGGCAAAGTATAGTCCCCAAAGAAACAGAATTCAAGAAGAGATGAAAATGTAAGCGGAAAAATAGCTTTCCTGTTGGTATCCTCAGAAAGATAAAGCATGATATCCATAAAACAAGAACAGGATGCTATGAAATAAGAATATTCAGAGACTAAAAAAGAGCTTTATATTAAAAATATGATGGTAGAAATAAAAAGTTCATTAAAGGGATGGAAGGTGACTCATAAAACTTGGAAAAAAAGAATACCAAGGCAAAGGCAAAGAGAAGCTAGAATATTAAGGCAGGTGATTGAGTGTATAATTAATGGAAGTTCCAAAAACTGAAACAGAAAACAGATGAGAGAAAATTATAAAAGAATTAATACAAGAAAATTGCCCATATCAGAAGGACAAAAATTCTCACATTAAAATAATCGTCAGTGTGCCTAGCACTTAAAAAAATCCCATTTAGGTTGGTGAAATTTCAGATAACTAAAAATGAAGAAACATTTCTAAAAATTTCTAGAGAATGGGAAAAAACCCAGGTGGTCTACCACGGTGGGAGGATTAAACCGTACCACCGTCTTCATCAGCAGCAGCCCACACACGCAGACAGTGAGTGCCCTGGCAGGCATGCATGAAATTATCAGAGTGTCAGCCTGTCACTCAGGGGAAGGTTGTTTCCAGTCATGCAGGAAGGAATCAAAACTTTTACCTCTCACACATCTTTCTTAGACAGTTACTCAAGGATCCTCTGATGTAAAGTAAGGGAGTAGATGAAGGAAGGGAAGACCCGGGACCCCAGCAGGGAGACTGGCAGAGAGGGAGTGATGGCAAGGCCCTAGCTGTGTAGCCACCTCCTGAATCAGTGCAGACACACAGGGGATGAGGGACCCAGGGGAGCTGGAGAAAGACATCGGCAGAGATTCTACGTGCCAGGAAGTACTGAAGGTCGTGTCATCACTACACCAGAACGAAGGAGTGGCCTTACACACAACTCCGTGTGTGTTGGGAAGGTTTAAATGAATTGAGTTGTCCTCCATATAAATGACTGATATATCAGAAACACCGAGCTCATATGATTAAAGAATTAAAACATGATGTTTTAATGTATTCCTTTTATAGATCACATAGCTTTTGGAGGAACTAAAAGTAGAAAAATTTTAAAGAGTTAAAAGTAGGAGACTTCTGAGCACAGGGAGTGAATTGTTGCTTTTCATTATAATCCTGTGTTATTTTTTTAAAAATCATGCAGAATTGCCTAGATTTTTTTTTCAAAAAGCCAAAAAATGAGTCACGAAAATTAAAACGAGACAACGTGAATGGGCCACAGTCTACCATGGGAACTCGTTGGGATAGACCCAGAGCCCCAGGGTGGCCGCGGAACCACTGGCTTGAGCCTGTTGATGAGACTTGGCTGGGGGGCTGGGCGACCTCCCCAGAGAGGAATTTTTGGTTCTGTTAGCTTGCTCTGTTTGGGTTTACTTTTTTGGAAAACAAGGATGCAAAAACACAGCCAGTGGGCCCCAGGTGAGTTCAGAGCCAGTGGAATGGTAGTGGTCTTTGCATTTGGAGAGGCCCCGTGAGCACTGTTGCCTGAGTTTTATGTACCTGGCTCCTCTTCTGAGATGCAGCCTTGCCCAGGAAGCCTTTGTTGGGTAGGGGCTTTTTAGACAGTCCTAGGAAGACCCACAGATAGGCTAGGCCTGCTTTGTCCTTGGGGCCTATCTTGAGCTGAACTAAGCATAAGGAGAGGTGGAGTGAGAGGCCCTGTGTAGACGTCCTCATACAGTTTCCAGAGCGTGGAGGGCAGCAAGTGCCAACAGGGCAGTGGCAGTGGGCAGCAGGCTAAGCCATCTCAGTCCCTGTTGCCATGGAGGTCTTATGCCTACCTCTGGGAGGGAAATGGA
>NW_011888868.1:91250-96122 GCF_000151845.1 Pteropus vampyrus
TTTGGGTTTACTTTTTTGGAAAACAAGGATGCAAAAACACAGCCAGTGGGCCCCAGGTGAGTTCAGAGCCAGTGGAATGGTAGTGGTCTTTGCATCTGGAGAGGCCCCGTGAGCACTGTTGCCTGAGTTTTATGTACCTGGCTCCTCTTCTGAGATGCAGCCTTGCCCAGGAAGCCTTTGTTGGGTAGGAGCTTTTTAGACAGTCCTGGGAAGACCCACAGATAGGCTAGGCCTGCTTTGTCCTTGGGGCCTATCTTGAGCTGAACTAAGCGTAAGGGGAGGCGGAGTGAGAGGCCCTGTGTAGACGTCCTCATACAGTTCCAGAGCGTGGAGGGCAGCGAGTGCCAACAGGGCAGTGGCAGTGGGCAGCAGGCTAAGCCATCTCAGTCCCTGTTGCCATGGAGGTCTTATGCCTACCTCTGGGAGGGAAATGGACAATCTACAAGTAAATGCATATGAGACAATTCCAGTGAGGGATGTGCAGAAAGAAATAAAGAGAGTAGGATTTGAGAGAGTGATAAGGAACCTCTCTCCACTGGCCGTCCAGGAAGGCCTTTCTGAGGAGGCAACATTTGAGGGCGGAGAGCCTTCATGGAATGAGCTTTAGGAAGAGGGTTTGCTGAGAATCTCTGTGGGGATGGGCTAAGCTGAGCAGAGGCCCCCCGATATGTCCAGTGAGAGGGCAGGCTGGTCAAGGTAGAGGAGCACCATTGCATCACATCGGAGAGCAATACACTGGTCAGTTCAAGAGTGAGCTAAGATTGGAAAGGAGGTCAGTGGGGGCCTGAGGAGCCTAGAACCCCACTCTGAGGAGTTCTAGAGGAAGAGGCCCCAGTCCCGGAGTGGGCGGGTAAGGTTCTGCAGGGAGTCTTGGCAGTTCTGGGCTTTGAGCCCAATGTCCCAGGAGCCTAGAGGACATTCTCCTGCATGAAGAACACTTGATGGCAAATCCCGAGCTTGGATTCCTACAGGGGACCTAACAGAGGAGAAGTGCAGACCAGAGTACGTGCAGTTGTGCCTACTCTGCCCAGGCCGACAGAAAACAGACACAGACACAGGAAAGCCCTTTCCTGTGTAGGGAGCATCCTATGGGGCCCCATTTGTAGGGCCAGCTCTGTGCTGAGCCCGGCTGGGGCCACTTCAGGCCAGAAGAGGTGCTAAAACCCTCCCTGCTCCTGCCAACCCTCGACCGGCACTGCCAAGTCAGAGCCAGGTCTCCCACCAGCATCCCAGCCTCAGACAACATGTTGTGTGGGCACCAATGAAGTCAACACAGGACTGAAGGATGAGTGCGTTTCTGAGGAATGGTGTTGGGAGCCGGCGTCATTGTAAACATGCACAGCAGACGCAGCTTTTCCAAGACTGATTTGAGGAAGGCTTTTCTGCCTGCAGACACCTCTCTGCCTCCCCAGCCCATTTGGGGCTGAAGCCTGGAATTCCACCATTACAAATTCATTCCTTTGGTTTGGAATACAAACATCCCATTGAGGAGGTAACCCTTGAGCTCACGGTACTGAGCAGCCTTGGCAGGGCACCAGGGCTTTGGCCACTCCACGGAACAGCCAGCCAGCGCTGTGTGCAGTGCACCACGCTCGCTCTGGGTGTGCAAAGCTGGATCAGACTCTGAGGTATAATGAGTGCTGTGAGAGAAGAAGCCAGAGCGGGAGGAGTAAGGAGAAGACTGCTTGGAATGGAAAATGCACAGGCTGAGGGCCTTCTAGCCTGGCCTCCTCCTCGTTGTGTGCCCTCAGAAAAATCTCAAGTTCCTTGCCTCTCTGTGCCCCACTTGTGCTCACTCAGAGGGGCTGGATGGCATCTTCTTTGCAAGGTGGTCAAGAGCCACCACTGACCTGGCCCATGGAGGGTGTTCAGTAACATGGGATGGTATGCCATGCCTGTGGCTTTCTGGAGAAGTGGCATGGATTAAGCCAAAGCTGAAAGGATGGCCGGGTGATTCCCAGGAGGACAAAGAAGGCACAAGTGTGGAGACTCAGGGCTGCTGAGATCAGGGTAGTTTGATCCAGGATAGAAGCCGGAGATTTGAGTTCAGAAAATGACCTGCCATCTGGTCAGCAGAGACTGAGGCCTGGGGGAGGACAGGAGAGAATGTGTGAGAGTGGTGAGGAGTCCTGGAAGGAGATGGAGGAGCAATTTTGTGGCTCAGTTCCACCATCAGGTCTAGGTAGAAAACCCCCGCCATAGCCTGGCTCAGGTCACGGGCAGGCTAGGCCCAGGAAGACCCAGGCCCGGGTACTGGGAACACTGAGACCATTCTCCAAGAACTGGCATGGAACTGCAGGGCTATGGTTTCTGGCTGTTAGTGCTTTTGTTCGTTAAAGTATGTTGAGTCAGTAGGCCTTTGTCTAGCTAAGAAAAGACAGGAGAACCTTAAGGTGGCATTGTCGTGTCTTTCTACATTGTCCAATAAGTTTACCCTGTGCTACTCCAAGTGGTTGAAATCGGGAGGGAGAGGACCACGTTTTCTGCACGCGTGTGCTGAGCCCCTCTCCCTGTCTCCCCAGGAGTCGAGGGCTCCCTTCTGGGCCACTTGCTGTGATCCTCCCTCCCAGCATCTGTGAGAGATGCTGGGTTGTGCCATGGTCACAGGCGTGGCTGTCACGGGCCCGAGGTCCAGGGGCTGCAGTTGCACAGCTGTGGTGGTGGTGGGGACAAGCTCATTTGTGACAGAGAAGACAAACGGGCACTTCCCGTCCGTGGTGGCTGGTGGCTTTTCCTGAGCCTGTTTCTGACTACTGCTTCATTTAGTCAGCATTTACTGAGTGCCTTTTGTGTACCAGGGGCTACACTGGGGAGTAAGACAGATTCCTGCCCTCTGAGTGCTCACAGTCTGGTAGAAACAAACTAGTCAGGTGTGTAGACAGTTGCAGTGTAGGAAGGTAAGAGCAAAGGGCTGCCCGGGGGAGGGGGGGGTGGACCCTGGAGTCAAGGAAGACTTCCTAGAGGAGGTAGAGCCCCAGCTGAGTCTCAGGTCGACGAGGAGTTTCCCAAAGTATTCCAGGCAAAGAGGATAACAGGTATGAAGGCCTAGGCACAAGCCAGCGTCCCTGCAGGTCTGCCGGAATCCTCCTTGTCCTTTTGGTCCTCCTCAGGCCCTACCTCCAGGGAGACCTGCCTATCGGCTTCTTCTGGGCCTTCTCTGAGGGCTGGAGGGTGTGTCACAATTGCCATATAGTCCCGTTTCAGTGGGAGTTCCAAGGGGTACTGTTCTCAGTGTCATCACTGAGTGTGTGGCTCTCTCCTCCCCCACAGATTATGACGGTCAGATGAAACCAGAGTCTTGAGCAGCCATGGGAATCCCAAGGAGTTATAGCTGCATAATGGGCTATTTTTCATGTCACCCATTAGCTTGATCTCCATTGTGAATGATCTCAGTTTTTCCATTTATAATGTTGGGACACATCTGAGGATGAGAAGAAACCAGAAGGAAGGCATGTCTCCCAGAATTGACTTTTTGAGTGACTGGCTGTTTGTTTAGTCAGGGGCAGGGGTGGAAGTGTAGGCCTGGAATGAGGCTTAAAAGGCTGAGAGGTCTCAGATGATGCTGATGCAGCGGGCTTGGGACCACACTTGGACATCCCCTGGCTTAGCCCCATGCTGGATACTCAGGAACTCCAGGACCTGCAAGGGGTAAGTCCCTATCGTGGGCTGGGAGGAGCAATGCCCACAGCTCCTCTAGGAGCAGGTTCTCCTCGAGGTCGTCAGCAAATGGCCCTGACTTCCTCATATGTGAGGAGCTTTATTGATGCTGGAATTTTTGAAAACACAGCACACCAGGAGAGGAAAGCATAGTACCCAGCAGACATGCAAACTCACATAGATAAATGGTTCACATCTGATTAGGAAGGTCCCACAGCAATGAATTTGTGCAGACACCACTCTTGTGAGAATGTGGGTCCCTGGGACCTCCTGGAGGGGTTCTTATCTCCAAGCTGCCACTGGCAGTGGCCCTCAGCCTGGTCCACTGTGGTTGCTCTCATCCTCAGAGTTATCTTCAAAGCCAGTGAGTGAGCCAGTCCAGGAAACTGGTCACAGCCACATTCATTTTTTACTCAAATGGCCTATCCAGCCAGGTCATCGTCAGCACATGTCCCAGATGAAGGCTGTGTCTCTAGCGGTCTCAGATTTACAGAATGGGTAGGGAGAAATGAAAGACACCCTCAGAGTGCTACTCTTTTCCCATCGCTAAGGATATTCTCAGGGTTTGGAACCAGTCCCCAAAGTGTGGGGTTCCCAAAAGGTTGTTCCCAAAGGCAGTGTCCTGGGAAGGGATGAGGTCTCCCAGGCAGGTTGTTGTGACAGCAATACTAACTGTAAACTAACTGTAAACTAACATTTCTTACGGTTCTAGGCACTGCTCTGTTTTACATGCATTCACGTATTTAATCCTTCCCACTGCCCTAGAAAATAGTCTCATGATCTTCACTGGACAGTTGAACAAATGGAGACTGAAGAGTTTGTGCGACTGGCCTCAGGGTCCCACAGCAGTAAGTGGTGGTGCCAGACTTCCAACCCTGGCCATCTGACCCCAGACCTCCTCTCTTAACCCCTTTGCTAGACTACCTCTCCTCTCATTAAGGTATGCATATATTCTATAATGCTCATTCAAGGAAAGCGAGGTCCATTCTTTAAAACAACACCAGCCACCATTTGTGCAATGCCTGCTTTGACCTGCTTTGTCTCAGATCTTCTTGATAGTAGCAAGGTCATTGTACTTGTTCCCTCTCCATTTTACAAAGGGGAGATTGAGGCCTGAGGAGGTGGGTTATTTAAGCAGGGCTGCAACTTAAACTCAATCCTGGGTTGATGACTCCAGAGGCTGGGCTGTCCCTGCCACCCATGCAACTTGTTTTC
>NW_011888868.1:96172-116922 GCF_000151845.1 Pteropus vampyrus
GGTCTCAGATTTACAGAATGGGTAGGGAGAAATGAAAGACACCCTCAGAGTGCTACTCTTTTCCCATCGCTAAGGATATTCTCAGGGTTTGGAACCAGTCCCCAAAGTGTGGGGTTCCCAAAAGGTTGTTCCCAAAGGCAGTGTCCTGGGAAGGGATGAGGTCTCCCAGGCAGGTTGTTGTGACAGCAATACTAACTGTAAACTAACTGTAAACTAACATTTCTTACGGTTCTAGGCACTGCTCTGTTTTACATGCATTCATGTATTTAATCCTTCCCACTGCCCTAGAAAATAGTCTCATGATCTTCACTGGACAGTTGAACAAATGGAGACTGAAGAGTTTGTGCGACTGGCCTCAGGGTCCCACAGCAGTAAGTGGTGGTGCCAGACTTCCAACCCTGGCCATCTGACCCCAGACCTCCTCTCTTAACCCCTTTGCTAGACTACCTCTCCTCTCATTAAGGTATGCATATATTCTATAACGCTCATTCAAGGAAAGCGAGGTCCATTCTTTAAAACAACACCAGCCACCATTTGTGCAATGCCTGCTTTGACCTGCTTTGTCTCAGATCTTCTTGATAGTAGCAAGGTCATTGTACTTGTTCCCTCTCCATTTTACAAAGGGGAGATTGAGGCCTGAGGAGGTGGGTTATTTAAGCAGGGCTGCAACTTAAACTCAATCCTGGGTTGATGACTCCAGAGGCTGGGCTGTCCCTGCCACCCATGCAACTTGTTTTCTGCCGCTTTAGGCTGAGAAGCTCGAGGAACGTCCTCTTCCCCTTTCTGCTCCCTTTGCTTCCTTGGGGCTCCTCTTGTGACATTGCCCCGAAGTGTTTGAGGGCATGAGGATGCCTGCCTCAAGCATCTCAGATTGTGATGCTGGCTCTGGTGGTTGCCTCCTGGAGTTGGAGCCATCATTGCTGCTCAGCTCATTACCCACTGTTGCACCTTTCCCGCTCCTTCCCTCTGGGCCCCAAGTCAGAATTTAGGCCACTCACATGCCACAGGTTTCGGAAGGCTGTTCCTGGGCCAGGATGCAGGATGGCCCTTGGGTAAGGTGGGCTGGGGAGAGATTTGGACCATCAGAGGTCTCATTCTAAAATGGACTCCACCCGAACGCCCTCCCCCAAACAGGTTTCTCCTGCCCTTGGGCTGTGCAGTGCCTGGGCCTGGCTTTGGCCCAGGACTAGCCACTGTGTGAGGAAACTGGCCCAGCTGTCCATGGGATACCTTCCCACCACTAGCACCAAGAATTCCCAGGACCTTCTAATCCCTGGGGTCTTGCAAGCCCGAGCCCTATGTCATTATACCTGCCTGTTCCTTGCTCGCCCATTATTCTTTAGGCCAGTGTTTTCCTGGGCTGCTTCTATTGGCTGTCTCTGCACTTCTCAGGGGCATCTGAAGAAGCCTCGGTGGCTGGCAGAATGGAGATAAAAATCCAGACAGATAGGCCCCTGATGGGTAACTCCAACCGTTGGCGAGTTGGCGGACCTGGCTCATTTTCAGGCCCAGAGGGAATAAGCTGTCTTTGAGTTGACAAAGACAGCCCCCAGGAGCCCTTTGATTTACATTGAGGTGGGAGCTGCCTGGGCAGGCAGAGGTAATAAATATGTGAACTGGGGGCCTGGGGGCTGCTAAAGATGGGGTGGGAGAAGGCTGAGAGGGAAAGCTCATCCCTCCGTGCCTTCTGGCTGTGCTAGTCTGAAGACCAGGAGACAACTTCATGATGCACTCCAAGATGTGCTGTGAATCTTAGTCCTTGAAGCTGCTGATGGTCTTCTGTGGGCACCTGCAAAAGTCCAGAAGATCTGAGCTAAATGACTGTGGAGGAGAGGAAAGAGAAGAATGAAGTAGGGGTGAGAGGTAAAGACAGAGAGAGGAGGAAATGCCCTGACTATAGAGCTTCCATCTACCCACACATCCACACATAGATACACATGCATGCACGTACATACACATGCATGCATGCACACACACACATGCATGCATGCGCATGTACACACACACACACACACACACACACACACACATCCTTCCATCCACACATCCACCCACCCACCCAGCCTCCTATTCATCCACCTATCTATCAATTCACCCTATACACCTACTTCTCCAACACTTTTTTTATCAATCATCTATTATGTTCCAGCCATTTCTATCCAGGTCTTACCTTCTTAATGTAGCCCCCAGTGGACCAATAATCCCCTCGCCATGTCCTGATTTCTTTTTGCACTCACACATGATCATAACCTTTGGCCTTTGCAGATTCTCCTTACCATTTACTTATGCTTCTACTTGTGCCTTGGTGGGACTCACGCAGAGATTGTTAGGCCCTTCACTCAGAGTCATGTTGCTTCTAATTCTCTTAGAGCTCTTCTTGGAGGAGTTGGCCAAAGCATCTTTTGTGGGAGGGTTACTATAGACACAAATTCCTTGAGATTGGGATTGCCTGGTGTCTGTCTAGAATGTCGAAGTGGGAAGGGAGTCACATTGGTGAGCACCTGCCAAGTCCTCTGGGCAGGTGGAGTGGTGCAGAGCACGGTGATGTAGAAAGAGCCCATGTTTGGAGTCAGGCAAGGGTTGGATTGATTCCTGGGGCTGATGAGCTTGAATAAGTCTCTTTTCCTTCCTGAGGTTCAGCGTCTTTATTTGTCAAGAAACAAGATATAAACAAATCTGTGCAAATTCAGTGTGCATGCAGGCACTGCACGTGGTCCCTCACATGTGGTTGGTGGGTGATGCCTTCTCCCACCACACCTTACCATAGATTGGCGACTGCTCAAGGCTTCCTCTGACACCCCACCTCCACCTTGTAGAGCTGGAATGGGCAGAGCCAGATTAAGCTTTCTGAGGACGTAGGACTCTTGGGCCAGGACCAAGCCATGAACAGCATTGGGCAGCCTCTGACTTTTCTGCCCGCGGCCCTCTTCTGGTTCTACCCTTGTCTCATCATATCTTGCTGCCTTCCCTCTTGGGCCCTATAGTCCCCTGGGATGGTCGGGGGCAGAGAGATGCTGCTGAGTTGCTGGAGTGCAGGATGTCTTGAATCCAGCCTGTTGCCTTGCTGTGGGCCCTCTGGTTCAGGCCCTCTGTGTAGCCCAGTGGCCAGCGGGTTGGTTCCCAATACCTGGGAGGTGGCAGAGGTGAGCTGGGAATGAGAGGACTAGGAGGTGAGGGCAGGAGGCTCAGCTCTGGGGAAGGCACGCAGTGCTAGGAGCCACAGGCACTTAATCAACTGAATTCCCTCTGGCCCCTCCCTGACTCCATTTATTACCTATTAAATAATTATCTCATTTGGAAAGTGTTTCTTAATGTAGGGCAGACTCCACCCCGAGGCATGGGTTTTGCAATGGATCATCTCCTGCGTATTCTAGGCTCAGGCAGGACTGGAGTGTGCTTGCCCTGACTGTGCCTCTGCACCAGGCTTTGCCAAGGCACCACAGAGTGGGGCGTCGCCGCCCCACACCTCAGGATGTCCTGGCTTAATAGCCTCATTACAAGGATGTTTTTCGACAGTCTTCTAAAGGCTTGCCCGAGGCTGGGCCTCCCAAGTTACTTGGTATTTTCTGGGACACTGCCCCTGCATCCCCCAAACATCTGGCAATGTCAGAGATAGGAGGGGTCTTTGTCCTTTTTATAGGTGAGGCCACTCAGGCTCAAAGAGGGTAGGGGTCACCCTGAGGTCACACATTAAGTTGGTTATAAAAGCAGAAGCCCAGGCCTTCTGCCTGAGAATCCGGAGCTCTCTGCTCTCTTTATTCCACCCTTCCTTCATCTTGGAATGTCGTGGGCACCTGGATGTGGCCCTTCCCTGCTCATACGAAGGGGCTGTTTTCCTGAAACCGGAGCTAGGAAGCTGTGTTGGCTGAGTGAATGAGTGATGAATGAGGCAGCTAAGCCTCACAACAACCTCATAGATTATCCCCTTTTTTCGTTATTAAAAAGTTATACATGCTTTCTAGAACATGTGCAAACAGTACTGAAGCACATATAGAAATGCAAGTCTCTCCCTACCCTGTCTGCTCCCAGAGGTCATTTCTTTGGCCAGGCAGACCAGCTGCAGTGTGGAGGACGGATGGGGGGATTGATGCGGTTTGGTGAGGATTATTAAGGTCCTCTAGGCAGGGGGCAGTGGGAAAGGACCAAGCTCATCTCCTGATCTTTAGCTGAAAATAAGGCTGAGTGGTCAGCCTGTGGCCAGGAATTTCTGTCTTCTTCAACTCCACAAGATGCCCCGAGGTATGGCTTTGGTTCTAGTGCCACCAAGAGCTGTGTGACCACTGGCTCTTCACATCCCGCCTTGCCTAACCTGGGCTCTTTTGCTGCACAGTGGGGCTCATCGCCTTTGCCTCACCTTCGTTGCAGGTCCTGAGTCACTTGAGCCCCCAGCCCAGGCCCGGGAGCTGCCTGTGCTCAAGCCGCTGTCAGTGTCCCTTAGAGAAGCTCAAAATCCTCCCCTCAGACTGGGCCCATGTTAGGACTCTGGGAGTGGAACTCAGCAGCAGTCACTGTGATCTGGAGTGGTCAGGGGCACTCTGGACAGGTGGCCAGCTTGCAGGATGATGGTCAAGGATGAGTGTGGAGGGACCCAAGGTGGGCATTTAAGGCAGCCATCCTGGTGGGTGGAAGACGTGTGAGAGCATGGGTATAACTGGTTTGCGTCGGGGAAGGGTCTTGTGGAAGAGGCATGTGCAGGAGGGCCAGCATGGAGCCTGGCCTAGCCTGCTGTTAATAGGGAGTCAGCGAGGGCTCTGGAGCAGTGGAGGGCCATCACAGGTGCCAGACGCATGGGTATGAGGAAAGAGTCAGGCTTTGTCGCTCAGTTCCCTGCGGCCATGGAGGAATTACTCCACTTCCAATCCTGTAGGGGTTAATGTCCCTACTGTCCTGGACTGTCCTGAAACTTCAAGCCGATTCATTATGGCCCCTGATGCAACACCCACAGGCGGTGAGTGTGCAATGATGCTGGTGATGTAACTGATATAAATGATGATGAATCAGGCTGAGGGCTGGATGACTGGGCCCTCAAAATCTTGGAGCCCTGGGACCTGTACCCCAATAATAACTGTCATTTATTGTGCAACAGCTGTGTGATGGATGATGGGTTAAAGCTCTAAATTCATCTCTGCACAAGAGGCTTCATCATCCTTATTGTACAAATGAGGAACCTGTTGTTCCTAATGTCCCCGAGGGCACATAGCCTGTGAGTGATGCAGGCTGGATGCCATCCCAGGGCTTTCTGTGTTCCTCAGATCCTGTCCTTCCAGGCTTCAACGATGCCTATAGAACACTGCAGTGGACATAGAATCCTCCATATGTAGTGAATGCCAAAGTGAGTATAAAACACAGAATGTACTAGCTGGCTGCAGAAGCCTGGGAGGCTTCCTGTAGGTGTTCTCTGGGGCATTTCCCTTGCTCCAGGCCTTGCCTCTCTGTGATTCAGCTCTAGGTGAAATGAGCTTGGGAGGGGATTCTGGTGCTGGGCTAAAGCTGGAGCAAACCAGCCTGTAGCCATCTGGGTTCCTGTCAAGTCCTTTTGCTCACTTACCTGCTTTTTAAGGCAGTCGTGTTGTTCAGTCTCTAAGTCCGGCCGAGTTTCAGGCCCCTTGGGTTCATGGGCACAGTGTATTGAGGATGCCATGGCAGGATTAGCTCTCACTCCTTGATGACATTCTCTTGCCTTGCTCACCTTGGGGAAACCTGGGCCTGCTAAGTTGAGCCCTTTTGTTAATAGAGATGAAAAAGGCATAGCCTGCAGGCCCTGCGCTGCCCACCCTGGAAAGGTGACTTGCCTACCTGCACGGTAAGCACCAAGATGCTCACTAGCTGGCCCGTCCATCCCACAGACTCATTACTGCACGCCCACAGAGGAATTGCAGAGCCAGGCAAGGATTGTGTCTGCGGGCTTCAGCAGCTTGGCGGATTTCAATGAGATGATCGCTTGTCATTTTTTATTAATGAGCGAGTGCCTGATTCATTATACATCTGAGGGGTGAGCCACCCCAGATGGGGAGAAGGACTCGGAGACACGCAGCTGCCACAGAAGGGGTGATGTGGCCCCGTGAGCAAGTCTTTTCTTTCTCTTTCTCCCCAAAGTAAACAAGTAAGAAAAGGCACTCGTCTGGGCAGGCAAGGCTCTAGCGACCTGCTGCATTATGGCAATGGGGAGGTGGTCTGGTGGCTGGATGATCCCTTAACCCAGGACTGCGGCTCTTGAGGAGTTTTCTGTGACTACTCTTCCCTGTTCTCCCCTGTCCAGAGTCTCTTGCTCACCTGTACCTTGGGGAGTAAGCAGGAGGAAGCCGAGTCCCCCAGTCTAGGACTCTAGATGAAGGGAAGTCATGGAGAGAGCAGATGTCTATGCAGGAGACCTCAGAGGTGACCTGGACTGAACTTCGGGTGAACTCTGGCTCCCAAAGGCATTATTAAACATGGAGCAAATGCCTTCATAGGGGATGCCTCCTAACAGAAGGACATAATTTACCCACCCGTCTGCCAGTGCACCACTGTATGCCAGGCCTTGTGCAAGGTGCTAAGGACAAGGCAGTCCTCGCTCTCTGGGAGTTCCTAGGAGTCCTGGGTCTGTCCTGTCATCCAGCCGGCCATGGGATTTCAGGCAGTCCTGTTTCCTTACCTGTGTGCTGAGCAGTGTCTGCTCATCTGTCTCTTCCATTGGATGGATTGGCAAAAGCTGAGAGAGCCGGAAGCCCTTTTGCAGCTGTGATGAGTCTACCATAAGCACTTAGCGTGCAGGTGGGCTGGCCAAGGGTGCCTTTCCCAGCAGGTGGGGCCTAGCTCTTGTGTTTCAGGTATTTAAGGAGATGCACACTATCTTATTCATCATTGCTTCACCAGTGCCCTTGCTGAGCAGGAACTCCACAATTCTGAGTAAATGAGGGGATTTTTAACAATCCAGATGAAGTGTATGGTCCGGCCCTGACTCAGAGAAGGGCTCCACTTGGTCCAAGACAGCAGCGGACTGAGGCCTGACCTAGAGCTGATGAGGCACTTTGTAGGTCATTTGCACTCTCTGGAAGCATGAAGCTGTAGTTTATGTGTCCCCTTCCCTCCCCACCCAGCGGTAAGAGAGGCCACTCCTGGCCCCCTCAGTTGCTTGTGGGTATGAAGTATGAGAGTGCTTCATGAGAGCTCTGCCACTTTCTAGCTGTTTTCATCAGTGAGCCTCAGTTTTCATCAATGTTAACAGAATTTGCTTCCTTGGGTTATAAGATGACGGGAACTGTATAAGGAGCCTTTGCCGGTGCTGGGCCACCAGAGATCCTGGCTTAGACCACTTGCAGCTTGGCCTTATTAAAGGAGAGGAAGTCTTCTTGCCTCAGGTCAGCAGACCAGTGAGAAGACTACATGCCCGTTGGTGGGTCAAGAGGGGCCGTTGGGAGACCTTGGAAGCACAGGCCTGTTTTGAGTTCCCCTGAGAGAGCTGTCACTGGTACTTTTCCTGCAGCCACCCGCCACCACTCTGCACCCCCAAACCCTCCATGGCCCCAGCCAACACCTGCATTGTCTGAGGACTGTCTGGCCCAGCAGTGCCTGCCCCTTCCCGCCCAACCCTGAGATTACACAACCCCGGCCATGGAATCCAAGCCATCTCTGCTTTTATGATGAGCATCTGCTTTACTTCAAGTGCTAGGACTTACCATGAATAACACACAAGTCTTTATTCTGTTTTAATCAGATGCTTAATGGCTTTTAGTCTGCTTAATTGCTAATATTGTATTTTTAAGATATAGGTTTTCACTGCAAGTATGCGCTATTTTAGCCACATGGTAGGTTACCTTGGAAATTACAGGCTAACCGGGAAACCTACTAAGGGCTAACCTGGGAACCCACCCACTGTACATTATTTCGTATGGGAAAAATGTGTCTGAGCTCCAAATCATTGATTTATGAAATACTGAACTTTGAGAACAGAGCTCATTTGTAAGTGGAACAGCCTGCATTCAGAATAAAATAAAGGGTCTGATGTGTCATATCCCTCGAATGTACACATAAGCCCTGGGGAGGCCCAGCTGGGAAGGTTTATGCTCAGAGGACAGTGGATTTAGAAGGGCCCAGGAGGGGCCAAGAGCAGGAAAGAGGGTGTGTGGTAGGCCTGCAGGCATATTAGATCAGTGAAAAGGCCAGTTTGGCAGAAAAATGGCCTGTATGTGGGGGGCAACTAGAGAATTAGATTTCCAAGGATGGTAACTAGATTTGGATGTCATCTACTGGGCTTTGGGGGAGCCAGAGTTTTAGGATGTGGAGTACTAGTGTCAGAGTGAGAGCCTGTTGGAAGAAGCTCCATGAGAGTGGAGTAGGTTTGGGAGGCCAGCTGGGGACCCTGGTGGGCTGCTGGAGTCCTCCTTCACAGGACCTGCACACGCTTCCAGGGAACGTGGCTCTGGTAGGCTGGGGAGAGCACAGAGGCTGGCTGCAGCCATGGGTTTGTTGCTAGACTATGTCTGTTTTCCACCTGCTATCTCTGGTATGGATGGGTTCCTCCCGGGACAAAGCAGCTCAAAATGTTCATTTGGGCCTGTGAGCCCTGCTCTGTGTAGACCCAGATGTATCTGAAAGTCTGAGGGGGAGAAGGGGGGAGGGGGCAGGGGCTAGTTAGCTAGACTTTCTTAGTTAGCTAGACTTTCCGGAGGCAGCTCTACCCTGTCTTACCTGGGAAGGTCATTAGACAGAGCATGGCTTTTGTGCTCTCTGTAAGTGACACTTGTAAGTCACAGAAAGGGATTTCTTTAAAGCCCTCTGGGCCTGGTGGAAAGAGTCATGAGTCATGGCTACGTATGGAAGGCCTGAAGAGGGGGAGTGGCAAACACCTCGGGAAGGCTTGTCTCTGGAGATGGTTGTGGGTCCCAGAAAGCAGCCCTTTCTGTGGGGCTTTCATTGTTGGGGTTGACCGGGAGCAGTCTCTTCCATATCAATAATGACTCCTCTGGGCCCCGAACACTCTCCTGAGGAAACTGAGGGGCAGGAAGGGCAAAGACATCTTGGGATTCGGCCACTCTCGCTGCTGTCTGTGTGTAGTATGAGGGACAGGGTGGGGAGGTGGGGAGGCTGGAGTAGAGACAGCTTGAGCTTCTAGAATGCTTCAAAGTGTCACTGTAGTACTTTTGGAAGTTCCAGAATGGCCACGTGCCCTAAATTGAGAAGAACTCACTGAGTGAACTCACAGCGGGCAAATAGCTGCTAGGCTAGTCCTCAACTCTGTCGTTTGGCCCCTGCCCCCACCCACACTCTCCTGTCAGAAGGGTCAGCATTCTGAACTGAAGGAGCTGGGAGAGGAGCTCCGTGCCATCCTCACCACCAGGGGGAAGTGTCTATTCCAGGCAAGGGTTCTCTCAGGACAGGGACAAAGGCTTTCTTCCACCAGCTTCCAGCCTCCCTGGGCCTTGTGTTCCCCTGAGGCTGAGGCAAAGTGTGGGTCACTTCCCTTGTTTTCTTTTTGTGGGCTTTGCGGTGCCATCTGAGGCAGTACCACCCAGAAGGGGTCTGCTTTTTCTTTTTGCTGACCCAGGAGATTTGGGGATGAGCTTTTTGTGTAATCGACCGAGACAAACCTCTGACCCTTTCCAACACCACAAGTAGCATCTGGTTTGGCCATCTTCTCCCCCACCCTCTCATCCCAGGAAGCAGTCTTGACTCAGCTCAAGGACCGCTGCTTGGAGTATGGAGGAAGTGTGCAGGTTTTGAGCAGTGCTGGCCCAGAGTCTGGAGAGCTGGGTGCCGCCCATGCCTGCTAATGTAGCCCCTTTATGAGTGCAAGGCCGCGCCATGTGCTCTGCTCCTGGTGTCAGTTGCTCAGTGTGTCTCAGGGAGGGCGGACCCCCTCTCTACAGAGGAGTGGTGGAGCTGATGGGCGGGCAGGCTGAGCCATGCCCCATGCCCTATGCCTGTGGGCAGCACTGCCTGAACTGTGAGAAGGGGGTGCACTTGGTGTGTATGGGCCTAACTCCTTGCTCCTCATGCTGAGGGGTCTGTACACAGTTTCTTTGAGATCCAAGGGAGGCCACAGGGGGTCTAACTTTCCTTCATGGGGGGGGACCAACAGGCTTTGCCCCCTCTGTAGGACACGTGTCTTGCTTTGGGGCAAGTTGTGCTCCTGAAGGTGTCTGTGGAAGGCCATGAGGAGACAGGCAGGGCTGGACAGTCAGATGATGTCAAGTAGGGACATGGAATCGGGGAACTCTAACAAAGAGTGAGACCAGGATAGGTCAGAGCGTAGGAAAAGGGGTGGTTGGTTCTGGAGTCGTCGTCCTCCAGGTCTGTCCATTCCCCTACTTCCTGTCCTGGGGTAAATCTCAAACATCTTATACTTATGTTCAATCCTTTACTTTAGGCAGGATCTCCTTTTTGGAGACAGAATGGCTGCTTTTCACATTTTTGATGCCTTGAGATCAAATGGGGAAAAACTATAGAGAATGTCATTGGGAGTGAAAAAGGGTGAAGATGATAATGATATTGACCCCTCCTCACCCTAGTATGCCTCTCCCCACTCTGTTAGCAGAAAAAAACAATATCCTTCCACTAATTCTGCACATGGCAAATGGGGTTGCATGGGACCAGTGGTCCTGGCAGATCCACATGCCTAAAACCACGAAGGTTCACCCTTCTGTTTGATGGGAACTCCTTGTCCCAAGATATGTGCCATGTCCTCATCCTGTAGAAGGGAAAGGACAAGGACAGGTGGGGAGTGATTGTCCACAGCCTGAAAAGGATGCTACATTCAAACAATTGAAACTCTTCATGAGATTTCGGCTGGTCGGAGGTGGGGTCAGACTCTTCTGTGTCTCCTGCATGTGAGGGGCCACTCTGCCTGAGGGAACTCTGCTCCCTGGCTCTAAGTTTCCATAGGGGAGCTGCAGCGAGCCAGGGAACCTTCCAGAGAAGGAATGGGACAGTGGCCTTTTCCACAACCTCACTAAACACCTTGGGCAAGTCACCCCACCTTCCTAGGCCTCAGTTTCCCCTTCTTACCCAGCAAGCCCTCTGGTCCAGATGGCCCCCCAGAGCCTGCCCAGCTTGCAATCCCCTTCTTGGGGTTGCAAAACCCTAAGCTTGAGGCATCATGCCACCCAAGCTCCAGACCCTTGCCCTGGGACAGCCCCTGCCTCATGGAGGACAAACACAGGGGCAGCTCCTCTTAACAGGAAGGGTTCATGTGGCTCCCAGCCTGGGAAAGTCACCCGTGGACAGGAGCGCACACCAGCAGCAGCCAGATCCCCCAAGTCAAGCCAGTCTGTGCATTAGCGCGTTCTAAACCCTCCGCCACCCGGTCATAAATGATTCATGCAGCCCCGCCTCCCTCCCAGCGGCCACTTGATGTTCCCTCCCGCTGCTCCATCCCGCGGCTCCTCGGGCGGCCTCTGAGCCAGGCAGTGCCCTCCCAGCCCTGCCGCCCCTCCAGGCTGCGTCCCTCCTCCCTCCAGGCCGGCGGGGTAAGTTAAGGAGAAAGGCAGCCTTTCCTGCGACACTTCAAGTGGAAATGAGGAGGCGGCCGCTCTTGTCTGCACAGGCCTGGCCTGCTGCTTTCTCCCGTTCCCTTCCTTGTGTCTGCCGAGCTCTAAGTTTGAAGCCATGAGAATTAGTAGGCGCAAGGCAGGGGGGTCCCTGCTGGAGTGGGGAGGGGGGGGGAGGAGGGAGAAAGGTGGGGGGAGGGCGCGAAAAAAGCTGGGTGGACAGACTACTGTCTGGGAGGAGAGAAGGGATTTGAAGGGAGGACCGGAGGCCCTGAAGAGAAAACAGCGTGAAAGAAGTTCAGTGACTCCTGCTTCGTGATGGGGGAGGCTGCCAGGGAGGGGACGGTAGGAGAATTCACATCCTCGATGCTAGGATTTCTTCCCTGCTTCCTCCTCCAGACAGACATACTTGGAGCCCCTCAAACTCTCTGGGTGCCAGCAAGAACTTTGAACTGGGAGTATCTTCTGAGATCTGGCAAAGCTGAGCTTCTGAGAGCTCCGACTCGCCACTTCAATTCCCAGTGGTCTTAGAAGCAAGGAGGACTCGCAGACAAGAATCTTTATTGTCTGCTGAGCAGAGCGACTCTGAGTTACTTAGAAAAATGTGTGTGTTAAAACTGAGCTTCTCTGGGGAAGATGCTGTTTTCACATGAGGAATGAATTTGGAGAAAGTTGAGTTTAGGAGAGAAGGAAACAAAATCATATTTAAAAAGAATGTTCTAGAGGCTTGGCAAAATCTAGAAGACACTTTTTTTTTTCATTGTTCCTTTTCTTTTTAAACATCCTTTCGATTCTTCTTTCGTTTGGCTTCCTAAAAGCCCTTACCTGGCCTGGCCTTCAAGGCCCAAGGAAAGAGGGCCCCAGGGGTCCTAAATGTTGGAGTCTTATTCCAGTGGGGAGTACAGGGGGTGCTGCTTCTAAGGCCTTGTTAGCTGCTCCTTGGTGTAGAGGAAATTGGACCCTCATGGGAGGGACTGGCAGGAACTGAGGCCCCTGATCCCTGTCCTTGTTTGGGTTGGCCCCTGGGACATTTGTGTTTTCTCCTTTGACAACTGGAAACAAAGTTAGGTAAAGTGAGAGGCCTTCCCGATGGCTGCCTTTAGGGGAAATGGTGACAGCAACCATGTATCAAATCAGTGTGTAACTGCTAAAGGAGAAATGGCTAGAAACCCACAGGTAGTGGATAGCACGGAAATAGTGGCTGTCAGCTAGAAAGACGCTCTTCGGTATTATAGAGGGCATCCATTCCCGGCAGAGGGAGCAGCATGTCACCATCCTCTAAGGGGGAAGGAGTAAATATGCTCCAGGAAGAGAGGAAAAGTCACTGTCCCTGTAGTGAGGCAGGGCAGGGAGATGGGTAGAGGCGAGATGAGAGGAGACAAGCTGCCTGATACCATAGCTCACGAGGGTTGGGGCCCGATCCTCAGAGCGGCGGGAAGGACATGACCACGTGGCAGTGTGGGAACATCCCTTTTATCTGCTCTGTTGAGACAGGACTGGAAGGACAACATCAGAAGGCCACAGAAAGGATCGTAACAGAGATGAAACAGATGAGAGTGGCCTGGCCTTAGAGTGGGGACAGGAAGGGGACCAGCACTTCCTCCATCCAACTGTGAGACTGGGCAGAGCTGTGGTCAGGGGACTGGCCCTGGATGACAGTGCTCATGAATTTGAGTACAAAGTGCCATTTGGTATAATGGACACAGCTCAGTCTTGGCCATTTGTGGTTTTTAAACAAATCATGATCCCCACCTTCCAAACAATTTAGTCTTTTTTCCGGCCAGCCCCATCACAAACTTTTGAAGCATGAAATGAATTTTGCTGGCCCCTGCCAATAGGATCTTTTCCCTAGATAATGGATTTTATGAAATGGCTATAATCCTCCCAAGTAATGAGCAAAAGCTACATTCTCCAGTTGGACCCAGCATTCCTCTTCCTGATTTATGATATATTGGTTAAAATAGTAAACTGATAGCAGTTGCAAAATGGTCATCAATCACCAGGCAGTGTTGCTTAAACTATAGAAAGGTTTCTAGAAGTGAAATGCTGGAAGCCAGCGAAGGAACAATTTGGCAATCCCAGAGGCATAAAGCACCAGTGAAATCAAATCTGTGTGTTTGTACTTTGAAGTCAGAGGAATGGAGTGGCTAAGGAAGGAAGGAAGTACAAGTCAGCCCATTCCCAAAGGTCAAGGGATGACCCTCCTGGGCTCTCTCTGCTTGGTTCTCTTTCTAGACCATTTTGTAAAATTTTCCAAATCTTAAAATGTGTAAGTATGTTAGGCTAATAATGTGTAGTATTGAGTTTTAAAGCAAAGTCTATCAAAAATGTAAGTGGCATCTGTGTGCTTTAGCTAGGATCAAATTGCAGAGCCATCGAGTATCGGTGCTGGAGAGACTAATGTTCTTAGGGGGGAAAAACTAGGTTTGCAGCATGATTTTCACGAAATTGTCTCTCTCAGTGAGTTATTCATAGCTGTATATTGCATCATTAGTTCAATTGGAAAACTTTTCCTTTATTGAGTGACTGAAAGAATGAATGAATGGTGAAGAACTTTAGTGACTGCGTGTAGGCAAGCTCCCCATTTTATGGGTGAGGAAACCGAGTGCCGTGAGAGGGGAGAGTGACTTGGCTTAGGTCTCATAGGGAACTGGTGAAATTGACTTGCAGTGACATCTACTGAAACTTGAATTTCACAGATAGCACTGACTCCCAGCTATGTCAGCTCAGTGCCAGGTCATCACTGGAGGGCAGGTGTAGGGTCAGAAGCCTTTGACACCTGTGGCAAGATTGTGTGGATGCTTCTGGCTCTCCAGCTGCTGAGATGGCCCACTGACCCTTGATTCCAACAAGTGTCTGTGCCACATGCCAGCTCTAGACCCAGCTCTAGGACCCAATCTTGCCGGAGGGCAACCCTAGCTCCTGGGAGGAGCCAGAGCCTGCAGCCGCAGAGCCTAGAGTGGGACTGCTGTCTTCGCCATTTTGGGCATGTGATTTTCCACAAATCGTACAACCCCCTTGACCTCATCTTCCTCCTCTGTCACACGAAACCCCTCCTGTGGAGTCTGGTGAACAGCAGGCAGGCAGTAGTGCAAACCCCATGCTTACTTCTCGGTTCATTGAGAAGCTGGCAGGCACCAGCTCTGGGCCAAGCCCCGGGCCTGCGCAGAAACTCAGAGTTCAACAAGCAATGGTTAGAAAGGCAGGGGCTGCTCGGGATTTTGGACACAGCTGTCAACCGCCGTCTTTGAGACCAGGATTCCCAAATTGAGGAAAGCAAATCTGAGACTTGGAGAAGTGGATTGGAAAGAATGAGTCATGACTACACCAGTCACGAACCAGCAGGAAAACAGGCACTCATCTGCTCAACTCTGTCCTCCTCCAGGCCAGGGCCACTGGGCTTTAACACTCCCTCATGCAGCCGTCCCAGCACTGATTGTCAAGGCTGGCCTGTGCTATCAGGTATCCCTGATGTGGACGCCTTCAGAACCTTCCTTATCCCAAGGTCATGGCTTTCTTCTCAAAAATGGAGTACCCTGCACACCCCGCACCTGCACTGAGTTGGGTGTGGTGGGTGCGCCATGGGCGTTTGTTCCGGGATGCACGCGAAGTGGGCTGGATCCTTGGAAATGAGGTGATATTTTCACTCCCGGATCCTTGCAGGGCTGGAAAGCAGAGTCCTGGGCCAGAGCCCCCACACACCCAGGCCTCCTCCATGTTCCCTCTCCCTATTGCCTCTCTATCCTGACACCCATCAAGACAGAAACTTTTCTCTCCTCTGTGCACCTGAGCTGTCAGAAGGTGAGTGCTAATCACAGCCGATTGTGCTCTTATAGGTGCAGGTTTGCAAAGGACGTCTTTTGTTCTTGTTAGAGTAGCTAACCTCTAAATCTATTTAATACCCCTTCCCCGGTTGTCCATCATTATGACACATGATTTTCCAAAGGATTTACTATTAGTTAGCAGCACAGGGCTTTCTCCCTGGGGTAGCAGCTACTTGCAGTGAAGAAAATGCATGTTCAATGTAGCAATTTGTCTTTTTTTATATATTTATTATAAGAGTAAATGAGTTATTGTTGGAGACTTCAATATTATTGCAAATTAGGTGCTGCACACGGAGCTGAGCCCATTTATTATGTTTCTCGACTCCCACACAAGCACACCAGTTCAGGAATCAGTTGAAAGTCCTGGCCCTTCCCAGGGTGAGCACAGGGGGACACGCAGACTGGCTACAACATCACACTATGCCACAGGAAAAAGAGTTGCACAGGTGGGAAAGGGAGCACAAAGTTTGTCATTGTGCCAGGCGGTCAAGGGTAGGGGGCTGATGGCTGGGATCAGCAGACTGGAGGCAGCCGTACCGGTGTGACCCTAGTCTGTGAAACCTACCCCATGACCTGCTCTAAGCCCATGCTGTCATCCAGAGCTGAGGTTGGAGATCTGTGCCCAGAGTAGTCCCTCAGCCATGACATTGCTCCCAAGGTGCTGGCAGTCTCAGCTGCAGAGGCTGGGTCTGGGTTCTGATATAAGGTGAGCCCGAGAGATAAAGGTGTCTGGACCCCTGCTGAGGTGTTGCTGCTGCCTGGTCCAGTCTGTCAGTCACTTCCCCAGTCCAGGCAAGGGTGGACACAGGGGCTGCAGGATGCATGTGAGAGAGTCGAGTCCTTGTTCTCCAGTGATGAAGTCCAGATGGGAGAGTGAGCAGGCCTTGTGGGGTCAGTGCCAAGGAGGGGTGGGTGGAGTTCTTGACATATAGCCATGCCCTGAGACCAGAGGGCCTGCAGAGAAGGTCAGTGGTCAGGAACACAGGCTCGATGTCCTGGTTCTCTGTCACCTCCTATTTGCATGACCGTGGACAAGATGCTCAGCCTTGCTCTGAACTTCAGTTTCTCTTCTGTAAAATGAGGCTGATAATCCATAGGTGTCATTAGGATTAAGTAAATCCACATTTGTGAAACATTCAGCACAGTACGTGGCTCATAGGAAGGGCCCAGAAATGTTACTTGTTCATTTATTACTGAACTTTTTGGAACAGGATGGGCTAAACCTTAAACATTAATTATTTCTCTCAGTTGATAGCAGTAATACATGTGATTGACAGATAAGAAGTACCACCTAGAAAGAGCCAGTGGTAAAATTTTGGAATATGTGCTCTTAGAAATTATAACCGAGATGTTTAAAAGACATTTTAAACTCATTTAAAAGTAACAGTAACCCACTTCATGTCAGTGAAAATAAGCCATTTTTTTTTTAATGAAAAATACTTTCCAAAACAACAACAAAATTAGAAGACTGGCATTGTTTTCAATTTTCAAACCTCTTTACTGTCTGGCCTCATAGAAGGTAGCATTCTCATATCTTTTCTGCATTTGTTCTGCTCCATGAGAGCTTCTGAAAACCCCTACTGTCCACTCCTGGAAGAATAAGAATGAAAAAGGCAGACAGCTTCTTAAAGATAGTTTTGACTGATGGGCCCCCTGAAAGGGTCCTGAGATTCTCAACAGTCCTCAGTCTATACTTCAGTCCCCTGTATAATGCTTGCAGAGTGTTTTTGACCTTCCCACCTGAGGCTGGGTTGTGTGCATTGGCTCAGTGGGCCCTTCAACTGGCCACATCCGTGTCAGCAAGTTTCCCTCCCCATCACTATGAAACAGGACCCACACAAAATCTTGCTTATTTGTAGAATGTATGGTATGACCACTGACAGCATTTTCGTGCCTCCTTGCAGTCACCTGTGGGGTAGACTGCCCAGTTCCTCAGCTGGCACAGCACTTTGTCCCGGTCACACAGGTCTCTGTGTCCAGAGGTTGCTCCAGGAAGGAGTCGTGTCCCCAAGGTCCAGGGTCCTCTATTGGCCTAGCTCATCCTATAGTCCACTGTCTGCAGACCCTGACCATAGGGAAAGCACCCAGTTCCTGCCTGTCCTCACCCCAGATGGCTCCTGGCTTGTAGGCCCAGCTGGCACCCCAAGGGCCAGAGTGATGGCACTAAACTACATGGTGCTTCCTTTTCAGAACTGCCCCTCAGGCCAACAGAGCCCAGTTTGTGAAGGCTCGGTGGGTCTGTGCAAGAGCCCCTGTTTGTCTTGGTTTTGGCCTGATTTCTCAACTGGCTGGCCAGTCCTTTTCAAAAATTGGCCAGGGTATTTCAAAACTTTATTTCTTCAAAGAGAAAAATTCCTGGACCTGTGGCAAGGAAAAAAAGTTCTAATCATAATTGAAATGACCAATAATTAAAGTGGAATAGTAAGAGTTTGGAAATATTGAAACTCATCAGACACAGTGCAGCTTCCCCATTAGGAGAAAGGCTAATGGTGGGGAGGCCGGGGATCCGCGGCCTCTAGATATGTATGGAGGGCAGGCTGTGCTGACTTCTCCCTGCGTCAGCATTTGGGGAAGACGGATGTGCCCAGAAGCAGGCCTCACTTCTGTCTGTGTGAGTGAGGCCCACGTCGAACGTCTGAGAGTGGCATCTATCATCTGTGACCTCTAGCATTTGTACTTGTTGTTTATAGTCTCTTGGCATGCATTGTTTTCTCCGGGCTGAAATATAGCACGCTAATGAGGTATCTCTCTGCTCGGGAGGATGTAGGTGGCTCCGAAAGACACCCCGGCAGCATGCTGACTAGTTTGTCAACAGCTGCAAGCTGTGGCAGCAGCTGTCCCAGCAAAGGAGAAAAAGGAGTGGAGATGCCAGAAGAAGTTGCAGCTAGGGGCTTGGGGGGATTGGTGCTAGGGAACCTCAGCTCAGTCAAGGGTCTGGCCTATAAGTGACTGTCTAGGGATATTTGTTTCTGAGACTGTGGGCCCTGGGGCCAGTCATTATAAGTGTAGTTCAGGATTATCAGACAGTCCCTGGTTTGGGTCCTAGTTTCCTCACTTTTGACCTGAAGCTCTGCTCTGGAGCCTGTGTCCTTCTCCATGAAGTGGGAAGTGATGCCCACTGTTGTAGTGTTAAGTGTTATGAGACTTGTCTGTGCTGGGTAAATGGCCGCAGGGTGGTACCTGTGGTGCCTGTGCCCAGCATTGCGGCTAACTGTCCACACAGGCACCCCTGCTAAGCTGGGACCTGGAGACAGGCATACACCATACCTGTCAAAATGCATTTATGAGCAGAGCGGAGGCTGATTCACTATTGTCAGCTATTTACGGGCTCTAACAAACCCCATGTGGGCTCAGAAGCCTGGAGAAGTAGACCAACTTTAGAGGAAAAGCCTGAGAAATGACTCAGGCTGGGCATCTTAGCTTGAGGATTCCTGCACTGTGTGCTGCTCACTCAGAAGGAGGTCTATAAGGAAGGAGCTATAGAGCAAAGTTCTTTTTGTGGGAAAATGGCCCAGTCAGTGAAGGGGCCAGGCTTGGAATGGATTTAAAAGCAGTTTTCAAGAGAGAGTGTTTTCTCAGATTAGAAGAGATGGGATAGATGCAGTGTGTCCTGCGTGTAGCAACCACCAAGAGTAATAATAACAGCTACTCCTGTTTATTGACTGCTGGCTATGGCCTAAGCCCTCTGCAGACTCTATATCTCTTCTTTTTCTCACAACGATCCTACGATAGGTGTGCTATTACCTATAAATTCTGTGCAATCGGTCACAATCCAAATCCTAGGAGGACTCTAATGGAATTCTCCAAGCTGAGTGTAACATTCGCATGGAAAAGAAAATGACCCCAAAGAGCCAAGACGGTGATGGGGGTTTTGCAAGAGAAGACAGTGATGGGGGTGGGAGGTTGAAAGAATTTTACATGGAAATTCACGATATCTGATTCTGCCATTAACGTTTTACTTTCCATCTGTCTATACCTCTCTCCATCCTTGGCTCCATTTGATTTTTGATGCATCTCAAAGTAGATTGCAGCCATCAGTAAAATTGTAAACTTTCGTATGAAAAAGATGCCATCAACCAAGTTGAGACACATGACAGACTAGGAGAAAGCATGTCCCACATATGGAATATACCTGAAGGACAGAAATCTTGACAAAACAAAGAAAAAGAATGTCCAGTTTTTAAAAATTAGATAAAATATTAAAATAGTCAATTAATAGAAGATTTATAAATATAATTTAAACATAAGAAAAATCCCTCAACCTTCTTAGTACTCAGAGAGTACTAAGTATATCAGATTGGCAAATACTTAAAAATCAGCACTGTATATTCTTAATGAAGGACAGGAGCAGGGGGAATGGGCACTCTCCTAGGTTGCTGGTGGAGTGTCAGCTGAGCATGGGGTCTGCAGGGCATTTGGCAGTATGTAATCAGAATTTTCCCTTCTCAGGCTCTACCTGAAAAAACAGTTGCACATGGACCCAATGAGGCATGCAAAGAAAGATCCCTGTAGCATTGTTTATAACAAAAAATTGAAAACAACCTAAACAATCCAGAAATGGTTCAAAGAAACGATGGCATTTCCATCTTGAGGAATAATATGCAACAGCTAAAAGTGAGTTGGATGTATTCGTTCTGACATGGACGATCACTAAGAATCATTGTTAAATGAAGCATGAACAGAATGCATCTATTACTTGTGCAGTAAAGAGTTCAGAAACTTATAAAAATAACAGCCAACATTTATTGGGTCCTTGCTGTTCCAGATTCTATCTATCATCACTAGTCCTCAAACTAAGTCTATGTAGTACTATTATTCCCATTTTACAGGTGAGAAAAGTGAGGTGAGGCTTGCTAGGATCCCATCCAAACTCTGCCAGCCTTCAAAGCTGTTGCTATTTCTGCAACTCATTCGCTTTGTCCAGATGTGAGAAAATGGCACCTGTACATAGTAACTGCTCAGGAAACTTAATTCCCTCCCCACATCCAGTTTCCAGTCATTGTGATTCATTCAAATACTGTAATATCTAAAAGAATATACAGTTGCAGATCAGACACACCATTCAGTGGCAAGCTGGGAGGAGAAGGTAGAGGAAATGTCAGGGGCAGTATACTTGGAAAAGGGGTGAGTGTTCCTGGGGCTGTCCTCCTTCCTGGGGCTGTCTGGAAGTAACCTAGGATGCCCTACTTACTGTTTGTGTAAGAACAGCATTTCTCCTTTAGAAAGCTAACTCCTCAGGATAGTGTAATGGAAGGCTCCTTTCCCTGGTGTCCTGCTAGCCATGCTCTGACTTGGAGGCTCACCGAACACCAAACTGGGGCAGAGCATTGGTCACACAGCCGTGCCCGTCAAAGCTCACAAGCACATCCCTGCTGCAAAGATTCTTGAGATCAAATCTCATCTGCAGTCTCATTTATATTTTCTTTTGTTTCCCTTGCCCAAGGAGACATATCCAATA
>NW_011888868.1:117202-153288 GCF_000151845.1 Pteropus vampyrus
TGCACTGTATATTCTTACCTACTCTGTCATAGATTAATTCACCATATAGGCTTGGGTTTATTTCTTGTCTCTCTGTTCTATTCCATTAATCTATGTGTCTGTCTTTGTGTCAGTAACATGCTGTTTGATTACTATAGCCTTGTAGTTTAGTTTGTTATCAGGTAGTGTGTTACCTCCTACTTTGTTTTTTCTCAAGATTGCTTTGGCTATTCGGGGTCTTTCGTGGTTTCCTGTACACTTTAGGATTATTCATTCTAGTTCTCTGAAAAGTGCTACTGGTATTTTGATAGGAATTGAATTAAATCTGTAGTTTACTTTGGGTAGTATGGACATTTTAATGATGCGAATTTTTCCTCTTCATGAGACTGGTGTAAGTGTTCATAGATAAACAAATGGATAAAGAAAATATGGTACATATATACAATGGAATATTATTCAATCATAAAAAGAAAAAAATCTTATCACTTGTGAGAACATGGATGGACCTAGAGAGTATTATGCTAAGTGAAATAAGCCAGACAGAGAAAGACATAGCGCATGATTTCACTTATATGTGGAATCTGAAAAACAAAATAAATAAACAAACAAAACAAACAACTTCATAGATACAGAGAACAAATTGATGGTCATCTGATGTGAGGGGGATGAGGGGGTGGGCAAAAAAGGGGAAGGGATTGAGAAGTACAAATTGTCAGTTATAAAAATAGTCACAGGGATGTAATGTACAGCACAGGGAATATAGTCTGTGATATTGTTATAACTATGTATGGTGTCAGGTAGGTACTAGACTTATTGGGGAGATCACCTCGTAAGTTATATAAATGTCTAATCATTATGTTGTACACCTGAAACTAATATTGTATTAAGTATTGAAACTAATAAGTATTGTATGCCAACTGTAACTGAAAAAGAAATTTAAAAGAAATCTCATCTGCAAAGATACATGAGGTCAAATCTTATCAGAAAGAAGATTAAAATCCCTTCATGTGGTTTAAATATTCATCAGAGAAACAAGATTAGTAGAGGAGGACCTTCTGAGGGTTTGTAGCTGGCTGGAGAGGAATGGGGTGGAGGGATATGTGTGGGCCAGATGGCAGAGGTAGCACCTTCTTAGGAGTGGCCTTTCTCCATGGGGCCTCTGTGTGCCAGTCCTGGGCAGCGAGCAGGGAGGAACAAGGCTCTGCTGAGCTGAGCTGAAGCAGGCCCTGGAAGGCACCTGAGGACAGGTTGGGGCAGGCCAGTGTCTAAGGCAGCCACCTGTCTTCCCGCTGAGATAGCGACTCACTCATTGGAGGTTTATGCTTTAAGGCCTGTTTATATCCCCCATTCCATGGCCTTATGTTTAATTGTAGATTCATTATTTGGTGTTCTTTCTCTTAAAGAGGCCCCCCTAAAATCACATAAGCTTCAGGCCACCTGGACCTTTCAGTCACACAGCAGGCAGCAGTGTGTTGGAGGGCAAGAGGTCTGATAAGGCCTAGCGTGGCATGGACGTGTAACTTGGGAGGTGCTTAATCCACCCCCACTTCCCTGTGACTGTGGAGACTGCTTCTACAGCAAGCTCAGAGACGGAGGCTTACTCCTGACCATTGCCGGCCCTGTGCCAAGCCCTGCTGATAACTCGCGCATCCTACCATGTCAGTCTGAACTTCCTGAAACTAGACTGCAGACTCGGTGGAAAAATCCTGTTACTTATTGGTATCTCTAGGGCCTCGCACACAAACACTCAAGAAAGTTTTTCAGTAAACGATTTTGATGAGGTTTAAAAATGGCCATGCATCCTTCAAAAGTTAAAATACAACAAACATTCAGTAAACTGCACACATCTTAAGTGTACAGGTTGGTGAAGTTTCATTTGAACACAGATATATAACCAGTACCCAGATCAAGAAACTTACCGTGGTCAGCATCCTGGAGCCCCTTGTGCTTTCCAGTCTCCGCCTTCTGGACAGCCATACTCAGCCTCTGATCGTGTTATTCAGCTTGTGTTCTTTATATAAATGGAATTGTGCAGTGTGTGCACTTTTGTGTCTGGCTTCTGTCTTATGTTTGGGGGATTCATTCATGTTGTTACATGCAGTTGTGGTTTGTTCATTCTCATTGTCATTTGTTCATTCTCATCGTCGAATAGTATTTATTCGTTTTTTGTGTGTGTGTGAATACAGCGCAATATACTGATCTGTTCTGGTGTGTGTTGATGGACATTTGGGTCGTTCCAGTTTGGGGTTATTCTGTGCTGCTTATGAACATCCTTGTACAGTCTTGGTGAAGATATGTGTGCATTTCTGCTGGAAACATACCCAGGAGTGAGGCTGTGGGATCTTAGGTGTGTGTGTGGTCAGCTCTAATAAATGCTGCCAGCTGTTCAGAGTCATTATACCAGCCGCCTTGGTTTTGATACTGGAATTTGCTATTAAAAGGTTATTTGTTTATCTTTTTAAAAGAAATTATTTTATATTAACATCTAGGAAAAACCGTTCAGATTGAGATGGATACATAAAAGTGTTGGTTGAGCCTGGGTCCCTGTTGGGAAATTAAAGAATTGTGAACTTCAGAAAAATAGACCTTGAAGGGAATAGTCACTCACACACTGACTCACCTATTAGTTCTTCCTTCAGCCGTAAATACTTACTGTGGCTTCCTCCCTCCAGGAGCCGGGTGAGAAAAAAAAAGAAAGACAGAATCCTTTCTCCTTATATTCTAGTCAGATGTATTAGTTACTTCTTGTGGCCAATAATGGCTCTAACCGAGGAAGACCATCTCTTTATACAAATAATTAGATGCAAGAAAAGCTACATAAGCAGAATCATGGATGTAGTAAAGTCACTTTATAGTGTTTGAAGACGTGGCTGAGTAAAGGGGAATGTTTAAGTAAATTAATGCCCTTCTATGGAAGGAGACAGTATGGATACACTAAAATGGTATTTATGAAGAATCTTAATGACAGTACAATTTAAAAACTAAAAGCAGAATAAAGCATTATATAGATAGATAGATAGATAGATAGATAGATAGATATACTGTATGAAAATTATTTTTAAAACGCATGTCCTGCAGCAAAAAGAAAAAAGCAAACTTGGTTTAATTTTTCTGGTTTTAAAAAAATCTTTCTTCTGCTGGAAGCCTTCTGAGTTCCCCCACTTCTGACTCAGGTCTGCCCTGTCAGTACCCACCCAAGTCTGGATGCAGCCACGGAGTGTATGTCTGGCACTGTTACCTCCCAGATCTCAGTGGTAGATCTGGTTCCTTGCCCAGCAAAGAGAGACTTCACTTTCTATGGCCTCTCGTACCCAGCTCCTGCCTCTCTGCAGCCGGCTTTGGCTTGGGCTAGAGGCCTTTGGCCAGGCACTGCCCAGCCTGGAGGAGTTCACAGAGCAATGGAGGAAATGGGAAAAGATCGGGTATTAGAGAGACTCTTAGTGAAAAGACTGAGTGACAGGAAGGGCTGGAGGATCAGCTGCAGCCAGGCCTGGCGGGGCCGTGATGCTGGTAGAGGTGCGGGTGGGGTCAGGTTGGTTTTAGCATTCTTGCTCTGGTGAAGATGGAGGAAGAGGCTGGCCAGGAGGCTGTTGCAGACTCTCTTCATGCAGGAGATAAGGGCTATGCAGGGGTGTGTCAGGGAATCAGTAGGCTGGAAGGAGGAGGGCTTCGTAGACGATGGACGGCACCCTAGCCAGGCAGCTAGTCCACCTCTGGCTGCAGCACTGTCTCAGGCTGGACGCCTAGGAGATTATCAGGCTTCAGTCCCTTAACAGCTGGCTGTCACCCCGCAGTAACCCATAATTACTACTTAAGAGTTTGTGGATGAAGACCAGTAGATTCCAATTTAGTGTGTTAAACTCTGCTGCTCTAATGGGGAGCTTTTAACCCACTCTGCCACGTGAGAGGGACCCTTCAGCCAGTGGAGCAAACCAGTAATTTTCTTTAGCATCTAGCTGAGCTTCCACAGTCAGCTGTATTTTAGCATTTAGGATTTTAAATGCCAGTTAAAATGTTCACATGGAGAGATGTGTGTGTATTTTCATCTTCGTCTGCATGTCGTGCTGGAGACAAGGGGAGGAATAAATTGGAGCTTGCAAAGCTGCAGTTCACTGTGCCCAGCTGCCCACACAGCATTCGACAGGCTGGATGTCCCCGATTCTGAACCTGCATCCCACTAGAAGCTCTTACAGGAGAAGAAAGGGGTTCTTTAAGGACCTGAGTGTGAGGGATGGGAAAGCAGGACGTTTCTCTTTACAAACAGGGAATGCTCGCCAGCTGAGTCCTCTGTCCGCATGCTTGGATCCTCATTGTGTTTTACAGGAATTTCTAGCGCCCAGCCATGGGGGTTTTGCTAATTGGGAATTTTAATTAGAGAATTGGACAAACTTAATTACTTTTCACTCAGATTTAAAGCAAGGGGACTGATGAACTTTTCCCCATCGTTTCCAGCCTGGGAAGGGCCACTTTATCTAAGTCAGGCTCTGTGGTTTTGTCCCTGTTGTCGGAAATCTCTCCTCCCACCGCACCCTCTGTCCCTCTTTCCCTCCTTCACAGACTCCAGCCCTCTTCTCTCCTCTACCCGGGGCCCCCAGCTCTGCCCTCAGGAGGGGAAACCAGGTCACATATGTGGTTATTCGCAAAAACACACAAACCTTGTTTTGCCTCACTAAGAGGCAAAGCTTGTGGTTTTTCTGTCCAAGCCCTGGGACATCCCAGGCAGCAGGAATAAACCAGAAAAAGCAGGTAAGAACTGAGTTATTTGCATATGAAAGATTATAAAAGGCTAAATTATATCTTTCTCAAGCAAAATTTGATTTGTACTAGTTTTGAAAAATTTTGGTGTTTGAAGTGGAGTTGAGCTTAATTTGGAGTTGAATCATTGTTTTTATCGGTCCTTATACATAGGACCCAGCCCAGCTTCCACCTGACTTTATGAGCAGAAATAGAGGTATTTCTACCCTAGGGAGCAAAATATTTCTCTTTATTCATTCTTTTTTTTAATGAAGTTTATTGCGGTAACATTGGTTAATACAATTATATAATTTTCAGGTGTGCATTATAATTTGACATCATATAGTCTATTGTGCGTTTACCACCCAAAGTCCAGTTTCCTTCAGCTACCATATATTTGATCCCCTTTACCCACTTCACCCTCCCCCTACCCACTATATTCGACCCCATTTAACCGTCTACCTCCCCCACTCCTCTCCCATCCCCTACCCTCTAGTAACCACTAGTCTGTAGTCCATGTCATGAGTCTCTGTTTGTTTGTCCTGTTCATTTGTTGCTTATAAGTGATAAGCAACATTTAAGTGATATTATGTGATTTTCAACTTTTTCTGTCTGGCTTATTTCGCTTAGCATGATTCTCTCAAGTTCCATCCATGTTGTTGCAAATGGCTGTATTTCATCTCTTCTTATGGCTGGGTAATATCCCGTTGTGTATAGGTCCCACAGCTTCTTTAGCCAATCATCTATCGTAGGACACTTTGGTTGCTTCCATGTCCTGGCCACTGTGAATAATGCTGCTATGAACATTGATGTGCAAATATCTTTTTAGATATGATTTTTTAAGTCTTTGGGGTAAATACCCAGTAGAGGGATTGCTGGATTCTTTATTTATTCTTAAAGGCAGCACCTCATGGTGGAAAAAGCTATCTGTGTGACCCCGATAACATGACCTCTCAGAGTCTCAGTTTCTGCATCCGTAAAATGGGGGATGAGGCACTAACCATATAGGATGTTCAGTAGGATTATCTGAGGAGGTCCATGTGTTAGGTACACAGAGGTCCCACTAGTATTGTCACTTCCTCTCTGAATACTTTGAATGTGATGCTTTCAGGAAAGGCAGCTTGAATTCAGAGCTTTTGGGCCCTATTCCCCAATGCCCTGTTGAAGTTATACATGCCACACCCAAGAAGTGCTGAGGTTGGGACAGTGTTCAGCCTCAGGAAGTCCCACCCCTCCCACCTTCCCCAGGCCTCCCTGGATGTGGGAGGGCAGGTAGGAGGGAGAATGGGCAAATGGGGGGAGGGAGGGCAGATGGAATTGGCAGCACAACCCTGTGGAGTGGCAAGAGAGCTGGGGCTCCCAGTGACCCAGAATCCAGAGATAGCTCTCAATGGACCAGGTCATTGAGACAGAATGTAACGAGGGACCAACAGAGCCCTACCGGTTAATTCCAGAACACACTGTTGTTCAAGTATAGAGAAAAAGAGATACAGCTTGGAAATCAAACAAGTCAACCTACTTCAGGGGTTTTACCTGATGAGTCTATAGCCAGCCTCTGGATGAATGTGGCTGCCCACAGTCACTGTGGCCCTGGGGTGCACCTGCCCCTGGAAGGACGGAGGTGAGACAGCCCTGGACTTCATTCCAGGAGACATGACAGCTTCAAAGAAGCCCAGGGTCGGATGGTCCGATGAGGGCAGGCAGGGTCGGGCATTGTAGGCCGAGAACTCCCAGCAGATCTGTCTCCAGGATGCCTCACCCAAAGGAAAGGGGTGAAGGCCTCAAAGGAGAATGGTGTTCAGGGTGGAAGGCACTGAGCTAGGAGGTGAGGGAGTCCTGCCCCTCGTCCAGTCTCGCCTTTGGAATGCAGGTGTTCCTGACGTCCTGGATGCTCCGTGAACTTTAGAAGCGTAGCTGGAGGAAAGAAAAGCAAGCCAGAGAGAGGGCAGGGGCTTCAGTCACAGTGCAGAGCCACTGTGCAGGGCCCCTGAAGGAAGATCTGGCCCAGCTGTCTTTGAGGGTGAAGGGTCTGGGCCCTCCCTGCTCTGTCTGTCATGTCCTTTGGTTATCTGTCCCTTTCCATACAGCAGGGACTTCCAAGACATTCCCTCGTGGGTCCTATTGACATTCTTTGCTTTACTCTAGACCTTTTTTCTCCCCTCTAGGACAGAGATACCTGGTCTGACCTCACACCCAGTCTCACATCTGGTCTTAACTGGATCTTTGTTTCTTCATTTTTCTTTTTCTAAGTCAGGTTTATTAAGCTATAATTTACATGCAGTAAAATTCACCCTTTTGAGGCGTTTAGTCCCATAAATTTTAACAAATGTGTATAGGAGTACAACCACCATAACAATCAAGCTATAGAACAGTTCCCTGTCCCCCAAAGGTTCATCCTGCCCTTTTCAGTCTCTCTCCTACTCTTTACCCACAGCCCCTGGCACCTTCTGTTATGTTTTCTCTCCCTATAATTTTACCTTTTCCAGAATATCACATAAATGGCCTCATAAAATATGTTTAGCTGGAGCTTCTGAGGGAGAAAGAACAGGGTGGGTGCCTTCAGTTCCTGCAAGGGCATCAGCCTTCTGTTTGCACCTGCTCTAATGAAGAAGTCCACACTCCTATCAGGCCTAGAGGAAGATGACCTTGAATGCCAGCCTCGCGGTAAAGGAAGGTATGATGTTCATAGATATTTACTGAGCACTTGCAACATTTACTCCTTAAATCCCCACAATGCTCATAGGAGAAGTATCATTATGATCCCATTTAACAGATTCAGGAAACAGAGGCTCAGAGAGGTTCAGTAGCTCACTAAGGTTGCACAGCTAAGAGTTGAGTCCAATTTTATCATCTTCACCATTTTGTGTGGTTCCTGAGCTGAGTCTTGGACAAATATTACTTCCCAGTGGCAGGTATGGTTCTGTCACCTAGTGGGCTGTGGGAGTAGAAGGCCCTTAGACCATGTCTCTAGTCTCTTTTTCTCAAGGAGGTTTTCTTCCAGGTAAAATAATCTGTGCTTTGGACCCTCCCTAGGTGATGTGTGTATTGAGGCATGATTTTTAGCAGTGGGATTTGCACCCTTCTATAGGCCACCCCTGTGTTTTCGTGTCATACGTTTGTAAGGCTTCCACCTGAGATTCAAAGACCATGGGCAGCTCACAGCAAGCAGCCTAGTGCTGGGCTCACAGCCACCCAGCACAGGTGTTCCTCACTGAGATCATGAGCTCATCCACTGCCCCACTGCTCAGGCCCCACCAGTCCGCATGGGGTGAGGCAAAGGCCAGGGCTGCCGAGAGGGCGAAGCTGTCTACACAGATGGTGGAGTGGACAGACAGGCCAACAGAGGCTGACTGCTGCGTGTGCTGGCCAAGGGGGAGGGCTCAGGTAAAGGACAGTAGTGCAGTACTGGGACCAAGTGCCACTAAACCTTATGGGTAATGGGTTTTTCATCCCCTGGGTAATAGGAGACACCAAAAAATGAGGACATTACTTAGTGAGTCCCTCACCTCCCTGGCCCCATTCAGCAGACTCGGAGAAGGACATTGCCCAGCATCGAGCTGTGTGTGGATTTAATGGGGTTTCCAGCTAAACCTTCCATCAAATTTATGGCTGTGCCTGTCTCCTGACCTTCCCCCTCTCACACATTCTTTTCGGAAATGAAGCTGTGTGCAGGCTGTGAGGTGTCACTTCCCCCACTTTAGAGATATACAGCTATGGGTCTGGGTTGAGATGGTGGATTTAATCAGGCCGGTCTCTGCGGTTCACCCGCCCCTAAGCCAAGTGACATTAGAACAACCATCAGGGTCCATCTGGAGTGGGCAGCAGTCAGCAAGTGCTAATCCTGACAGCCACATGCCCAGGCCCAAAACTTCTCCCACCTCCCTGTTGGAGCAAGGCCAGATATCTGCTCACCTCACCAGGCTGGAAGGAGAGGTCACTGCACCATATTTTCCCCAACCTCATCGCTATTATCAGCCAAGGTGCCTGGACTCTAGCCCCCATACTATTCCTCAGCAACCTGTGTCCATTTCTGGCTCTCCTTCTTGGAGGAAAGCCTCTTCTCTAAATGTACCCTACCACCTCTCTGACCATCCAAATCTGACTGCCTTTCAGGGCTAGCTTAAATGTCACCGCCTCCAGGAAGCCATCCTTGATGCCTCCCTCCCCAGCAGGGAACTGTGAGAGTACCAGAAGTAAAAGCCACAGGCGCTGCCCCCACAGCCTACTGCCTGTGAGAGTTTGTGGCCCCAAGCAGACAGGCCTCCCGAGGGCAAGCCTGGCTCTGTTGAGCCTGGTCAACAGAAGATACCCATTATAATGGACTCTGTTATTGTCATCGCCATAGAGCTATGTTGTCAGACCCCCTCCCCAGAGAGTAAAGATGTGGTCACATTGCCAGCCCCTCTGGGCTTTGTGAATGGATGCCACCACAAATGGGGCAGGCTGGAGTCTCAAAGACAGCCTCTCACAACCAAGGTACCAGCCACAATGTGTCTGGGTTCTGGGATAATTGGCCCGCAGGCGGCACCCCTGTGCCTGTCTGCTCCAGCCTCAGACACACTGGCCAGGCCTTTCCAACCAGCCCAGTCCCCTCCTGCCCCTTGGCTGGGTAGGCGGCCTCTCCTGCTCCTCTCTGTTCTCTTCGTGGGGGAGAATGTGTTCCCTTCCTGGCTCATGTTTGTCTCACTGGCTGCCTCAGAGGGCTGTGGTGGAGGCCATAGCAACAGGCAGTGTCCAGTGCCCACTTGGACAAACGGAACACATGAGGTGGCTACAGGCACTGGAGGGCATCTAACAGGGTGGGCAGTGGCTCAGGCTTGAGGTCTCAGGAACAATTAAAAATAAAATCATCTCTGCTTCCCTGCAAGCTGAGGGCTTCTGTGCTTTGAGTTGGAGGAGAAAGAATTAGGTGGCGCCGAACCCTACTTGGTTATGTGAGGGAGGGGTGCTTTAGACATGGGCCAGCCATCGTTATTAGCATTCAGGCTATTGTTATCACATAGCACCCTGAGCTAATAGAATAAAACTGTACTTTTCCCACTCTGTGGTTCTAAGAAAACAAAACAAGGAAACCACTTCTGTTTATTGAGTGCCTGTTGGCTGCCAGATCTTCTTACGTCAGTTAGCACGTGCTCTTCACACCAACCGCACGAGGAAGGCTTCCCTATTCCCATTTTGCCAATGAGCTTATGAAGGAGAGTGACGGAATCAGACTTGCGTTTTGGAAAGCTCACTCTGGCCTTCCTGAGGGGCACGGAAGGGTTGGGGCAGAAATGGTGAGGCACGGGGGCTGCTTAGGAGGCAGCTGGGACTTAGACAAGGACAAAGAGGCCTAGAGTAGGGCCGTGGTGGCAGATGTGCTGGCCCCGAGCCACGTCAGCTATGTGGACTTGAGGGCAAGGTGGAAGCCAGGATGATGCTGGCTGAGTGGATAGCAGTGCCCTCCTGCAAGGGAGGGGCTGTAGGGCCAGATGCCCATATCTTCTTGTCGGACGTGTCATATCCAAGATGCCCGGGGCTTGTGCGAGGGACCGTCAGAGCAATCCAGTGCTCAGAAGAGAGATCTGGGCCCAAGACACAGCTCCAGAAACACATGGTGAAATACATGCACCCTACACACCCACATTTTTTTTCTGTAGGCACCAGTGACACTCTAGGAAGAGGCCTGGCCTCTCAAACAAATCTCAGAAGCTGGTCCTGATACATTCCTGTGGTCATTGAAAGCAGGTAGCTAGATGCTGTCTGAAAATGCCCACATTTGTAAGTGGTGGACAGCCACCAAAGAGTCCTCCAAGGGCCCCTATGCCAGGGTGAGGGGCATCCTATTTTGTATACACAAAGCTCAGGGGCAACCTGGGAATATCCTCCCAGTGAACCTGAGTTGATGCTCAAATTAGATCAGTTCCAGCCAAAGCATCTAGCCTATGATTATCACCCTCTCGAAGTGCTCTTTTCCTTGCCAGGTTAGATGTTGGATTTCCCAAGGCTTGTAATCAACGGCAGAGAGAACTCTGCACAGCCAGCTCCCTGGCGCTGGGCAGCCCAGGAAGGCCGCTGTTTGAGGTTAGCCTTGAGTCAACTCGTGCCATGTACTTGGGAGCATTTCAAAGGAGGCGGGTGCACACACAAATCATTATGAGGCTAATCAGAAGTGTGGGTATTTAGTGGGATGTGTACACAGCAATCATTGTTGCAAGGGCCCTTCTCCCACAGAGGCCATTATCCTGAGCAGGGTGCTGTTTGCCTGGTTTTGTCTGGGCCACAATTTGCATTCACTTGATGGATTGTCAGGGTCGGGGGTCTCTTCCTCGGGAAACAGTAGAGTAGCTGCAACAAACCCTTAAGAGGAAGGGGAGTATTAATACCAGCATTTGCCCAGGTCCTTGACAGGGCCCAATCCTAGTGTGGTACTAGATCAATGTGACAGGCGGCTAAGGAGCTTTGAAAGTGCATTCACAGACCCCTTTTATTGCTCACTCAGGGACCCAACAAGTCCACTCCGAGATGGGGAGAGGCCAGGCAACAGCAGCTTAGACACGGCTAGCAGGACCTGGCCTGCAGGCTCCTGCTTTTTTGCCAGCTACCGTGGCCTGGGGCTCAGTTCAAGTTTACCGAAGTGATTTGAAGTGGCCTTTCTCCAGTCCAGCCCTGCATGGGCCCCCTTAAGTCCCTGCCCTGTCACCTGCCTTCGTTCTGTCTTGAAAAGAAAGTTCCAGAGGGAGAAGGGAGTGGGGCACGGGTAGAAAGGAGTAGGTGTTTGCCCACGGGATAGGGGGAAGGCCCCTCTTGGCCTGGGTAAACACTTTAAGCTGCCAAAATGCCCTGCAGACCAGTGTTGTTGCTGTCTTTTTTTGGCAAGGTAGGAAATGTTTAAATTTTATTTTGGGTGCTTTCTGAGGCATCAGTGAGGCCTAGTGACTCCATTTGCTCCCTTGATGTGATCATTTCCGAGCATTAGAAGCAACACCCGAGGCTCCAGATCTCTCTTTTAGAGCAGCATTGTCATCAGTTTTATCTTCTTCTTTTTCCTTGCTTATTTTTACTTCAGATACAAAAGATCTGTGCTGTGTGACTCAGGAGGTGGGCAGCAGCTAGAGACAGACCGTGAGGCCATGCTTCCCCGAGAAGCCCGCTGTTCAGTATAGACATGCACCTACAGTTGCAGTTTGGTTTGGGTATGGTGGGTGGTGAGGTTTTTTGGATTACGATCTTCTTTAGTCACAGTCAGAACTATGTGATGCAAGTTTACTATCATCGGTGACACCAGTTTTTCTTCAGTGGGCCTCTATTCAAAGTTGCCACTTGTAGGGTCTAGTCAGGGCCAGAAATCACTGCCAGGGTCAGGATGTCACTGAGAGGTGTTCTAGGTGACCCAAACAAGCCAGTGTTGGCTGAGACCTCAGTAGCAAATTTTTTTTTCAAGGGACCCCAAAAATTCACAGACTTGTCAGTTAGCAGTGGCTTAATGTTCCTTGTTCTCTTCATTAATAGTTAAAATGGAAATGGTTGATCCGCCAGCCAAGCACCAGGCAGGGACCAAGTGTCCCTTCTTCCCAGGGTGGGGAGGGTGCAGTGAAGAGGGCCCAGGCCAGATGGTTGTGAGGACTTGGTCCAGAAAAGGGATGCTCCCTGGGTGAGATCAGTAGGTCACGTGCCAGTGGTACCCCAGGGGAACAGAATGCATTTTGTACCTGATCCTCAGGGAGGAGGAAAATGGGGAGGAGGGGCACGGAGAAAAGGCCTCTTTGGGCCCTTTTCTAGTCCTGCCTATCAAAAAAGCCTGTTGAAAGAAGTTGGAAGGTATGTGGGGCTAGTGTAGCCTGTTAAGATGTTTTAAGGAAGCTTAAATGGCTGTCTCATGTGTATTTCCTACCAACTCGTAAGCCACCTCAAGCCAGTCCTCAGAAGGTGGTTGGGAGGTATACATCTTGGCAGGTTTACCTTCACTCAAGGTAAACACGAGAAGTCAAAACGATGTGCATGTAAAACATAAAATGGGAAAAATTTTAGAAAAACAGTCTTCAGGATCTGGGGCCAGGCACTGGATTTTGACACCAAAAGCATGGTCCATGAGAAAGAAAAATTGGTAAATTGGACCTCACCAAAATTACAAAATTTTGCTTTTTGACTTTGTTAAGAGGATGAAAAGACAGCCCACAGAGAAAATATATGCAAACCACATATCTGACAAAGGACTAGTATCTAAAATAAACAAAGCGCACGCAAAACAACAGTGAAAAAAGAAACAACCCATTTAGAAAATGGATAACAGACATGGAAGAGACATTTCACCAAAGAGGATATCTATAGATGGCAATTGAGCTCATGAAAAGATGTTTAATTTAATTAGCTGTGAGGGAACACAAGCTAAAGCCACAATGAGATACTACTGCACACCGATCAGAACAGTTAAAATAAAAAATTAGTGACAACACCAAATGCAGGAGAGGATGCAGAGAAACTGAATCACTTGCTGGTAGGAAAGTAAAATAGTGTGGCCACTCTAGAAAACAGCCTGGCAGTTTCTTATCAAATTAAACCTGCAAATACCATATGACCTAGCAATTTCATTCTTGGGCATTTATCCTAGAGAAATGTACATTTCAGTTCACAGAACAACCCGTGCATGAATGTTTACAGCAACTTTATTTGTAATAACCAAAAAATGGAAACAGTCCAGATGTCCTTCAGTGGTCGAATGGTTACACAAACAGTGCTATGCCCATACCGTGGAATACTAGTCAGCGGTAAAAAGGAACAAACTCTCAATACGTACACCAACTTTGATGAATCTCTAGGAAATTATGCTGAGTGAAAAAGCCAGTCCCACAAGGTTACAAACTGTAATTTTAGATAAAATTTTTGAAATGATTAAATTCAGAGAATAGATTACCAGGGGTCAAAAGCAGTGTGTGGTGGGCAGGGAGTTTGGAACAAGAAGGTGGCAGATGTGGTTATGAGAGGGCACATGAAGCATCCTTGTGCTGATGGAAATGTCCAGCCCTTTACTGAGGTGGTGGGTACAGAACCTGTCTGCAGGCACGTACACACACACACATGAGCACAGGCTTCCCGAGAAGATATTGCGGGTTTGGTTCCAGACCACCGATAAAGTGAGTTTTGGCAATAAAGCAAGTCATGTTTTTTTGTTTGTTTTTTCGCTTGTGGAGGGCCTTCCCTTCAATTCGCAAAAAAAGCGCAATATCTATGGAATTCAAAAAGCGAAGTACAATAAAATGAGTTATGCTCCTACAAGTGAAACTGGGAAAATCAGAACAAGATAGGATTATGTCAACGGCAGTATCCTGGTTCCAACGTTTCGTTAAGAGTTTTGTAAGATATCGTTAGGGAAACTCAGTAAAGAATACACAGACTCTCTATTATCTCTTACAACTGCATTTGAATTCAAAACGATCTCAAAATAAAAAAAAAAAGTATTTAAAAATGCAATGTGGATTAAGTCATGTGTCTTCACTAGCTCCTCCCCAAGTAAACAAGCTGTATGTTTCACAGAGGGTCAGGCCTCCCTTGGGACATCTGCGCTTACAGGAGTCTGGTGAGCAATACGGCTGGGGTCAGAGGTCCTGAACTGCTTGGCTTCCGGAAGCTGGCAGCCGGGTAGTAGGGAGGAGCAATGACAGGCATCCTCTGCTTCTCTTCTAGATATTTTAACCTCCTGTCATGTGCTTCTTGGGGATAACTTTCTCCTACTGTCTTCCCAGCATCGTGTCCATTTGTTCATTTACTGATGAACACATTTGTCGGCAGAGATTTCTGGAAGACCCACTAGGCACAGGCATGGGGCTCTCGGAAATGGAAAGACAAGCTGTCTGGCTGCAGGGAGCTGATAGGGTGGTGGAGGAGCGGGCAAAACAGCACCAATGCTACACACTAATGTGCTGTGAAGAGATCAGCAGGCAGCCTCAACCAGGAACGGGGTGCCAGGGGGAAAGGAAGGGAAAAGGAGGAAATAAGGAAGTCTTTCTGGAGGAGGTGGTGTTGACTGCCTTGAAGAACAAGTGTTCTTCGAGAAATTCTTCGAGAGGTGATACAGCCTAGTGGGTAATAGTTGACTGCCTGGGTTTGAGTTCTGGCTCTGCCTAACCTCTCCCTTCCTTAGTTTCCTTTTCTGTGAAATGAGGACAAGGATGGGGCCTGCCTTGTAGGGTTGGTTCTGAGGAGTAAAGGAATTGCCTTTGTAAGTGCCTGGTCTATAGTGAGTGCTATGTGTTTGATAAATAAAATAAAACAAATAGTTGAAAGGATTTGCAGAACGTGATTGATGCCTGGGCCAGAGAGGGAGGGAGAGCATGTTCTAGAAGGCTTTGCAGCAGTGGGCTGGGGTCCAGGTGCCTTTCCATTTCAGGGAGTGGTGGGGAGCTCATGTTCCTGAATTGGTGAGAGTGGAAGAGCCACCCTAGCTTTTTTTTTTTTTTAACCATGGAGAGCACTGTTCTCTTCCTTGTGACTGGCCCCTCCTCTGCGCACCCTGACTGCATTTGAAAAGTATCAGAAAGGGACTTTTGCTGGGAACAGAGACCTGTGGAATTGGGAGAAACTGGCCTTCTGGACTAGGGACCCCTGTTTCCACTCTACCCTCCATGTGTGACCAGCGCAGACCCCACTGAGGCACAGTGGGTGAAGCCCCTCCCCCCCCCAAACACTGCAGGACTGTTTGCCTTGTGACCTCCTGCTTGGCTATGCAGATTGTTGTCATCTCCTTGGACTACTGACTCCAACACTCTGAATAGGTGTTCATTAAAAGTATTGTCCTGTTGTCCCCTACCCTCTACCTCCCAGTAAGGGTTGAGCTGTTGAGAGGAGGGAAGGGAAGATGTGCTCTCTTTGCTCAAGTCACAAGGCTGTCCTCTCCTTGTTTTTGACCTGAGTCACAAGAAGATATTCCTGTGGGCTAGAGTCTCCCAGGTCTGGTAGAGCTGTGACCTGGGCCAAAGAACCATTTGGTCCATTCAGTGTTAGTTTTGCTAGGCAGAGCAGAGGCTCTATTTGCACATCAGGAAAGTGGGTACATAAAGTCTGCTTTCTGTCTCAGTTAGCAAGGGGCCCCAGCAAGGGAGTTCTAGTGCGGCCTGCCAACTTGGCACCATTAATGTTTGTGGCAGAGGACATTATCCCCCGCATTTACTGCTGCCTCCTGACCACTCCCCTGGGTCCTGGAACCCACACATCTGTGCCGAAAGGCTTTCCCTTGGTTCTGCCCTAGCAGCAGACTAGGATGCCAGGGAGTTAGCACCCCAAGTCAACAACCTTACTTAACAAATGGCTCTGGCAGAATTGGTGTGTCACAGCCCTGGCCACAGGCTCCCAGGTATCTCTGTGGTGTTAAGCCCAGTTGCCCAGAATGGTAGAGAGTGTGCTGATGTTCCTGGTCAGCCACCCTCCTTCCCTTGCATGCCCCAGCTACCCTACAGTTGGCCTGTCACCTCCAAAATAAACCCCTTGCACTGCGTCCCCGACCCCAGGTCTGCTTCTGGGGCACCCAGACCATATGGGATTGCTGCCATGTTTCCAGCAGACACTGTGGACTTGAAGGTGGAACAGCCCAGCACTAACCATGCAGCAAGCTTGTCTCCATGCCTCAGTCTCCTCCTGTGCAAAAGGGAGGTGGCGACCCCTGCTTAGGCGAGCCCCTGTCGCCTGGCACACGGGTGTTAGTTTTTTGACTCGAGTGTCTTGGAGCGACCATCTTAGCTATCTCAGTCACTCAGCCTGTCCCCCAGGAAGGCTGAGTTGCCACAGCTAGTGGGAGCTTCTATTTCCTGTTTCTACTTTAGTTTGTTCTTGCTCATGAACAGAAGTAGGGGGAGAAGTGTGGGCTCAAGGTGAATAAGCAAACCCAGCTCCCCGAGAAAGGAAGAGTTGTTTTCAAAATCTGGTGGCCCTGCCTTGGCTCCCCTCCCCCACCTGGGGCATGTGTGTGGCTCCGGGACAATTAGAATTCTTGCTGGGTGCCCACAGCCTTCACAGCCCCCGCTGCAGAGCCTGCCTTGAAGGATCTTCTGAGAACTGGTTCCTTTCTGGGAGCGTTTATAAGAGATTTCTCATGGCTCAGTTCCCCCATAGAAAAGCGGGAATTGTAAGTCTTACGTAGTGCGAAAAAGAAAGTAAAGGGAGTGAGTCAGAGGCAGACAAGAATAGGTTAACAGTATTCATGGCAGTGTCTTGGGAGGAATTACCAAAAATGAAAGAAGAAAAGCTAAGCACAAAACCAACCAAAAAGAAAAGAGGAAAACTCGAAGCAGACTAAGAAAAGATGGACAGGAAACATCCAAACTCCCCAGCTCAAACAGCTGAACAGGAGGCAGCCAGTTTTCTGGGTCTCTGGGTGCATTCGGCCCCCTTTATGGGCCTGTCTGGGGGGAATATTTTGCAAAGCTGTTTATTTTGCATAAGCCCAAGTAATGGTCGGCCTGAAGGGGGAAAGAATTGTGTGGGGCTGACAGCAGCGTGATTTAACGATGAGCCACCTGACCCCCTGCACCTCTCAGCCTCCCTGCAGAATAAATTCACATTCTTTTGCAGCCGCTGCATGTTAATCACTGGGGAAGGCCAAGGCCCGAGGGAGGCCCACTGAGGGAGGCCCACCGTGGGGACAGAAGTCTTAAAAGGAGTGGCAGGGGTCCTCCTGGGGCTTTGTGGCAGCTGGAGCTGCATTTGGGGAGCACACTCGTCTTTCCTTTCTCTTTATCGCCCTTATGAAAATCCAACTCACTGGAAAGGGAGTGGGTCTTATTCTTGACTTTAATTTGCCTTCCTAGTTCTTCCCAAGCATTTGCTTGTCTGTCAAAGCTGTGTACTTTTTGAATGCAAAACTCATTTGTTTATTTTTTTTTAATGTAATTTTAGTACCCTTAGAAAGGAGAGCACCCCGGAGCCCACACCGGACTGCCAGGTTGACAGAGGGGCTTGGTTTTAACTGTGCCCTCGAGGCCTTAAACCTCTAGCTATCAAAAGTGCCTGCTCTGTTCCTTCATGCATTTCGTTCCCTTCCTATCATTCTCTTTCTAGAACACCAGTGCTGAATCAACCCTTACTGCTAGGGCATGGGTCTAGGGGTCCACTGACATCACTTTTTGATGGTTCTAAATCAATGCTTGACAAGGCATGGAGAGGGAGGAGCCTCCGCTTTGTCAAGAGAGCTGCAAATGCGAGAGGCATGCAGAGGCATCAGCTGGTTTCGAGCCCACACACAAATAGGTCCCCACTCCCCCCAGTTTGCCTCTTTCTTCCAGTATAAGCACAGTTTTCCTGCTTTCTAGTGCTCAATGGGCACCTCCCTAGGGACATGGCTGACAGTGAGGGAAGCAGCTTCCCAGCTGGGCTTTGGACACAAGTCTGTGGACATCTCACAAACAACTCCCCCGACCCCCAGGCCAACCTGAGCTTCTCTGCTGCACGCCAGCAGTTCTCCCCTCCTGGGAAACTGGAAGGGAAAAGCCAACAATGATGGGGAAAAAAAGCAAGAAAACTGAAAATGCAACTTGGCTGTGATATGGAGCAGAAAAGTTTTGCTTGGACTTGGCATTGAATGAATTTACAGAAGGAATGGTCACGTGGTTAGAGGGGAGGGAGGGGAAGTCAAGTATTTTCTTTTTAGACTGAGGTAAAAATTTGATCCCTGAGAAATTCGTATTTCTGTGAGAGAGAGTAGACCTCATGGAAGATGGTAGGTCTGGGAGATGGAAGGCAGACCTGCTTTTAATTACTGTCTTCCCCAGTCATACATCCTTCCTGTTCTCTTTTTAAAAATGAAGGATTTTAAAAAGAGACAGCAGTCTTCCTGTGGCTGCTAAGATTTTCCAACTCTGACTCCTCTTTCGTCACCTCCAGATGAGACAGACAAATGGGGCTCTTCCCTCCCACTATACAGTGAGGAAACTGAGATCAGGAGAACGCACACAAGTGAACAGCAGGTGTCTGAACTGTGTGTGGGTTCTAGGGTTGTGTGTGGTTCCTATCAAGCTAAGGGTTACAACGTCCAGTTTTTCCTGTGTCTATCTTTCCCTGTGTGGGTCTGGACAGCTAGTTTCTCACCTGCCTCATTGGTCAGTGCATCTCTCAGCTTAGGTGCAGCTCAGATTTCTCCCTTCCTTCCTCCCCACCCTGTCCCTGACTGAGGACTGCTTGGAGGTAGCCCCCCACCTCTACCTTAGTCCTAGTCCCAGACTTCACTGAGCCAAGGTTCAGTGAAAGAGACTATGGAAATCACAGGGCTGGGATGTCAGAAGGCCGTTTGGGGTTCTGAGGGAACCCAGAAGGCATGTCTTCCCTACTTGGGAGTGGGTGGGGTCAGGCAGGGCCCTGGCAGAGGAGGAATGGGATCTTGAGGCGTATTAGCCAGGCCAACAGAGTTGGGTAAGGCTTGTATTTACAGAGACAGGGAGTTGGCCTTCCCTGCAGAAGGATGAAACCGAGCTGGGAGCTGCCAGCGCCATGGTCACAGCAGTCAAAGTTTCTGGGGCAAAAACGGCACCACCACCAACTGGCGTTTTGTTGTAAAGGTGAGAGTGTTAACAGGTCTCCACTTCCTTTGAAACACATATATACAAAACTCCTGAAGCCTTGTCCTTTTTTCTGTCTTTCTTGAGGAATCCCCCCAGCTTGGATATTAATCACTCAAGCAGCACCAAAAGTTAACTCTTGATGAGGTTTGTTTATTCATTTTTACCCTCTATGTTTCTAGAAGCAGACTCCAAAATGTGTGTAGTGTAATCGGGTCAACTGAAAAGAAGAGGTGGTCAGAGTAAAGGAAAAATGGGAATCATAAAATGAAAATCAACAAGTCAAAGTGGGGGCCTGTGCTTGAGGGGGCGAGGGAGGAAGGCGTCCTCCCTTCTGGCCTGTGTGAGTGAGAGGGAGGACAGAGGGATGGGAGGGCCTCTATCCACTGTCCTGTGGGTAGATGCCCCAGAAATGTTCTGTGGGAGAAAAGAAGCCTCCCCCTTTAGGTTGCCCCAAATATCGGGGCTCTCCCTCTAAACACTTCCCCATTGACACCCCATGGCGTACCTCTCAATCTCAATACATCCAGACTTCCTGATTCTGTCTGCGTCAGCCTCAGAAGGAGGATGATCCCTGAGTTTATTCCCTATAGGGGAAATAGGGCTCCATCTTTTGGGTCCTAAATCTCTCTCTGTCTGGAAGTTGTGTGGGTTCTGCTCCCTCACTCTGCTCAGGTTACTCACAGTTTTAGCGAATCATGTCTTCTCTCAGCTTTGACTCTCCATGCTGAGGAACCTGCATACTTCCACTTTCCTAATAAGTGGTAAAAATAACGGTGAGGGAAAAAAAAGCCAATCGAAATATTATTTTTGTTAGGAGGGCACAGGGTTTCGAGGGGAAAGCTTCTGCTGGCTGTCCTTTCGGATGACACCTGCCCGATATTTTATGAGCCTTTCTCGACAGAGCTGCTGGCTTCTGTTGTCTGTGGGGAATAGTCTCACCAACCTGAAACCGCTTACCTATATCACAACTAAGGACACTTTATATTACATGCTCAGACACACATCTCACAGCCCTCTGTATTCTGGGGGAAAACAAGAACAAAAATAAAATGAGCAAAGGAAATTGGCTGTCTTAGGCTTCGTCATTAACATATGTGATCTTGTGAAGGCAGGTGACGGCTCACAGCCTCAGTTTCCCTGTTAGTACAATAAGGGGTTTGACTGACAATCTCTTAGGTCGAACCGATAGTATCTTTGATCCTATACATATATGACTTGATCATCTCTTTAGGGCCCTAAAATTTTATGAGCCTTTCTCACCCAGTTTCATGAAATCATTCACTAATTCCACGCAGCAGAGTGATATTTTATTATGCATTTGATGTCAATGTCATGTCCAATTAGACCTCTCTTGGTGCCAACCCTTGGTAATTCCACCTTCCCACCTTCCTCTATTTTCCCAGTGAGGACCTGTTGTCTTTTCTTATTGTTATTGTGTGATTCAGTTGCCATCCACACCTCCCCCCACCCTTACAAATGAGAGTAAAATGCGTGGGCATAGTACACAGCTATATAGTAGATTTTTAAAAACAAAAACAAAATTATTGTAAAGAAAATCATTCCAACCCTGTGAGTTGGGGATTTTATTTTCTGTTTGCTGTGTTTATAGAGAAAAATAAATATCTCTGTCAACATATGTTGCTTTTACAGTGAAAAATAAATATCTAAATAAATATCAAGTGTTATAAAATTGGAGCAGTTACAGAAGTCAGTTCAAATGATTGTAAGCGAGGGCTTCCCTAACTCGGGGCATGCATGCCCGTATTTACTCTTCACTGTGATGTGCTTGTCTTTCTCTCCCAGAGGAGCACAGAGCCCAGCTTTAGGGGTGGGGGAGGGCGGGAATAAACATGTACAGGGCATCCACTATGGGCTGACACTTTACATAGAGAGCCTCATTTTATCATCACCCAACAACCCTGGGTGGTAAGAATTACTACCAGTTTTTAGATGAGGAAGCTGAGGCTCAGAGAGGTAAAATAACCTTGCCCAAATGACTCAGGCACCAGTTGGTATAGCTGGACCTTTCTGGATGAAAGAGCAATGCAGGTGCACGTGCCCATGCACACTTTTCTAAACCCAGAGCCCGAGCGGTTGTTAGCTCATGGTACCTCTAGACCCGGGGCAGACTGGAAGGCTCTGTGATGAGAAGGGCAAGCATTCTTCTCTCTACTCCCTCTGATAGGATGCCTGGCTGCTCATACATTTACATCTCTCCACTGAACACTGGGGCCTTCCCTGGCACCTCTTCCAGATGCAAGCTTCCCACCCCCTCCAGGACAGCTCTTTCCTTGTGCTCATTGTGAGTGAAACTGCAGCTGGGCCTCAGGTGTGCATGTGAGTTTTCCAAGCGGGTATGTTGGTGGAGATGGTGGGAGATGGCTTTTGCAGATCCCTGTATCCATGTAATACTGAAGCAAACACCCCAGGCTAGGGGAGAGAACACATTTCTCGCTTTAGGGGTTTGCTTCTGAGGGCTTCCTTTTTTGGAAATTCTCTCTATGTCTGTCTCTCTCTCTCTCTCTCTCTCTCTCTCTCTCTCTCTCTCTCTCTCTCTCCCCCTCCACCCGCCCCCTCCCTCTCTCATCACCACCACCACCACACAGACTCACTACTCGCCAGGCTGTAGCTGTGGAAGGCGAGTACTGGAGGATGAGTGGATGGACAGTCCCAGCATGCTCCCGGCTGGGCTAGGGTGGGATCACCACCTTTCCAGGGGTCTGGGTGGCCTTGTTGGCTGTGTCGGTACAAAATGCTGTGAAGTGAGGGCAACTGCGTGAGCCGCACCAGAGACTCAGGAGGCTGGACACTTGTAGCCCATGGACTCCCTTTTTGCTCAGCCTCAGCCTGGACCTCTAAGAGGGCCTCAGTTTCCCATTTGCTGAATAGAAAAGCCAGTGCCTAGCTTGCCCCTCTCTTGTGGCTGCTGTGAGGGTTAAATGAGGTGCTGGGTGAAAATACGCTTGAGAAATGAGGTTGGCACAGTGAGTACAAATGCAGGCTGTTTTTCTTACTGGTGTCCAAGCCAGGTGTGGGCCTGCAGTAAAATGTAAATGGCTCTGTGAAGAGACAGTGGCCCTTTGTGGGAATGTGCCCAGGGCTCTCCAGCATCTCATCTTGCTGAACAGACTACTGAGCTCTATCCCCAGCTCCTGATTCCCTCAGTGTGGGGCGGGTACCCCAGCACTTGCATTTCTACCCTGCTCCCTGGGGCCACGCTGAGAACCGCAGTGGGAAGTGTGCTTTGCTTTGAGTTCTGAGTTGGGCAGGTTCTCCAGAGAGCCAGATGCAGAATGGGCCCCAGCTTGTTTGTTGGCCTCCTAGCTGTACGAATCCGTGTGTGTCCTGGCTGCTGCTCTCGCCTTTTCCTTCCCTGCCTTTTCCTTCCCTGCCTTTTCTCATTCCTTCTTAACAGAATATATCCCTTAGACCAGTACTTCTCAAACTTCCACGTACAATATAATCACCCCAGGATCTTGCTAAAATTCAGCTCCTGGATCTGCAGGTCGATGGGGCCCAAGATTCTCCATTTCAAATGCACACCAGCTGATGCCAAGGCTGTTGGTGCCTGGGCCACACTTTGAGTAGCAAGGCCCAAGACAGGCAATTTCCAAATATTAAAGTCATTTCTATTTGGTGAACTCAATTGTCATTTTCTCCATGAACTCTCAAAAAAACTCATCAACTAGCTTGGTGACCCCTGAGCGTGGTATCTGAACATTTACTGCCTCGGTTTCCTCTCTGTACAGTAGGGATGATAAACCTGGCCCCATGCAGGGCGTGTAGATTAAAAGATGAAGGGACAATGCCCACTTCCTTTGAGGCTCTGGATAAACATTATTTGTCATCTTTCCTCCTACTGTCTTTTACTTTCATAGCCCTTCTTGAAAGAGCTAAGGGATGTGAGTGGCCATAGTTGTATAAAAAAAATTTGAAATCAGCGCTGTCGAGTGGTTTGCTCAGGACGGTAGGGGAGGCCCGGGTGACCCTCTCCCTGCTGATCCCCAAGTTCAGGTTCAGCATTGTGCCTTGAGGGTGAAGAGTGAAGACCCACCAGAGCATCTGTTTGGTCACTCATGTGTCTTTGAACTTTTCAAGAATTTGAAGTCATTTTTACTTTTTTAGGTAAAAAGGGAAAATAGCCTCTTTTCTGGTGGGTATAAATCTTAGCTCTGGGGGTTTGTACCAGCACGAGTTCTTTCTCACACACCCACACACTTACTCTCACTCTCACTCAAATCAGTAAACATTTTTTTAAATGTGTATTTTCTTTCAAAATAAAGCCACTTAAGCTTTACCAAAACGACCCGCTGACATGAAATTCACATTTGGCAAACCTCTGTCATCTGTGTTTCACTGAATGTGGACTATTGTAAATTAAGTGAAGTCACTGTGGGGTTTTTTTTTTTTTACCCCCAAATGGTTATGGAAGTGGAGCTGCTGCTAAGCAAAAGATAAATTATGGCTGGATGTAAAGAGGCATCATTTAAAAAGTGTCAGGATACAATTGGGTTCTTAAAAACCATGCAGAGCTGCTAAATTCACATGAAAATTGAGTGGCTCAGGATTGCCCAGGGTGACAGCGTCCTTGGCATTGATTTATCCCATCTGTTTGGCCAACCCATTACTTCAGGCCTCTGATAGAGAGGCTGCATCCGCCGGGGAGGGTCTTCATGTCCCCGGCGCCCAGCTAGACCTCTGGTGAGCACGGGTGAACAAGGGGGTCTGCACAGGCCCCTGGGAGAAAGATAACAGACGCGGAACCCGACTTCAGAAAGTGAGCATGCCCTTTCTCATTATTTATGATAAAATCCTTGCAGTATCATCTCGAAAGATGACTGCAGACTTCATGTAACTACTTCCCCTTTATCGAACTGTTGGGTTGCCCACAATTGTTTGGCATCATCAGTTCTACTGTGATCATGGTCTCTGTGCCAACACTTTTCTCCACTTAGGTTTTGGCCCCGGAGTTAGATTAAAAAGGTGAGGTTGTGAGTCAAAGGGTATGATCCTTGAGATGTATTACCAAATTATTTCCAGCAGTTTCCAGTGGAGTGTTTCACCAGCACTGGCTATTCTCATTAAGAAAAAAATCCTGTTAATTTTTTTCAGGTAGAAAATGGATTGTTTAATTTTCAGGAAATCAAGATGTTTTTGTCTAAAAAAAAGAAGAAGGAAGTCCTTGCTTCAGGAAGCGTTCACGGGGGGTTGTGGAGACCCAATTTGGCAGTGCCTTGCTAAAGCCAGCGCTAGCCCACAAGAGCCCGTTGTATACATCTCCCAACTCCAAGTTCAGTGATCGCTGCTTCGTAACTTGAAATCGGCCATGGTGAGAGCATTTACACAATGGAAATTGACAAATGCCACAAACTAGGGCTCCCACCTCCCACCAAGAATTGATTGCTTACATCTATCAGCGCACTGCAGCCTAACTCTCGGTTATGGAGGGCTTGCTGAGAAAACACATGATCATTCTACATAGAGAAGAAATTAGTGCTGGTTAATAGTAATTGACACTCTGTGATCAAGGACTGTATCTTTGTAGCACTCCTAGCCCTAAGTGGGAGAGGAAGCCTTCCACTCAGGCTTGAGTATATTCCAGGAAGACTTTGAGGAAGAATTAAGCTTAAGCCAGGTCTCTGAGTGTGCAAAATAAGGAGGAAGGAGGAGTGAAGGCTGGGAGATACTGGGTGTTCACGGAGCTGTCAGGAGGCCTGCATTTCTTGTCATAGGTGATGGCTAAAATTACAGTTCTCGCTGGTGCCATGAACCTGAGCTGTGACATTAACCAGAGCCCCGCCAGTCCTGGCATCTGGTTCCTATTTCATCAGAGGTTGAAGTTCACCCTCAGCCATCTACAGCATGCATGCATTTCAAAGGAAAAGCTTAATTGGTCCCCAATGCTGGGCTTTTTTTCATCTACCAAAGAGAAATGTGTTTTGTTGCCTCGTAGATGGAGGAAGACAGGTGGAGCTTGTGTGAGTGTGTTTGGAAGTTGTAGAAGTTGTTGGTTTCGAGACTGTGTAATAAATGGTTCAAGCTGAGGCAGGGGAGGGAAGTGATACTCAAGAAATGGATGGCAAAGGTGGGATTTATTGAGGCCAGTTATCCATGGCAGAATTAGGGGCCAGACAGCCATGGGGGAAATATTCAGATTTTGGGTTGGTTTGCTTTAGTTTATAAAGGCAATTCGGAAAATATCTTTAAACTGCACACCCACTGCCTTTTGGTAGTGGGTGCTGGTGGTGCTCTTCCTTAGTGAGAGAGATGGGATCCAACTCTCAGTGCCAACAGACTGTTCCTAGAAGCTTCTGCCTTAGAACCTTTAACTTCGGCGCAACCCGAGAAGACAGGTTGGCTGAGGATGCATGAGAAAAATCAGCCAGCCTCTGAGATACTCAGCCCTTGTTGGTGCTTTGCTTCATTTTGTGTCTTAATTTCTGCAGTGGGTGCTGTATAGAGTATAACAGAGTCTTTGTCCACACACGAGACGCGCAAAGACCCACACAGCAGACATTAACAGAGCTGGCAATAATGACCAAGTGAAGGTGAGCCTCCAGGACCCCAGAACACTCCCTGCCCCGCCCCCACCTCCTATTGATCCTACATTTGTTCCTCTCAAAGTATCCAGAGGGATAATGACAGAAGAAGCTATGAGAATGGACTGGTAGGAGATGTTCCAAAGGAGACAAACAGAGTCTGACTCAGGAGACTTCACATGGGCCAGGGAAGTCAGGGCTCACTGAAGCAGGTGGGTGTGCAGGGGTTGGTGGGAGATGAGCTTGGGGAGAGTTTGGTGGGTAGGTAGAGCACTGGGGTGGGGGCAAGCATGGAGTGTGACACAGGGGCGGGGAGGAAGCTGCCCTCCTCAGCTCACCTTAGTCGTGTTCAGTCTGTGAGGACAGCCATGGGCAATGGGCATGGCTCTGTAAATGGTGCCAGGAGTGATGGGGAGGACAGATGGAGGTCTTGTCTGCCTTGAGTTTCGGAACTAGGATTTTCTGTAAGTGAGCATTTTGGGAACACCATCCTTACCTGTAGGACGCTGAGATGGTTGAGTGAGTTTCTTGTAGGTAGAAGTTATTCATTCATTCATTCATAAATTCATTTTTTCTTCTTAAGCTCTTGAACACTACCTTGCCTGCTATATCGCAGCCCCAGACTATTCTTCCACCTAGATGCTCATTTCAAACATGACTCAAATGGATGGAAATGGCAAGGCCCTGGGCTCTGAGAGCATGTCGGTTACTGGCTCTCTGTGTGACCTTGTGACCTCTGGGTTCTGGTTCTCTCACTGTCAGATATACAATTGCATATCTGCCTGGCCCTTGGTGCAAGACAGTATGTCTGTGTGCATGTGCATGAGCAAACGAGTGGCCTGCCAAAGAAAGACTGGGCTGTGACCCAGGACTCGGCTTCCGGGAGGAAGTGCAGCTGTTCTCAGTGTCCGCTGCCCATTACAATCCCCTGGGAGCTTTTAAAAACACGAATGCTTCAGAGTCCGTCCTAGAGATTGTCTCAGTTGATCACAGCTGGGCTGGGACTTGGCCTTTTCAATTCCCTGGTGTTTCTAATATGCTTCCAGGGCCTGCAATCCCTGTGGTTGAGGAACAGGGCTGGGGGTGGACGATGGCATCCCCGCTGTTGGCCCCCCTGCCTGGGCCTCTGGCCCCGCGGGGAGAGAAGTCTGATGGCAGCATGGGGCAGGGATATGGAAGGACGGAGAGCGCCTGAGCTGCAGGCTTTCCCTCAGCCATTAAAGTTTATCGTTGCCACGGACAGTGATTGAAAAAGGCTTTTTGCAGGACTGAAATGTGAGCAATGAAACTTGCCAGTTGATACCGACACAGGGCACTTATCTCATAAAAATATCCTCCGTGTCAAAAGGTTTCAGTAAATGTGCCTGGAAGTATTAGCAGTCATTTCTGCCTGCCTTGGCTCCCTGGGGCTTGCATGAGGGGCTGTAAAAGGGGGCTCTTAGTTCCTGCAAAGGAGGAGTGAGGTGGGAGGGAAAGAAGGAGGAGGGAAGAGGAAGCTCAAACCTGCCTGCTGCTAATGGAGAAAGTGCTGGATCCTCAGTGCGGCATCCCACAGTTTAAGGGGGTGGTACCTGTCCATTGTGCATCCTCCAAGTTACAACCTTTGAGGGTGGGAGGGCTGTTTATCTGAGGGGCAGATGTGCCTACAGCCAACTAAGGCATAAGGTTACATTTCTGTGATCTCACTGCCTGCTCCCAATGGCCCTACAAAGGAAGGAAATTACATAAGAGGAAACTGAGGCTCAGAAATGTTAAATGACCAAGGTCACATGGCTAGTAAGTGGCAGAGCCAGGATTAGGAAACCAAGCCAGCCTCTACTCAGACACTCAGAGCCTGGGATGACTTCCCACTCCGTTTGGGAGCTGGCTTTGTGTATGCCGAAGTCTACACTGATTTTGGCAAACCTCTCTCTGCCCGCTGCCCTGGCTGCTCTAGGGCTGGGCTTGGGGTGCAGCTCGGGCAGAGGGAAGGTTTTTTGCCTGCGTCTGGAGGGCTTTTCTGCAGGAACATAGGTTTTCAAGATGGACTTAGTCTTCTGCCCCTTCTGTTCCACTAGAGACCCAAAATAGACGTGAAGACACAGCAAGTGCTTGTTAATTGGGTGTTAGCTGCCTTCCCGGAGTTACCAGTGACTGATGAGGTAGTGGGCTGTACCACCCCCGTCCCAGTCCAAGTTTCTATCCAGGTGGCCACTACACCCAGTTCATCCTGCCCTGCCCTTTGCTGAGTTCTGACTACCTACTGAGTCTACTGTCAGTCTGGACGGATGTGTGCAGACCAGAGGAGAGCTAGTGCTTCTCTCTGAGAAGGCACACTGTGCCAACCGCAGGCAGAGCCATGTGCCTGCTCAGCCTCTTGTAGCAGCATCCACATGGGGGCAAGGTCAGGGCCCTGGCTCCAGCAGCATGGTGGGAACAGGTGAGTTCTGGGCCATGTGTCCAGCGGGAAGTCAGGGCCTTAGGCATGACTCGGGCTCCTGAACTCTGAACTGCGTTGGGGGCACCATATGTCTATAGTGGTTTCCCCTGTCCCTGCCTGCACCCATGTGTGGTGATAAGGCTCACTGCAGTCAGAACTGAGCTCAGGAGTGCCGGGAGTAGACTGCAGGGTCACCCCTCCTCCTGCACTGGATGCCAGGCAGCTGGATCTGGAGCAGGGCACCCAGGCCCTGAGTTTGCTGGCCAGGCCAGCAGCTCACAGATTACACTTCAGTGTCAGAAGGCCAGAGGGGCCAGTTGAGCACAAGACAGCTCCAACAGGAGCCCTGTTTCCCAGGTTCTGCCTCCTGCTTTGCACACTCACCTCATATAATCATTCTCACCTGGGGTTCTAGCCACCACCCAGCGTCACCCAGACCACAGCCTACCCTAAAATCTGTCCCCTGCTCTGGCCTCATTTCTACAGCCAGTCCCTGCATGTGGCCGCTGATGCTGCACGGGCATCTCAAACTCAACAGGTCAGAAACCACCCATTTTCAGACCCTCAAAATAGCCTTTCTCTCCTGTGTCCCCTCTCATACATGGGAACACCAACACCCACCTAAGCCCCAAGTAAGCACCCCACCCAGGGTGCTTGACCAGGCCAGCCTCACTCTTCACTCACCCCCACACCCACTCAGCACCAAGTCCTGCTGGCCCTGTATCCTGCATGGTTGTGATCCATTCCCTCTGCCCCCACCACCCTGGCGGAGGCCCTCTAGCTCTTACCCCCATCGCTCCAAGGTAAGATCTGCATCTTAATTTACTTCCTCTCCCCAGCATCATCCCCACACCCCATCCCCACACCCTTGGAAGTAAAATGCAGTTCAGACCCTGTCACTCCCTTGCATAAAATCTCCTAATGCCTCTCCATCACCAGCCGGCTAATGTCTGTTGATGTCCCTAATGTCATATAAGATGTGGAACGCCCCAACCCCCGCACACTGCCCCAGTCCCACCCTTTACTTATGCCCTGCCAACTATGCTGTCACAGCACAGAGCACTCTGCTGTTTCTCATCTCTGTGCCTTCCTGGCTCTCTCCTCTGCTCACCTGTGTGTTTCCTGCTGGCCAAGAGTGAGACCAGGGTCAGAGTATTTTCCTCTCTGAAGACCATGCAGTGGAGAAGACTGAGCTGGGGGCTGGGTGATCCCTGAGCAGAAGGGCCTCTCTTGGAAAGACCCCATGGTGCTGACGTACATTACCATGGGAAATGCATTTTCCACAGCCAGGGGCTTGTGCTTCTCCATTTCCCAGCCAGCCACATTGTAATAAGAAAGCAGTCATCAGGATGGGCGGGGTGGGAAAATGGTTAAGCTCAGGCTCTAGAATCACAGACAAGGGTTCAAATCCTTCCTTGCCAGTTACTTGCTGTGTGATCTTGGACAAGTTCCATATTCTTCAAGTCTTGGTTTTCTCATCTGTAAAATGGTGCTAGTGGCAGTGCCCACCCACACAGGGTTGATGTGAAGAGCAAAGAAACGTGAATATCAAGTGCATAGGATTCCGCCTGGCATAGGCACTCAGAACAAGTCTCGTCGTTGTATGTCATTCAGTAGACGCTCTGAACATTTCACCATTGGACTGTTCGGCATGGAAAAATAGTCCCGTTAGGGTAGTGAACAATACAGATGTGGAGTTCGCTGCCCTCCTGGAGGGCATTTATTGATCTTCTTTCATGTTTGTGGGGTGGAAGGTGGCTAGAAGGCTGCATGGACAGCTTCACAGCCTGACCCACAGCCCTGTGGGGTAAGCAGAGACCATCTGTCCAGTGGTGATTGAGGAGGCCCTTCGAGCCCCAGTCCGGTGGTCTGTCCACTCAGCCTCCACTCGGCTTCGGCCTGAGTAGTATGGGAGTGGGAGCAGGGCTGCCTAGGACCAGCCAGAGCATGGAGCATGGACATGGGTTTTCAGGGTAACATCTGTGTGCACTTGGGTAGAACAAGGAAGTGACATTCCACCTTCCCACTGGTTGGCAGCCCTGTGGGGACACCTTTCCAGAACGCTTACATGGCGTGGAGCATTTGGTCTGCTCCACCTTGCGGGCCTATGCTTTGTAGATGGTTCACCATGTTTGCCTCTCAGCACCTGGAAAGGGAAGAGAAGCCAGGGCCCTTGGGTTAAGGCTCCACACATTCCAGGACTGTGAGGTGGGAGGGCCCTGTGGATTTGGAAGAAGGCACTGTTTCTGCTTCCAAGGTGGGAAGGCCCCTTGACCCAGATCTGGCCACTGCTGTAGCTCCTGGCCCCAGCCCCTCCCACCACACATGGCGTTGACCCTGAAGATGTGGTTCAGGGGAACCGATGTTATGGGAACAGCTCCTGGCTCTGACTGGTGTCGCTCTAGCCTGGAGGCAGATTCAGGGTGGGTGGTTTGGTTTGGGAATCTTCCCTTGCCCAAAAGGAAGGTGGAATCAACTGCTGGGTAGAGCACTACATGGCTTGTGGCTGGTGGGCAGACTGTTTGCAGAAGTGAGATGCAGGCCGACTGGGATTTCAGGTTAGTGCCAAGTCACCCTCCTCCTTTGCCCTGAAAGTGCATCTCTGACCAGTGAGGAGAATCAGGGTACATTGTCATCCACGGCTTGTGCTGAAGACCTAACTCCAGAATGGCTGTGAGGGTCCCCCAGCTCCGGTCCTGAGTCACCAGAAACCACAGGATTGCAGCAGGATCATTGTCATTACTTCTTGGGAATAAACTCACCCTCTGCCTTTGGCTGGTGATGAGGGTCCCACAGGGCGGTCACCTAGAGGTCCCTTCCAGACTCGGGGTGCTCCTCCCAGCCAGGCTGGACCCTGCCGTCCTCTTCTTAAATATGGCTCTACCATCCCCCTAGTCTAAGATTGGCTCCCCTCCCCAGCAGCCCTTCCAGTGGTTACTCTCTCTGGCCAGCCCTATCCATGTCTGTTCCAGCTCCCTCTGCATGTGTTTCTGTCCATTTCCATGAATTCTCTCTTCCAAAGTGCCATCTGGAGGGAAAGAGTGTGAAACGCTCAAGGAGCCTGCAGTAGGGACATGGATTTCATCGCCCCAAACCCGGGAACCCAGTGCCAGAGGTGTAAAAATACAAACATCCATTTATGGCGGGACTGCCGTTAGATTGTGCACGCCACCTCGTTTAAACCCATTTTACACATGAGGATCCCGGCTCGTCCCAGGCCGCCACCTGTTCACACAACCCTGTGGACAGCAGAACCTTGTGAAATAGCTCATGACTTTAGTGATAGCGACAGTTTCTCCATGCTAAGGTGTGCACAAGCTAGCTGTGTGTGGGGCTCTTCATCCCATTCCCTCTGGGTCTCCACAGAGCCCCTGATGGCATCTGCACTTTCCCCGTGCTATGGTTTCTTCCCTCCAGCTGTCCTGTTCCAACCTAGATCCCCATAGGATATCTGGTTGACCTCAGCCAGTGGGACCTTTGCCCATCCCAGAAATCTGTAATGCTAACAAGGAGTTTGGGGTCTCTCAGTAGCCAGCAGGCCTGAGGCAGAGTGATTGCAGGGCCTGAGGCCACCCCATTCTTGTGCAGGGTTTGTAAGGCTTCTCATCCTAATCAAGGACTGGGCTTTAATTTATGCAAATGGGGGAGGGATGGTGGCAGGGAGTCACAAACATCCATCACCCCATTTCCCAGCACTAGTCATTCATCAGCGGGGCCTTAAAGATAATACACTTTTTGTTTAAGGCAATTACTTAATCTTGACAAACTCCTGTGTTAAGCAGGGCTATTAGTGGGGCCCATCATTAATCAGCACAAAACCAGGTGGGTGCTTTTTCTGAACTGCAGTTGCTCTTGGGGACCTGGGGTGGGCCCTTTGCCATCCTCACCACCCTAATTATACAAGCAGCATGCTAACAAGGAGCACCCCGCATGTGTTACGGGGGCACTGAGCCATGGGCGGCAAAGGGGCCCATTTTTAACGCCAGTCGGCACGTTTTCCGAGCCAGGCAGAATGATCCATGGGGGTTATTAGCAGGCACCAGGAACACAGCTGGGGAAAACAGATAACCCACCTCCCGAGGGTCCCTCCTGGACTTGCCTCCAACTTGCTGGATCCCTGGGTAGCACTTACAAGCTGCTGTGTGAAATGCCTTTTTCCTTTGGGGGGTCATCATCACTTTTGGAAAGGCTATGAACAAAGTGGGAATACCAGTCCAGCCCTGTGTCTCCTGGAGTGTGCTGGCTCTCTGACTCCTCCTTGCCAGGTCACATGTACTTCTCCCTCGTCCATCACACACCTGTGGCTCTGATCACACTGAAGCCTGTCCCAGGCTCTCTTGAGAGGGAACTGGGCACGCAGGACCAGGCTCTAGGCCTCCTCAGCCTCACACTTTATCTTCATAATCCTAAAAGAAGTCTCATTGCCCTGTCTCACCTGTAAGAACCTGTCTGAATTTCCTGAGATGGCTCTGAAGCCTGGTAATGACACTGATTATCCTTGTGACTAACCCCAGCTAGGTTGCTGAACTTCTTTGTGCCTCAGTTTCCTCATCTGTAAAATAGGGATGAAAGTAATAACGTTCCCCATCAAGCGCTATGAGGGTTAAATCAGTTAACAAACGTTACATGTTCAGGAAAGCTCGGCATGTTGGAAGCCTGGGCATTTGCTGTTAGAACCACTTCTGTTGGAAGTCTGAGGGTCCAGCTGATGAGCCGAGCACGCTGCACTATTTCTACTACTGCTGCTCTGTTTACTACTATTGCTCTGTCTATGATTGCTCTGTCTGCTACTAAAGCACTACTCAGTTTGCTACCACCATGGCTGCTACTACTAGGCTGTCTACTATCACTCCTCTGTCTTTTACTACTGCTCTGTCTACTACTACCATGTCTTCTACTGCTCTGTCTGCTACTACTGCTCTATCTAGTACTATTCTGCTACTACTGCTGTCTAATACTTCTCTGTCTGCTATCACTACTTTCTGTACTGTTGCTTATTCCTGCTCTATTACCACTCTGTCGGCTACTATAGCTCTTGTTTACTACTGGTCTGTCTGCTACTGCTCTGCCTGATCCTGTGGTCATGTGCTGCTTAACGGTGGGGATATGTTCTGAGAAATGCATCATTAGGCAATTTCATGCACTTACACAAACCTAGATGGCACAGGCTACTACACACCTAGGCTGTACAGTGTAGCCTCCTGCTCCTTGGCTACAAACCTGTATGGCATGCTGCTGTGCTGAATACCGTAGGCAGCTATAACACAATGGTGACTATTTGTATATCTAAACTATAAAAAGTACAGTAATAATAAGATATAAAGATAAAAAAATGGCACACCTGTATAGGGCACTTACCATGAGCGGAGCTTGCAAGACTGGAAGTTGCTCTGGGTGGGTCAGTGAGTGAGTGTGAAGGCCTAGGACACTACCGTAGACTATTGTAGGTTTCATAAACACCGTACACTTAAGCTACACTAAATTTATAAAACAACATGAGATTAAATCGAGCACAAGAAAAAGTGATGCTGTGAACATGAGACATCTGTCTGTTTTATGCTCGGCATAAAACACAGCATACTGTTTTACAGCAAGCTTTTTTTATAAGTAGAAAGAGTACACTCTAAAATAACATTAGTAAGTGTAATATAGTAAATACGTAGATTGGTAATATAGTCATTTATTATTATCAAGTATTATGTACTGTATATAGTTGTATGGGCTATATATTTATATATGACTGGCAGCCTCGGTTTGTTTACACCAGCATCACCACAAACACGAGAGTAATGCATTGTGCGATCACATTACAATAGCCTCAATGATACTGGGTGATAGGAATTTTTCAGCTCCATTATAATCTTATGGGACCACCATCATACATGCCATCCGTCACTGACAGAAACATTGTGATGCAGAACGTGACTCTTGCCTCTTACACATCGTTTGCCACTACTACTCTATCTACTACTACTGCTCTTTGAACCACTACTCTGTGCAGCAAGACTTCTCTCCTAGGTCCTAAATTAATGTATACAGGATGTCTGTAGCTCTCAGCCACCCGTGTTATCCTCAGTCTCTTTTCCAGTAGTGAGAAGATTCACTTACTCGTTCACCCACTCATTCATTCACTTACTCAGTGAGCACATATTCCTCACTCCCTCCGTGCCAGGTACTGGACTGGCTTGGAAGAAATGGTGCAGCAGGCATATCGTCTGCCCGAATTGGAGACGGGGCAGAAGGAAGGTCCAGGACGTATCCTAGAGGAGGCACGTGTGAACTGGACTTGTTTATGAGTTGGTGTGAAAAGAAGGACGTGGGCATGGTGAGGAGCGGCTTTCTAGGCTGGGAGGTGTGAAAGAAAGAGGGCTTTCTGGGATCTGATCCTGGGCAGTTTGTGGGCAGGATCAGGAGACTGCTGGGAATAGTCTGGGCTTTGTACTCCCTTCCGCAGGCAACGACAGGACCTGGGGACTGACTGCCTGTCAAGGAATCAGGGTCCTCTTCTGGGTTCCCTTTGCTGGGGCAGAGCCGGGCCTGCAGAGCAGGGCCATTGCCCACATCACCCTGAATAAGTGAATGGGCCAGGCCACTCTTGGGTTTGTGGAAGTAAAGCTCTGGTTTCTCTGGCCCTGAAATACATTATGTGTGGGAGTTGGCCCCTAGATTTTAAACCCTGTTTATTTTAAAGGCAGTAGATTCCGTCTGTTTTTAATTCACACACTTAGCTCATCAAAATATTGTTTTGCAAGAGATTTTTTTTGATGTCCAGGAAGCCTTTGGGTTTTTTTTCTTCTCTCTTGCCTCTTACACAGTCTCATTCTAGGAAACAAGATTCTGGGCCCTGCTCACTGCCAGCGGGTTGAGTCATGAGGCCGTGTTTTCTGTGTCTCAGTTTTGCCACCAACAAGAGAGGGGGAATAGGCTTTTCCCAGGGTTTCTGTGGACTGGCCTTCATTCCTGCCGGGTGGACCACCAGTGTCTCAGAACACCACACACGCCTCTTCTTTCCACCAGCAGCAGTGGAGGGTCATGGGCTGGAGTGTGGGGAGGGGTGGTGGGAAAGGCGGCGTGTGTTCTGTCCAGAATTACATGGAGCTAGTGCTGTTCAGGGAGCCAGGCTTCTGGAAATGTCATACAGCTTGGCCCTGCTCTGCACACCCCCTGCATGGGCTTTGCTTTCTAGGAACCCTCTTATCTGTCAAAAGGTCTCAGAAGTCCACACGCCCACTGCCTTGTTTTGGAGCATCTCCCCAAGCCTGTGGGGAAGGCAGTGGGCAGCATCCAAGGCAGAATCAGAGTGGCATTGCTGACACATTCCGCTCTGCCCTGACAGTCAGACATCAGTACTGATAACTGGTTAGGCCTGTGGTGTTTTGGAAGACAGCCACTCTCTACACATGGCTGCTGAGCTCTTCAAATGTAGCTGCTTTGAACTGAGATATGCTGTAAATATAAACTACACAACCAATTTTTGAGGACGTAATACAAATTAAAGAATATAAAACATCTTGTTAATAATTTTTGTATTGGTTAGATGTTGAAATGATAATATTTTTGATGTTCTAGGTTACTGAAATTGTTATTAAAATTATTACCTATTTCTTTTTAGTTCTTGTTTAATGCGGCTACTAGGAAATTTAAGATAACACATGTGGCCCGCATGGTAGGCACTAAGAGAAGAGACTAGTTTGGGGTAGAGACTGTTTTAAGGAAAAGATCTCTTTGAGTAACATGATCACTAGGACCTTACTGACAAGGGGCTCCAGAGAAGTGGTCCTTAAGAGGCCCACTTCAGTGAAGGAATGAAAAGCATTTTGCAATTAGCTGTTGACTGCAGAAAGTAAGTAAGTGAGGCTACAGTGCTCAGAGATGCTTGAAAGCTGTTCG
>NW_011888868.1:154213-157035 GCF_000151845.1 Pteropus vampyrus
GGACCTCAAATCTATTGTAGATAGATTTGCTCACTACTTTCTTTGGAACAGAGTCTGTGGCCAAGACACTTTTCAAACTTAATCAGGCTCGACCTTCTCTAAGGTTTCTTCTGCTCCCGAGATTTTCTAATGTGGGACCCCACTTGTCTACCCTAACCATTTGGCAACCCGTCACATTCCTTACAATGGCAATCATCTCCCCATGGTCTCTCTGGAGTTTCCCCCAATCTCCCACCCTAGCCAAAGGGGCAGGGGGTCTGTGGTGATGGCCATTCCGGCACTCCTGGGCCCTCTTGTGTGTCAGACTCTGCACAAGCCCTTGATACACGTCCTCTCGTCTCTGCTGTACAGTCTCCCTCTGATGTGGTCCTGTCACTACCCTAATTTTATGGATGGGGAAACCAAGGCACAGGAAGGTTGAGTGAATTAGCGGTGGCGCCAGGCTTGGCCACAGTGTCGGCTCCAGCTTCAGTGCTGTCCACCATGACCTTACAGCCCCTAGTCCAGGGCCCATCTACTTCCTGTAGCCTATTTCCCTTATCTTAGCTCCACCATCTGAGTATGTCTCAGTCAGCTCATGTTGTATAACAAAAATACCATAGGCTGGGGTCCTTAAACGACAGACATTTCTCACAGCTCTGGAGGGTGGAAAGGCTGAGATCAAAGCATCAGCAGATTCAGTGTCCGGTTCCTGGTTCATAGAAGGCTGACTTCTCTCTGTGTCCTCATATGATGGAAGGGGATAGGGAGCTCTCTGGGTCCCTTTTATTTATAAGGGCACTAATCTCATTCATGAGGGCTCCACCCTCATGTCCTAATCACCTCCCAAACACCCCACCTCCAAACACCATCCTACCAGGTATTAGGATTTCAACATATGAATTTTAGGGGGGACGTAAACATTCAGTCTATAGCAGAGTGCACAGATCCCAGGACTACCCATGATCTTGTGCAGCGAGGGCCATATGGTACTGAAATCTGGCCTCCCTCTGACATTTGGCCAAGCATGTTGCCTTTGGAGTGTGCACATCCCTCTGCATCCCTACCCATACCCTGCCCCGGAGACCAGCCTCAAGGCCCTGCCCCTGTGTGGAGTGGCTGTGCTGGCCCCAGCTCCATGCTCTCTCTCTCTCTCCAGCAGCTAGTTTGTCATATTTTGTCAAGCAACACCTTTTTCTAAAGCCCAGCCCAAGGCTCTGGGGTAGGCAGTGTGCACTGGCAGGCCCAGGCTAGGCCCTGGTCCTGCCAAGCTCTGTGTGGGGGCAGGTCTGACTGTGCAAGCAAGCAGCCTGGGCCTCAGCCCACCGGACACCAGCCAGCTTGTGGTGTTGGAATTTCCTGTCTGATTTTCATTTCCCCCCTCCCCCCTCCCAAGTGAGACAGAAACACTTTTTAATTGTACGCTGTGAAGTGCCATTCAGGATATTATTATTCTTATTAAGTGCTTCCTGTGGGGCGGTGCCTGGGCATCAGAAAGGGCCTCTGGAAGCAGCCTGTCCAGGGCTTATTATTGGGAATAATAGTGCCATTTGCAGGAGGCCTGGAAGCAGACTTGCCTGGCCACTGAGAATGAGTCTTTCCTGGACTCCCCTTCATTTTTATGCCTCTGAGTTCTGATGCTTGGGCCAGGGACTTCGTTACCACTGGGGGAGGCCTCTGCCATCTGAGTCCCCATGTCTAAAGAGTTGGCCTTTGAAATCATCCAGGTTTCAAAGTGGACTGAGGCCACACTAAACCTCAGTGTGCCATCTCCTGTGGCTTTTCCTAGCCCTGACATGCACCTTTATTCTTGTAGCATGGAAAAGCACAGACACTAAGATGCCTTGAAAGCCTGCATTCTTCGTGATGCTCAGGCCCCCCCATGTCCACTACTTAGAAGCCCTGGTACATGGAACGGCATGGTAGTCACAGGGGTTCAAATATCACACTCAAGGATGTCTCTATCATCAGCCATGTTGAGTTTCTCCAGCTGCACACATTCTCCAGCAAGTGCAGTGCATTGCAGGCACGAATATGAGGAATAATCTCCTTATTTACTGGTACAAATGAGAACTCTGGCACTGTAGTGGGTGCTGGAAATGTAAAAAGGTAAGATAGGCCAATGATTCTTCGAGTGTGGTCCCTGAGAAGCATTGTCAGCATCACCTGAGCACTGATTATAAATGCAGACTCTCAGGCCCACTGATGTCAGAAATCTGGGAGTAGAGCCCAGCGGTGATATTTTAACAAAGCCTGCAGGTGATTCTTGGGTCTGAGAAGCACTGATATTAGTGCCTTAGGTGCTCATAGTATGCCTTTTTCATGTGTGCATATCATTTAATCCCCTGATGACCCCAGGAAGAGATGTTTCTAGTCCCTTATGTATAAGAGAGGCCACATGGTTGGGCCAGGATTCACACTCCACACAGCTCTGTGCCAGGACACGAGTCTTCTGGACTCTGTCGACACTGCCTCTGACTCTGAAGAACCAGTCATCCTCCCCTTTCCCTCCAGCTCTCTCTCCTAGTATTGGCCCCTTCAAGGCCCAGCTCCAAAGCCGCCTCCTCCAAAGAGCCTGACCAGCTGCTGCAGGCTTCGTGGAAACCTCTTGTCCCTGACTTCAAGGTCGTTCTGGCAGCCGGTACCCTTACGACCCTGTGAATCACACAGGGTCAGACACTGCAGCTTTGCAGACAGCCTCCATAGAGGAGCCCTGGCACAAGAATTGTGCCTCTTGTTCTCTGGGGCCTCCAGAGCACTCGATCAGGGTCCTCCTCCACTGACTGCATAGGGAAGCCTTAGGTGGTGCAGGGGTTGGGGGGAGGGTGTGTGTGTGACCTCCA
>NW_011888868.1:158370-165092 GCF_000151845.1 Pteropus vampyrus
TGGGATGGGGGTGTCAGCTAGCAGGGATTTATTCAAAGAAGACTTCTCCTGCAATGCCCCAACACCATAACCTGTCATTTCTGCCTATCCTCACTCTGTACAACAGTGAGTTAGGGGTACCGAGTATGCATGGAATACATATCTAGCCGTAGATGCCACATCTGAGTTCCCATCAGATGTATCTCGGTGTCCCTTACTCCAGGGATCAGAGAAAAGGCCCCGTCATGACCAGAGCACTGAGATCTTGTCCACGTCTCCTCTGAGGTTCACAGCGATGGGGAAAGGAAGTGTACCCCTTACTGAGCTCCCGCTCTGTGCCAGACGCTACAGCATGCTGCACAGTAGTCAGGCAGGTGTCCTTCCTGCTTCACAGATGGAGACAGTGAAGCTCTCTGACTACTTGTCACTTGCTATGAAGTGACAAAACCAGGATTCACACCCAGGTCTGTCTGGTTTATGGCTCACTTGCTTCCAACTCCTATCCCAAACTCCTCAGACCATAGGGACAGGTCATCACCCTTAGGACTGTCATTTGACTCATGTGCAACTCAGGAGCAAGCCAATTTCAATCCAGCTATAAACTTCACTGTTCTTGACTTCAAGCTCTCCTGTCTGCCATTTTTCCTCTCCTCCACACTAGCACCTTCCTTCTTCAAAGGTATGGGTGTCTCTTGCTGCCTGGGTCCTGCCGTTAGGAGGAAAGCCACCTGGTGAATCATCTACACTTTAGTGTGAATTTTTTTCTGTGACTTTCCCAAGATTTGTTTGCTTTTAAGAAAAATAATGAGACGGTTACACTGGATATTACTTTAGATGCAAGAAATTTAAAAGGAAACGAACATGATCAATTAGTCATTAATGGGGTATCTCAAGCAAGAGTCCCACTTGCTTGAGAGAAATTGGGGCCAAGAAATTCTTCCCTCGTCCCCCAGCTATGCCAGATTGGAATGCCTATTTCAGCATATCAGAGGCCACCTGAAGCCCATCAAAGTGTCCACGATACAGCCACAACATTGACTCCTGCACCGTGACGCTGGGGATGGACCAACTGCCCAAGAAGGATAGGGATCCATGCCCTGCTCTGTCCCCTTGCCTCCCTTCTAGGGCCCCACAGACTGCACTAAGATGGGTTTGTGCCTCATCATAAATCAAACCTGTATCGTGGCAGGAGATACGGGCCTCCTTCCAGAGATACTTGCCTGTACCATCTCTCGGTCAATGATGGGGCAAGGCAGCTCTTCTTTCAGAAACTTGTTTCTTCCCTGGTTCTTAGCCAAGACTTCTGAGCTAAGCCCCTCTTACAGTCTTAGTGGAAGAGACCACAATACCTGGAGACCATGCTGGACAGCCCAGAGGGCTAGTGTGTCCCCAACATGTCCAAGTCTCTCCTGGAAGATGATTGCTTTCACCTCGCTGGTCCCTCTAGCTGTGAGCTAGCCTCTCAGGCCCCCGTCCGAGCTCAGCCCTCAGGGCAGCGCCTCCATGTTGTAGCAACACATGACTTCATCTGAGTAGAATGTTTCTGGCTGCTGACGCAGCTGCCTGGTCATGTTTCGATGACCCATTTTTCCCGATTCTTTGAGCCCTCTGCTGACCCCACCCCATCCTTTCCAGCAGAAATTAACCAGAGTTATTAATGGAACATTGAGCCTGGCTTCCAGAGGAGGCCCCCTTTGCCCCTTCCCAGTGCCCTACTCACTCACACAGGGAGATCCTTATACAGGGACACTGCCCATGCAAATGTCGCCTCACCCCTGAGACCACCAGCCAAGGAGCATTATACATTTAAACCTTTGCACAGAAAAATTTGGGGTTAAAAAAAGCCATCTTGCATGCCACCACCATCCTCAGTTTCTCAGATTATTGGTCTTTCTGTGTAAGATCAAAAACAAATGTTCGTTTTTTTCAGAGGGGGTTGGGTGATCCATAGAAAATTCCCATCTTAGAGTTTCTTCCTCAGAAACTTAAAAAGAAAGCCACTTCTTTGAAATAGCATATGGTGTGTGTGTGTGTTTTCCCTTCTGCCGGAAGGACATGATTTAGTTTGGATTTTTGTTTAACTTGAAAAAAGAGCCCACAATGAAAACAATGTGTGGAAAGATCTCCTTCAACATGTCACTGAAGGCAGCTCTTGTTCTTCATGTTCATCTTCATGTTCCATGGGTGCTGCCTATGGCCTCTGGGCAGAGCGATTTCTCACAGGAGCCCACAGCGGAGTTTTCTCCTCTCTGGGCCTGGCCAAGGGGCCCCAAGCAAAGCACCCACCTCTGAACGTTTCCTTCAGGGGTGTGTGGGGACACTCCTTGCTGGTCTGAAAAGTCTTGAGACCTCAGATGACCCAGGGTCAGTCTTCATCCTCAGCTTACCTAGGGTGCAGAGTTGGTCCCAGAGACGGTTTGGGGGTGGTGTCCTACAAGTGGGCTTGGGTGACTGGACCTGCAGCTGGTGGGCTGAGCACATGTAGAAGGGCCACTGTGTCAGTGAGTTGTACAGATAGGGCCATAAAGGCACAACAGTGTCTGCTCCCAGAGCCTCTTCTGTGGCCTGCTGAGGGATCCTGCCCGAAGCCTCAGTGTGTCGCTGGCTGGGATAAGCATAACTCTTTCTCTGGGGAGTGGGTGACCATTCACAAACAGCACGATAGTTCTGGTAGAAAGGAAATTAGAGCTCATCTAATCCTTTTTGTACAGATGGGTAATGTGAGACCCAGAAAGGGGATGTAATTTTTCCAAAGTCCCATGGCCACCTAGTGGCAGAGCCAATGTGAGATTCCTGGCCAGTGCAGACCCCTGCCCCACAACTCCTGGCCCTACTGGTGTGGCCTTTTGAAAAGTGTCACCAGAGCATTTGACTCCCTGCTCAGAACCCCTCTTCCCACCGGCTTCTTCCCTAATCGCCCAGAAAAAAAAAAATTCCGAAGTCCTTCGCACATCCTGACCAGTGTTATAGGACCTTCCCTTTTGTCTCTCCTGCCTCCATCCTTTCTTGGAGCCAAAGTTGCTGAGCTCTTCCTGACTCCAGGACTTTGCACGTGCCCTTACCCCTGCCAGATGCACCCTCTCCTGCAGAGAGCCCACCCTACATCCCAGTCTCTCTGTCTCTTGCCCGGCCTGGTTTCCTTCTTAGCGCCATCACTCTCTGACATTAAGTTATAAATGTATTTGCTGGTTTGTTCACTGCTTGTCTCCTCTTGGTTAGGGAAGCTCTTTCGTTCTATGAAGGTGGCAGTGCGGGCTGTCAATATACTGCTCCTAGGACCTAGAACAGGTACATAGCATGCCCTTGATACAAGGTGAATGAATGAAGGAAGGAAGGCACCAACGAACAAATGAATGACTTTTCATTCCTACAGTGACTGCTGCCCAGACTTAGCCCCAGTGATGTGAATGGACTGAATTGCCTCTTTGAGGGTGGCCGGAGGAGTCTGGAAATCACCTGCTAGCTGATCGCAGGCACGTCTGCTGCCATGTTGGATGCGTGTGCTGAGAGGACCTGTTGCTGCGGGCCTGCTGTGTGCTGGATGCTGGGCTGGGCTTTGGGAAAACACCTGGGGCTTCATGGCGGAGAGAGAATGAAGCCACAGACTGCCTGATCGTTGTTCTCCTAAAAGCAGATACACCACTCAGAGCCTCAATGTTCTTTCCTGGAAAATGGGGATAAGAACAGAGTTTATGGTAACCCTCAATGAGGTGCGATAAGCAAAGCCCCACGAGGCAGCAGACTTCACTAAAGACAAGCACCCTGTACTTCCTGACCTGGGAGGGACTTGGCCACACTCAGGCCACTGGCCAACCTAACATCAGTGCCTGGACCGGAGAAAACTCTAATGTGTGTTCCAGGCTCCTCCTGAGGACTCCAACTGGGTGAGGGTGAGGGGTACAAGTGTGTGGCCAGAGCCTTTACTGCCTGCCCATTCCATGAGTATCAGCTGCTTAAAGGGCAGCAGGGGCTGTGGGAGGTCTTGACCTGCCGCTCTGACTTGAGGAAGAGAAAGCCACTTCTCCTGGTAACCTCCACGGCCTTCACCCCATGGACTGCACAGAAAAGAGGGAGCAGCCACCGCTACAGCAGGACCTTGTGGGTGGCTGTCCCTTATGCTTCTTCCAGAAGCCTCAGGCTCCTCCTCTCCCAACGCACACACACATGCACACACATGTGCACATGCGCACATGTGTGGGCAACCAGGTCTTATGGGGCAGCCAGGTCAGCCTCGATGCCACCTTCATTTCATGTTTACCTGATAAGCTATCATGAGCACTTCATTCCTGTAGATGTTATAGCTGTCTAGACCTGGATAAAGTGGCATTGATCCTGCACAGAGCAATGTCTGTGCTCACAGCTGGTTAGGCAGGGGCCCAGTTGGTTGGGGTGGGGTCTGGGCTCTGATTGAACCCTGCAGGTTCAACACTGGGGAGAAAAGGAGCACATGGGGGATGACCAGTGGGAAGACCAGGAGTTCTGCGGTGAATGCAGCCTGGGGTTGCTCTGAAGACCTAGGAGTTGATATGCAAAGCACTTAGAGCAGAGCCTGGTACTGTGTGTGCATGTGGGACAAGAAGACTCGGGCATCCCGCTTGCACCCAAGGGCTGCCTCTCAGTGTTTATTCATGCTGGGCAGAGGGAAAAGCCATGACCAGCTGTCCTCTGAGATTCTCCTCCTGGCTCTGTCAATTTTTTTGGCCCTGTGACTGAGCTGAAATCACCCGTGGCCTCCATTTCCTCATCTGTGAAATGGGTGCAGTAACACCCACCCTGGCTACTTCAGGGGGCTTTTAGATATTCAGGGAAACATTCAGAAATACGCAAAAGCAAACCATGTTTATTTGTTAACAATATTGTAATCCTGTTTTCCTGGTCACACTAAAAAAAGTGTAAAGGCCCTTTCCTGTACCTCCGGGGAGGTGAGCACTATTTCCCTGCTGATCTCCCCGCCTCCCCAACCCCAGGAGTTCCGGACAGTCCAGTCTGTCTCCTGTGTGGAAGCTGGCCAGTGCTGGCCCTCCATTTCGGAGGCCAGTTCCGTTTAGGGCCCAAGGTTTGTGGAGTCTGTGTTTGGCATATTGATTTAATCATGGCGAGATTTGCTTTCTTTGTTTCCAGCCCCCATGGAAGATGCCAGTATTGTGGAATTATGAAAATAAATTGAATGTGAAAAAATTAAGATTAAAATGTCAGGAGAAAAGTTTCCTGTTTTTAAGAATTCATAGCATTTAATCCAAGTGTTCACTAAAGGATGAATAGATAACCAAAATGTGGAATATCCAGAAGGCGTATTCAGCCCTAAAGGAAATTCAGACACAAGGTATAATGGACGAACCTTGAGGACATGATAATAAGTGAAATAAGCCAGTCACAAGAGGACAAATACTGTGTGGTTTCACTTTTGTGAGGCACATTCATAGATAGAAAGTAGAATGGTGGTTGCCGGGGTGGGGGTGGGGGGACGCGGGGCGGGCCGATGAGGAGTTTGTGTTTAATGGGGACAGAGTTTCAGTTTGGGAAGATGAAATAAGTACTGTGGATGGATGGTGGTGACAGCTGCACAATGATGTGAATGTACTTAACTACTGTACACTTAAAAATGGTTAAAATGGTAAATTTTCTGTTATGTATATTTTCCACACTAAAAAAGAAAAGAAAAGAATTCATAGTGTTTACAATAAGATACTGGAATCTGTTTGCACAGAAACAGCAGCATCATTTGTAGGCCTGGCAGGCAGCTGACTGTGCGCATGTAAAACAAACCATTCACATTTCTTTAAACTAGTCAGCAATTCACACTCACCACTGATTCCCATTGGCCCCGCGGCCTTTCTCCTGAGTGAGAGTCGACTGAGAGAAATCTCTACTTTTTAGCCTTTTTCCCAGTCTAACTACTTTTTAAAGAGCCTTGTTTTCCTAGAGCCTATAATTACGTTTGTCTCCAGGGTACCCAGGAGTTTTTTTTTTTTTTTTTTTTTTTTTTTTTCTTTTTAATAAGCAAAGAGCATCCTACAATTATCATGATGATTTGTTGAGGGCAGGCCAAGTGCAGACAGGGGCTGACTCACCTCTGGAAACCGATGCTCGTGAGTTGATATTTGCATCTTGGAGGCATTGCCAGCACACTTCGGGTCAGTAATTATTATTAAGAGCAGGAGAATTAACAGACTCACAAAGGTGTCCGCTGGCTGCAGCCGGAACAGGCCCTGGCTTCACAGATGGTTCTAGGTAAATATTGCCAGCCCGTGTGGATGCCGTAACCCCGGGCTGCTGGAGCCACACGCAGCCGAGGCCGGGATGGGCAGAAGCCTGTCGGCTCTGTCAGCCCTGATTTGCGGCCGAGCCTGTAATCTCCCTGAGTTCAAAGAGCGCTTAGCTGCTTGTCTTTGTCAAGAGCGCGGTTGGGGATCTTTTATGTGAAAGATGTAGGGTTCTCAGGCTGACTTTGATTATTTATTCATCCCCCTTCGTGGGTGTGTGATAGCCAGGGCACCTCAGAGCCCCCTGTCCTGACTGCTCTTGCTCTGAAATTCATTGAGCTTTAAAGCCCTTTGAAAATTGCTTTTCGAGGGAGGGGAAAAGGTTCTGAAGTCCTTTTTCTCTTTCCCTCTGCACAGTGCCGCAGCACCTTTTGCCACCGTTCCATGCTCCCTTACCGATTGACATGAGACACCAGGAAGGAAGGTACCATTACGAGCCTCACTCTGTCCATGGCATGCACGGGTAAGTTCTGCTCTCCT
>NW_011888868.1:165142-175244 GCF_000151845.1 Pteropus vampyrus
CTGTGTGGTTTCACTTTTGTGAGGCACGTTCATAGATAGAAAGTAGAATGGTGGTTGCCGGGGTGGGGGTGGGGGGACGCGGGGCGGGCCGATGAGGAGTTTGTGTTTAATGGGGACAGAGTTTCAGTTTGGGAAGATGAAATAAGTACTGTGGATGGATGGTGGTGACAGCTGCACAATGATGTGAATGTACTTAACTACTGTACACTTAAAAATGGTTAAAATGGTAAATTTTCTGTTATGTATATTTTCCACACTAAAAAAGAAAAGAAAAGAATTCATAGTGTTTACAATAAGATACTGGAATCTGTTTGCACAGAAACAGCAGCATCATTTGTAGGCCTGGCAGGCAGCTGACTGTGCGCATGTAAAACAAACCATTCACATTTCTTTAAACTAGTCAGCAATTCACACTCACCACTGATTCCCATTGGCCCCGCGGCCTTTCTCCTGAGTGAGAGTCGACTGAGAGAAATCTCTACTTTTTAGCCTTTTTCCCAGTCTAACTACTTTTTAAAGAGCCTTGTTTTCCTAGAGCCTATAATTACGTTTGTCTCCAGGGTACCCAGGAGTTTTTTTTTTTTTTTTTTTTTTTTTTTTTCTTTTTAATAAGCAAAGAGCATCCTACAATTATCATGATGATTTGTTGAGGGCAGGCCAAGTGCAGACAGGGGCTGACTCACCTCTGGAAACCGATGCTCGTGAGTTGATATTTGCATCTTGGAGGCATTGCCAGCACACTTCGGGTCAGTAATTATTATTAAGAGCAGGAGAATTAACAGACTCACAAAGGTGTCCGCTGGCTGCAGCCGGAACAGGCCCTGGCTTCACAGATGGTTCTAGGTAAATATTGCCAGCCCGTGTGGATGCCGTAACCCCGGGCTGCTGGAGCCACACGCAGCCGAGGCCGGGATGGGCAGAAGCCTGTCGGCTCTGTCAGCCCTGATTTGCGGCCGAGCCTGTAATCTCCCTGAGTTCAAAGAGCGCTTAGCTGCTTGTCTTTGTCAAGAGCGCGGTTGGGGATCTTTTATGTGAAAGATGTAGGGTTCTCAGGCTGACTTTGATTATTTATTCATCCCCCTTCGTGGGTGTGTGATAGCCAGGGCACCTCAGAGCCCCCTGTCCTGACTGCTCTTGCTCTGAAATTCATTGAGCTTTAAAGCCCTTTGAAAATTGCTTTTCGAGGGAGGGGAAAAGGTTCTGAAGTCCTTTTTCTCTTTCCCTCTGCACAGTGCCGCAGCACCTTTTGCCACCGTTCCATGCTCCCTTACCGATTGACATGAGACACCAGGAAGGAAGGTACCATTACGAGCCTCACTCTGTCCATGGCATGCACGGGTAAGTTCTGCTCTCCTCCCGTCTCCCCAGCATGTGAGTCACTTGCCACTGGGGAGGCTGGGCTGCCAGCCTCAGCCACCTCTCCTGCTTCTGTTTTTCTTTTTGGAGTTCCTGATCCGCATCGTCCTGAGCAGTCGCCTTTGCCACCCAAGAGTGCACTCATTCAGGACCCTGTGTGAATGTGTGGGTGGGATGTGCACACCTAGCTCCCCTCTGGTTATTTGAGAAGGAAGCACTGCTATCTCACACATCACCACTTCCAAGGCTTCAGACTCTCCCGGTGTACCCATAAGCACCTTGGGTCCTTTACTCACCCATACAGGGGAACCCCTCCAAGGCCAGAGGTCCCATGCAAGTACGGTGACCTTCGTTATATGTCGTCCCAGCATAATAATTCATAGTGCTCCTTGTACTCTCTCAACTGTCCCAATTTGGACACTAAATTACAGGGTCGACCTACCGATAAGGACAAGCTCGGGGTTATACTTTGGGGCCTCATCCTACTCCCTGCTTTGAGACCCCCACGTAGAAGGGTATGTCACCAGTGCTGTCTCACTAAACCTAACCCTGCTCCTCTTCATTCCTACCTGGGGCCTTGAAGCTCATAGCTGATGTCGCTTTTCTTTGTCTTTATGACTTGAAGAACTGTGCCCTTGTTCTCCCATTCATATGCTTCCAGAAGAGGCCCAAACCTTCCCCTCACCATCTCTGCTACTCCCCACACCTGCCAAGCAGGAGACCTACTATGAAGAGTCAGTTGGCCCTGTGCCCGTCTTGACCCAGACATGTCATCTGTCCAAGTTCTTGTTTGTGTTTCCAGCATACATGACCCTGTCACATGTCACTGTGCCTCAGCTCCTGCTGCCCAGCCCGCCTAGAACGCCCCCTCCTCCTGGCCACCTCCTATAGATCCTCTAAGCCTCAGCTCAGGAGCCGCCACCTCCTGGAAGTGCTGAGATCCCCCACACTGAGTGGGACCTTTCCCGAATTCCCATCCCACCACCGCTCAGAAATGATGTTTCACACCTGTGTCCCAGCAGGCTCTGTGCTGCCCTCTCGTTTCTGTATTGACAATGTCTGACATATAGTAAGTGCACGATCTTGTTTGCTGAGTGCATAGCCCTCTTCACACATTCCACTCACTGAAGACAAATCCTCCTGCCTCTCCCAGCTCCCATTCAAATGAAGTCAGTAAATACTTGCTGGGCACTCACTGTGTTCAAGGCAAACACTGTGCCTGGTCAAGAGGCAGGTGATTGAGAAGGCGTCCAAGCCCTCAAGTGACTCCTATTTCTGGGCACCCATTGCCTCCCCATGGCAGAGCAAATCTAGGACTTTTATTTTCTTTTTAAAATATCTTTTACTTTGAAATAATTTCAGGCATATAACAATAGTTGGGAAAATAGTACAAAGATTTCCATTATACCCTGCACCCAGTTCCTCAAATGTTAACATCTTAACGGAACCAAAACACTGATACATTGTTATTAACTAACTTATAAATCTTACCCAGATCTGGCCAGTTGCCTACTAATGTCTTTTTTCTCCCATTCAAGATCCAGCCTTTGCATTTAGTCGTCTTGTCACCTTAGTTATCTTTAATCGAGGACAGTTGCTCAGTCTCTCTTGTCTTTAGTGACCTTGACGCTTTTGAAGAGGACAGGCCAGTTACTGTATAAAATGTCCTCAATTTGGGTTTGCCTGATGATGCCTCATGATTAAGTTCGGAATTTATCTGAATTTATTACTTGGAGAGTAGTAATAAAAGTGGTGTTGTGCCCTTCCTAGTACATTGTGTCAGAGGCACATCATGGCACTACTTCTCATCCCTGGAGATTAATTTTAATCACTTGATTCAGTGAGTTTCTCAGCTTTAAAGTTGGTCTCTTTGTAATTAACGATTGTGGGGTGATACTTTGGTAATATGTGAATATCTTGTTTCTCATCATATATTCATCCACTAATTTTAACATCCATTGTTGGCTCTTGTCAGAAACAGGAACTACTAGCATTTACCAAGTGGTGCTTTTCTATTTCCATCGTTCCTTCCACACTTATCCGTTGGACTTTTACTATAAGGAAGAGCTGTCCCTTCCCCTCCATTTCTTCATTTCTTTATTTCAAATAAATGCATAGATATTTGTGTTATTCTATGCGTATACTCTGTGGTTATCACTGTTTGTTGTATTGTTCAAATTGTCCCAGATTTGGATATTTTTCTCCCATGTCTTTTGACATGTTGGGAACCTTTCATTGTATTTCGGTTCATGTAGCTGGTTCCCACTTGAGTAGGACCTGCTGCTGGTGGCCTCGTGCCCACTTTAGCCCTCTGCCCACCTCCTGGGGCCCTCTAGCTGCAGGTGGCTGAGACCACAGCTCCAGTGGTTTCTGGGAGGTTGATACATTTAGAGCTAACAGATCACTGAAAATTGCTCAGTTGGTGGTATCTGAGAATCCTAAGCCTATTAATGGAGCTGAGTCCCTATCTAGAATGGGAGAGGGAAATGCTGATTTTCTTCTCTTGAGAAATGTTTGGCTGGTTCAGCAACACAGATCCTGGGCACAGCAGGCCTGCAGCAAAGTGCTCCCTACAAGGGGCCCAATGCTGGTCGGAGACAGAGACGTAGGCAATGCTGAGAGCTCCCTGGAGGGAGAGCCTGTGCAGGTTTGTATCACTCTGCAGGTGATTATCTGGATTGTATCACTCTACAGGTGATTATCATATCTCCTCACATACCTAGGGGCAATGACAGAGATATAGGAAGACCCCACCATTGGTGAATGCTATTTTTCAGATTAACTCTGACCTTATGACTGTTGTGAACACTTTATGTGTTTCCTCTCACTTAATCTTCTCAACAACCCTACATGATGTGCATTTCATGTCATCCCATTTTACAGATGAAGGAGCCGAGGCAGCAGAGAGGTTAAATAACTAAGCATCAAGGTCATCCACTTAAGGATTAGGAGAATTAGAAGCCTGATTACAGCTCCCTGAGCCCAGACCCTCAATCGCATGCTGGCCTGTCTCCTGGGAGCACTTTTATGACCGGAGAACCCTAAAGGGGTCCAGCCCACTCTTTCTTGAAAGCACATTCTGCCCGCTGTTAGGGCACGCACCCAGCTTACTTGTTCCCCAGGCCTCTGAACCAGCAATGTCAGTGTCCCTGGGGGGCCATTAGGAATGCAGGTTTTCAGGCCTTGGCCCAGACCTGCTGAGTCAGACAATCTGGGTAGGACCCATGATCCATATTTACTATGCCCTCCAGGTGATACTGCTACAAGCTCAGGTTTGAGCTGCTCTAGCTGCAGAAAGAGCTTGTTGCTGAATGAGGTGGCCCTTAGTGCTACCCCTCCCTGTGATAGTAGGGATCTGTGGCCAAGAAGCCACCCCTGAGTTCTCTCCAGGCTTTGCCACTCACTACTCTGTGTTGGACACAGGTCATGTCCCCTCTCTGGGTCTGCTTTCTTCCTGGCCAGTGAGGAATGGAGTGTGGCCAGAGCACTTGGAGAAGTAAAAGGTGACGGTGGCAGGTAGCAGGGGAGGTCTGACTAGGCCATTGGGCCTGTGTAAATGGTCTTGTCACTCACTGGCCTGGATGGCTCTTTCACTAGACTCGATAACTGAAGGGAAGTGTATTAGTTTCCTGTTACTCCTATAACAAATTACCTCGAACTTAGTGGGTTAAAACAATATATATTTATTCTCATGCAGTTCTGGAGGCCAGGAGTCTGAAGTAGTTCTTATGGGTCTAAAATGAAGGTGTTGGCAGAGCTGGCTCCTTCTGGAGGCTCCAGGAGAGAATTCATTTCCTTGGCTCAGGACCCCTCCCCCACCTTTTTATCACATCGCCTTTTCTCCCCATGCTTTGTTCTCACGTGGCCTTCCTCCTCTTCTGTGGTAGTTTGCTCCCTCTGCCTCTCTTATAAGGACACCTATGATTGCTTTAAGGGACCACCAGATAATCCAGGATATTCTTCCTTTCTCAAGGTGCTTAACTCAACCACATCTACAATGTCCCTTTTCCCATAAAGGGTACATTCACAAATCCCAGGGATTAGGACCTGGAACTTGCTGGGGGTTGTTATTTAGCCCATTTGGGATCACCAAGTCCCAGTGGCAAGACTGGCATCACAAAGTAGAATATAATAAAGGGTGTCAGTAATTTGTACAGAGCCTGCAGCAGGCCAGGCTCTTCCATGGAGCCTGGTATTTCACCTCCCAATTGCCCTGTGAGATGGAGTTATAATCTGCAACTTACAGATGCCGAGGCCCAGAGAAGTGCACTGACTTTCATGGGTCATCCCTGTATGTCGGGTGTGCTTGCTCCTGCACGAGGTTCCCCTCCCTAGCCAAGCTAGGGCTAGTCTGGTTAACACCCCAGTGACGGGCAGCAGCAGCGTTCCCAAAGCCCCACATCTTGCTGGGCTTGGGCTTCCAGTGGCTCTACCTTATCAGGACAGCTGGTCCCCACCCAGTCCACAGGAGGGCAAGGCAAGTTCTGGAAAGCCCACTCCTTCACCCCTGCCCTCAGTGTCCAGGTGGGAGAAATAGTACAAAGCCGAGGAGAAAAACGGCCCCTATTTCTGTGGCTCCTGTGATTAATGTGGTCAGAGCCTGGTGGAGCACCCGCTCCGTCAAGCCCCTGCTACACACCACTTCTCCTTGCCGCCACCAAATGTGTCTAATTACATAAGACGTTGCGTAGCAAATGAGGTGCGATGTCGTCTCCTGTCAGCCCTAGTCGGAGCCTCTGCCTGCTGCTTCATGCACAGGGCCTCTGCTCAGGCGCCTGGGACCCTGACCCAGTGGCTCTCATGGTCTGGTGATTGAGCTTCAGTGCTCGGGGCTCTGGGCGGAGTGCTCCACCACGGGCCTCCTCAGCCCTGTCCTGGCCTGCAGGAGCATGGCTGTCATGGGCCCTGCCAGGCTACCTGGGCTTGAACCCCAGTGCTGAAATCACTAGCCTTGGAGGACTGACCAACCTGAAGGAATAAACCTCAGTTTTCTCATGTGTAAAAGGGCACGATAAGGTTACCTGCCCCATCTACTAAGTTACTTTGAGAATGGAGTTGAGTAATATAAGTAAAGCTCTTAGAAGAGTTTGGAAACATTCAATTGATGTTAACAATGATTATTATTACTGTTGTTATTCCACTTGCCTTGAAGGCCAAGGGATCTTCGTGACAGAGGCAGGCCATAGCATGTCCTTGGAAGAGGCTACTGTTGGGTGACTGTGACAGAAGAAGGTGGGAAATGGGGCTGAAGAAGTACTCCTGGGGATGGAAAAGAGAGTCTTTTTTTCCCCAGTTGAGGAATTTGGACTTAATCCTTTTGGCAACCAGGAGCAGAGGGAGCAGTGAGATTTATTTTCAGGGTAACTGGAGGAGCAGTTAAAGATGGACAGAAGGCGGGACATTAGCTGTCATCATGGTCCTCAGCAGGAGGGGAGCAGGGCCAGGGCTGACTTCACACTGCTCCAAATAGGCAGCTACACATGGGAGGAGCAGGGGTGGAGCTCAACGCGTGGACACCCAGCCAGCACAGCACAGCTGGACGGCTTCCCCGTCTCCAGAGCCACCCATTCTAGTCACCTGGAGGTACAAACCACAACAGGACCTGCAGAGCTCGCTAGTGCTCAGATGGCTCCGGAAGGATAAATGGCTCTGCTCGTGGACTCCTGGCACAGCATGTTTCATCTCTGTAAACCATAGGTTATGAAGACAAGTGGGTGAGGGGGTTGTTTGTGCTGCTCAGGCAGAGTTCTCTTTTGACCCACTCTCCCCAGAGGACATGCTCTTGAGGTTCTGGGAATTCTTTCTTAAGGGCGAGAAGAGAAGGCCCTGTAGTCTCTCTCCCTTTCCTGGTGACTGCTAGCAAGAAAGAGGAGCACTTCAGACATGCTCCTCGCCCCTGTCCCCTTGGAAACTAGCTCGCTGGGTGTTGTGGGGACTAAGGCTGAAACATGGCAAGGCCCCCAGTTGGAACTCCCCGGTTCCTCTGTGTGAGCAGTCTAACAAGCAGGAGCATGGGCTGCCTGGGGCCAGGATGAATGCATGTGTTTTGGTGGGCAAGGCAGAAACTCGGGTTCCTGATTCAGGAGGCTGGGACTGACCTTCAACTCACCATTTTCTTGTGGGCTCCTTCCCACCCCAGCCCTGTCCTGGGGCTTCAGAGAGGACCAATTCCAGCTGCTTCCAGCCTAGAGGGTTACAGAGACCACCTTGTGCAGCACTTCTCAAACCTTGCTGCAAAACTGAACTGGGGTGTGTCTTAAAGATGCACGTTCCTAGGCCCCGACTCCAGAAGTTCCAGTTCTTTCAGACTAGGGTGAGGTCTTAGAATCTGCTTGTTTACAAGCACCCACAGGCCCAGAGTCTGGGGACCACCACAGGCCACCTTGCTTATTTTATGCTCAAAAAAGCAAGCCCAGAGATGTGTGTTGGCTTTCCAGAGTCATGGAACCAACAGGCGGAAGGGCCTTTTCCCTCAATGATGACGATTCCGAGATACGGGGTGTTAAAACCCCCCTGGCTCCTTTTCATCACCTATTCGCAGACCCAGTGCCCACAAATTAATCTAAATCTATTCATATTCTCAGCTGGCAGAAGGAAGTGAGCATATTGGGTGGGGGCTAGAGGGTGAGTGGACAGCTACAACATCTCAACCATGGAAAGGATCTCCCTCCTCTTACCAGGTTCTCTATACCTGGCCACTGACGTCCCTGACCCTCAGCTGCACTGCTCCAGTGGTCACGGCCAAGGCCCTCCTGCACAGAGAAGGAGAGAGGAGGGAGGCTCTTGTTAGGGACAGATGGCTCTGGGGCTAAGCTATCAGTTCCTGTAAAGTCAACATGCTGGCCCAGGTACTTTAAGGAAAGAGAGGGAATGCCAGCTGGTGGGTGTGAGGGCCCCCGCCTCCCACCATTATCTGCACACTTTGTCACACGTGCAAATTACCCAGAGTACCCTGAGAGAGCCGTTAAGGATGTCTGAGCGCCACCTCATCCTGGCGACTGCATGTTAATGGAGATGTTTAGCCCCTCCGCTGGTATGCTTCACTTAAGAAAGTAGTTTCTTTGCTGTTGCTGGCTGAGCTCATGAACTTCTAGTCCGGGGGGATTTGAAGATGAATTTTTCCAAGGTCAGTGTCCCATAAAGCCTACACTAGTTCATTGTGAGATTAATAAACACACACCTCCAACTCACCTGCACTGTCCTGGGCTCTGACAGCTTTGCCCTCAGCCAGTCACCAAGGCAAAGCAGACAGATACATGGATATTTTCTTCTTGGTTCTTGGTACAACACATCAGGTTCACGGTTCATAGAGGACTGACTCCGTTTGTGTTTCACAAAGAACTTTCTCCTCCCTGGGCAAACATGCGTGCTTCTTTTCAGGAACTCGTGGAAAGACGAGACTTCCGAAAGACAGGTCTACTTGTCTGGCCCCTGAGCCAAGAGGCTGGGTGGGCCTGGGGTCTCCCACCAAGTGCCTTGTCCCTCCTCCCCACTTGGGTCCTTGCTCCCTTTCTTTCTCCAGGGAGTGCTCCTTAAAGAAGTGGCTGACCACTTCTTTAGAGCAATTGGATGGCAGGTAGACATGGAGCCCAGAAAACTCTGGCACCAGGACTTTGTAGTGCAGCACACCAACCTCTCATAGCTATCTGAGGACTGAATGACAAATAGATGTGAAGCCTTGGCTCATGTGATGCAGTGGCCCTTAGAGACCCCTTCAGACTAGTCTTTTCTCCTCTCTGGGCAGTCACAGCATCTTGGGTTCAGCCCTCTGGATTATGTTACCTAATCTTCGTCAACACCCTATAAGGAAAGCAGCATTGTTACTCCCACTTGTTAAGTGGGGAAATCGAGGCACGATGAGGTTGGCTGCTTGCTCCAGTGACATTCTCCAACTAAGCAGCACAGATGGGATTTGAACCTGGGCATTTTGACCCCAGAGGCCCACTCTCCGCCCCGACTGCTCTGCTAAAGACTCTCTCAATGCGGAGAGCCTCAGATTCTCAGCTCCAGGAAGGTGTTCTGCAGCGTGGTACAGACAGCTCATTTATAATGGAGTCTGGCCTGTAAAAGTTTAATGAAAAGCATGTCTGATAAGGCAGCCTGCTCTTTGATCTTGGCTGAATGCTGGCCCCTCGCAGAAGAGGAGCTGCCTGGCTCTGGGCTTAAGAGAGAGCCCGTGTGGTCAGCCGAGGGCAGGAAGGGCCCAGGAGTGAAGCACATCATGATGTGCAGAGATGAGGCGGGTCTGCCACAGGGAGAGCATGCAGGGCTGCCTGGTGGAAAGGTCCCTCAGGGCTGGAGGTGATCCCCTGGGTCCTCTCCTGTCCTCCATCGTCTTGGGCATTTCCCATCGCACACCCCCTGGATGCAGGCAGAACAGGATGGGGCAGCGTTTAAGTCCTGCCTCTGTCACTCATGCCCTCTTCATTCTCTGTGAGCCTCGGTTTCTTTGTCTCTAAAATGGGGATGCAACAGTACCCCCCACATGGGTGGTTGTGAGGATTAGACGAGTAAGTAAAGCGCATAGAACAGCTTCTGGAACATACTGAGTGCTGGACAATCATGTGCTTTTCTCACTCTCATGTGGACACTAAAAGGAAACCCACATTTTGTTCCAGGCACTCTTGGATTCAGGGTGGATGGTATCATATCCAGTGTTCCCAACACCCTGTGAGGTGGCTCATATTCTCCACAAGTCATAAAAAGAAAACTGGAGGTTACCAGAATTTAAGAGCTTTCCACAATC
>NW_011888868.1:176679-180395 GCF_000151845.1 Pteropus vampyrus
GTGATATGACAGCCCTCATAAAGCCATAACTTACTGGAAGATTCTGCTCAGCTGTGCTCAGCCAGGGGCGGCTCCTCCTGCAGACAAAGGCTCCTCCTACCCTGAGGTCAACCCATACCACAGGTCACCTGGAGAGGGCTAATCCATGCCGGCTCCCCCATAAGCCTCCCCCGGGGCCAGCTGTGTTTTTGCCTGCCTGCCCCTCCCCCGCCGCCCCCACCCCGGACACATGGCTCAAATCCAAGGCCTCTCACCCAGCCCAGCTCTGTACCAGCCATCGTTCTCTAGGAAAAAAGTCTCCTTGATCCTTCCCTTTTATTTTTTATGCTTTTGGGTTTTTATGTTTGAAAAGCTGATACCTTCCTATCTTCTTGCTCCAAAGGGAAAAAAATGTGATAAAGGGTGGGCAATTGAATTAACCCCCGTTGCCTGTGTGGCTAGAGCTTAACCAAGTCCATCTGTATGGCCTCCTTTGTAGGCGCAATTTTATAACCTAATTTCCCTACGAAAACATCAGTGTTTACTTAGTAAGAAATCTGCTCTTTGTCAGCTGAAAACAGTGATTTCTTTATTACTGCTCTGCGTAGGGAGTGACAGCTGAAAGCTGGCGCTCAGCTAGGTCTGGCGGAGTGTGCAGGTCTGTAATGGAATGGGGTAAGCGGAGGGGCGAATGGATTGCGTGTGTACACCGATGTGTGTCAGTTGCAGAGCAGGCCTGACGGATGGGCTGGGACCGGCCAGGAGGGAGTCTTGGCAACAGACAGATGGAGTGGCCAAGGTGAGCTCACTGAGTGACCAGGGAGACAACCACTGAACCTCACTTGCTTTCCAGCAACCCACACAAGTCCTGCACTCCCAGCCCTGTGGCCACTCCACTCTCCACACCAGAATCCCATCCACTCAGCCAACTGCTAAGCAGAGGCCAGCTTTCACCCAGCCACGCCTTTTTGAAAACTTAGTCTTATAAAATATCAAAGACATACGAAGAATAGCAAACGCACAGTTAAGATGTAAAGACATATACCTGGATGCCCTACCCAGCCCGAGGATTGGGGATGTGGCAGCACCTTCGAGGTTCCATGTGCCCCTCTGCTATCCTCCTGGGCCCCGCTATTCCACGTATTCTGGAGTTTGGAGTTTCTCATCCCCTGGCATCTGTAACATCTACCTTGCAGGTGACTCCTCCAACAGTACTTTGTTCGGTTTTGCATTGTGTGCTTTATATAAACGGAATTGTCACAGATGTATTCTTTGGGACCTGCTTTTCGCACCGGGAATTATGTTCCAGAGATTCACCCATTAATGCGTGGGGCCCTTCGTTTATTAATTCTCACTGCTCTGTGTTGACAGGCATCTGGGATGCATCTGTCTTTGCTGTTTTAAACATTATTGCAGCGAATGCTCCCGTATCGTCCTCCAGGCCCCGGGCACAGCCCGTTCTTCCCAATGAATGTTTGCCTGGGAATGAGATTGCTGAGTCACAGGCTGTTCATGTTTTACCCCTCCTAGGTGTTGCTGGACTTTTGCCAGGTGGTTTCGCTGCCCTCACTCACACCATCCTCGGTAGAGGACTCAGCTTGCTCCACCTCCTTGTTCCTAGGGTGATATCATCAACATTTAAATTTTTGCCAAAATGGTATCCCCTGGTGATTCTAATTTTCTGTTTCCCTTATTATTAATGAAGCTGAGCATCCTTTCATATGTTTATTGGCCAATAATGTTTCATTCTTGGGAAATACCTGTTCAGGGATTTTGCCCATTTTTCTATGGAATTGTCATTTTCCTATAGATTTGAATAAGCATTTTATATAGAAAGGCTACTCATGCCATGGTTAGTTATATGTGTTGTCGGTAGCCTCTCCCAGTCTGTGCCTGGTTTCTTCATTCCCTGGATGAAGGAAAGTCCTTGTAACGTAGCTCAGGTTTTTTACATCTCCTGTATGGTTTTCGCCACACGTTATCTTCCCCCGCAGCTATCTGGTCAGAGCTGCAGCCCATGGATTCTGTTAGCTGTTCCCCATTAGGACCTGCCCTTTGTTCAGCTATTCTGTCTTCGAACACCAGGCCTGCACTTCTCACTGCCTTTTTTTCATTTCCATATAACAGTCTAGGCCCAAGTCAGATGCCACTCCCTTCAGGAAGCCTTCTCGGATAGCCCCGGCAGAGTGGATGAATTCTTTCCCTCCCACCTTTCTTTCTGCTTTAGCACCTTGTGTTCTCTTTACAGGCTGTAGACAGTGTTCACAGTCCCTCCATGAGCCCGCAGGTCCCAGCATGGTGACTTTGTCAAGGCACCATGTGAACCATGAACTGGGTGGGTTGTAATTTTCTGAGCACATGGCTGGATCTGGGGCACTCTGCTTGGCAGCCTCACCCTGGCAGCTTGTCGTTGCCACAGCCTCACGGACACTCATGTGCTCCGCTGACGTCTGTGCACGTGTAGCTTCAGGGTGGACCCTGGAAATGTTGGGGTTCATCATACCTGGTGCAGCAATTGACAGTCGGCTTTGTGACCACCTACCCCACTTCTTGAGTGTGGGGTCCTGGCTGAGTCTTCCTCAGACCCCCAGCGCACCACCCAGTGCCATCAGAAGCCCATGCTCAGTGAACATTGGCTGATGGAGGGAATGATGCATGAACACATGAACAAATCAGTGAATGTCTAGACACGGTGGCCCTGGCTCCTGTTCATGGTTGTCCTATTTGCTGGTTTATAGAGCCTGCTTCAGTTTGGGCAGGGGCAGTTCTCCGGTGCTTTCCAAAAGAATTCCCTGTACATCTCTTTACAGGGGCAACCCCCTTGAGTGTATTTTGAAAAGGACATGATTTCTAGAACTTTTCAAATTAACATATGGAAAATGTGGGAGCAAGCTTGCCAATGTATAGTTTCACATACCAAAAACAAACCCCCCAAAAGACAGAAAAGCAAAATAACAAAACTAAACTAAACCAAAACCTTTGGAGAGGAGATTGGACTCCACCCAGAGGAGCCTGATAGATCTCCGTCTAGGCCTGAGGCAGTGAACCCTAGTCTGCTCTGCAGGGCTGCCCTGGTGGAAGCAGACATGTGCCTGCCCAGCGCTGGCAGTAGGAATCCCGGTTTTGGTGGGAGAGTAGCTCAGAGTGGCAAGACCAGCTTTAGGGAATTCATTTTTCTTCTAGCATCTCAGTGGGCCTGGGGCCACTTGCCCAGTGTTTCTGAGAAAGTGGGCGCCTGGCCCCGAGCAGCTCAGCAATAGCAGAGAGGTCATGGCCATTCCACTCGGAGCCCGCCAACCCCACCCATGGCCCTGTGATCCTGGTGGGTGGTAGCATCTCAGCCCGAAGGCAGGACCGGTGCGTGTGAGGAAGCCATCCTTGGGGTAGAGGGGTTGGCGTGTTGGGGCTGTGTTTGGGGCGCATTCAGCTATGAGGAGTCAGTGACCGTGTAATCTGGGCGGCAGGCAGGAAGGCACGCTCCAGAGCCCTGTGCACACGAGGTGGGTGGAGCAGAGTGCTCAGATGCCCTCCCAGCGTGGAAGGGCGTTTCCCTTCCCTGCCAGCCTGCCACTGATGGAGCATCCATGGGGGCTGGGCTGTCCCAAGAACTAGACAGGCCCTGCTCTCTAAGAGCTGGCAGTGTCAGAAGATTGGTGACAGTAATAATGATGGCGATGCCCAAGCCTCCTGGGGGCCTTCTCTACACCAGCAGCACGTGCTTACGTACTATAGTAGCT
>NW_011888868.1:180445-201030 GCF_000151845.1 Pteropus vampyrus
TTTGTGACCACCTACCCCACTTCTTGAGTGTGGGGTCCTGGCTGAGTCTTCCTCAGACCCCCAGCGCACCACCCAGTGCCATCAGAAGCCCATGCTCAGTGAACATTGGCTGATGGAGGGAATGATGCATGAACACATGAACAAATCAGTGAATGTCTAGACACGGTGGCCCTGGCTCCTGTTCATGGTTGTCCTATTTGCTGGTTTATAGAGCCTGCTTCAGTTTGGGCAGGGGCAGTTCTCCGGTGCTTTCCAAAAGAATTCCCTGTACATCTCTTTACAGGGGCAACCCCCTTGAGTGTATTTTGAAAAGGACATGATTTCTAGAACTTTTCAAATTAACGTATGGAAAATGTGGGAGCAAGCTTGCCAATGTATAGTTTCACATACCAAAAACAAACCCCCCAAAAGACAGAAAAGCAAAATAACAAAACTAAACTAAACCAAAACCTTTGGAGAGGAGATTGGACTCCACCCAGAGGAGCCTGATAGATCTCCGTCTAGGCCTGAGGCAGTGAACCCTAGTCTGCTCTGCAGGGCTGCCCTGGTGGAAGCAGACATGTGCCTGCCCAGCGCTGGCAGTAGGAATCCCGGTTTTGGTGGGAGAGTAGCTCAGAGTGGCAAGACCAGCTTTAGGGAATTCATTTTTCTTCTAGCATCTCAGTGGGCCTGGGGCCACTTGCCCAGTGTTTCTGAGAAAGTGGGCGCCTGGCCCCGAGCAGCTCAGCAATAGCAGAGAGGTCATGGCCATCCCACTCGGAGCCCGCCAGCCCCACCCATGGCCCTGTGATCCTGGTGGGTGGTAGCATCTCAGCCCGAAGGCAGGACCGGTGCGTGTGAGGAAGCCATCCTTGGGGTAGAGGGGTTGGCGTGTTGGGGCTGTGTTTGGGGCGCATTCAGCTATGAGGAGTCAGTGACCGTGTAATCTGGGCGGCAGGCAGGAAGGCACGCTCCAGAGCCCTGTGCACACGAGGTGGGTGGAGCAGAGTGCTCAGATGCCCTCCCAGCGTGGAAGGGCGTTTCCCTTCCCTGCCAGCCTGCCACTGATGGAGCATCCATGGGGGCTGGGCTGTCCCAAGAACTAGACAGGCCCTGCTCTCTAAGAGCTGGCAGTGTCAGAAGATTGGTGACAGTAATAATGATGGCGATGCCCAAGCCTCCTGGGGGCCTTCTCTACACCAGCAGCACGTGCTTACGTACTATAGTAGCTTCTAACAAGTTACTGCAAACTTGGTGGCTTAAAACAACAGAAAATTATTCCCTCATAGTTCTATTGGTTAGGAGTATAAAATCAGTATTGCCGGGCCCCAGTGGGAAACAAAGGGCTCGCTCTTTCCGGAGTCTGGCCCTGCTAATCTACGCAGGAGGTCTTTACATGAAGCCAGCAGGAGGGGCGTCTTCGGGTTGCCAGGGTCCTTCCTCCAGCTCCCGACTCCCAAGGGGCAGAGCCTGCCCCCAACACTCATGCTGAGTCTGGATGAGTCAGCACCCCTCAGTTCTGCATTGTCTGCTTTTCCAAACAGGCACCAGGGGTGGGGTACAGGGCCCCAATCCCTGCACTTCCGTCCCCTCTCCTCATTGCATTAAGGAGCATGTTGGTTCCTGCCCCTGCACCTTGGCTCTGGCTGCGTTTTGGGTCAGACGCCCTCCTTTCTCCCATCGAGCGAAGTCTTACTTTTCCCTCCGGCCCATGGAAGCCATGCACCCTCTAGGAACATGTCCCCATCATTCCCACTCCCAGGGATGGTGCCTGTCTCCGAGGGTCTAGGCATGCTCCCTCAGGCCCAGCCAGTGTTGCGAGGGCTCCCCACAGCCTGCACCTCACCCCCAGCATTCCCTTCCCTTTGTTTGGTATGTCAGCATGAGGACCAGGTGAGGCGATGTTTGCAAAAGGACACCAAGCTCCACTTCTCGAGAGCAGAGATAGCTGAGGCAGAAGCTTGCCACTTGGCGGACTGTGAGAGATGTCACAGTACCAAGTCCACTTCACAGAAAGGCCAGAGTCCATTCTGGCTCATCTACTTAACAGCTCTGCAGCCTTGACAAGTCTCGTTACTATCCTGGGCCTCAGTTTCCTTCTCTTTAAAATGGAGGTACTAAAACCTGCCTTGCAAAGTCATTGGATGTGTTGTATGCAGTCGGTGTCCAGCGAATGTTGGGGACCTAGTCAGCAGCAGCAGCAGCAGCTTCCCTGCTGTAGTAGCTCCCCTACTGCAGCATCTAGTTAGGCTAGAACAACAGCCTCCCAGTTAGGTCTCTGCTTGCTTTGTCCATTCTCACTTTCTCCTTTTCCTTCTTTCTTCCCTTGGCCATCACCCTGGTCTTTGAGCCTGGCCCTAAAATCTTGTCCAGGGGCTTTGCAGGACCCCTACCAAGGGAGGAAGGAAAAGAAGGAAGAGGAAAGACTCTGCTAAGGAGTAGCCCTTTCCTGGGCCTGCCCCCAGCCTTCGGAGAGTCAGAGCCAGGCCCAGCCAGCAGGCCAGCGCCCACATTGGGAGGAAGCACGGGAGTCCTCTACTGCAACAGAATAGGCCTAGCAAGGGCCCTGTGCAATGCGCTGCTGCCTGTCACCAACATGTTCACACACACACATATTCATACACACACACACACACACACACACACACACGGAGTATATTTGGCTGTTTCTCTCAACCTAGAGCCCCCTGCTTGTGCCTCGTGTCCACATACAGAATGGCCAGCACAGCTGCCCTCGCCACCCTCAGCAGGGGCCCTCCCCTTCAGTCCTGCAGGCAGCAGGGTGGATCTGCCCAAGGAACTGTGGCTCAAGTCTGCCTTGCAGAATGCCAGGTCCAGGATCACTCCGGGAAAGGGAGGCCATGTTAGTCAAGGCTCACCTTGCTAGACCTTGGCAGTCTCCTGAGAGAAAAACTCACCTCAAACTGGTTTAAACAAACGAGCAAACAAACAAATGTATTGGCTCAGATAGTGAAAAGGCCAAGGGTACTCGCTGCTGCTGAAGCTGGATCCATATCCAGGGACCCAATTCAAGAAACATCTCTCAGCTCTGATGTTCTGTGTATCATCTTCAGTCTTGGCCTCTCCCCCTAAACCCCCAGCAGCTCCACACTTGCATCCTACCTGCTTAACAACCCCTGTGGACAGAGAGCACTTTTTTCCTAGCGTCCAGCCAAAGCTGCTGTCTTGAGTACATGCCCATCTCTGAACCAATCATGGTGCCTAGGGATAGGGCATGCTTTGATCAGCTGGACTCGGATCACATGCCCCTCCAACCCCTCCCACAGCCCCAACAGAAGGGGCATGGATCCAGTACAGATCCAGCTCAAACTCCCTGTGGGCTGTGCTCCAGCCCCTCATGCATAACCTTCACACACCAGCCTTTCTTTGCACATGCTGCTTCCTTTATTTGTGATGCACTATCTCATAAACTCCTCTTCATCCTTCCGAACCCAGCCCGAATTTCACCTTCTCTGAGAAGCCCTCTGTCACACTTAAAGGCAATTTGGGAATTTGTTCCTATGCTGGAGCCTTTATCAGACTGCCTGCTGCTTACCTGACCTGTGGGTCTGCATCTTCAGAGCTTCCTACAGGTCTCTGGGCACAGAGTAAGTAGGTGGGACAATTTTGTTGGGAATATGAACAAATATACTAAGAAATAACTGGTAGAATTAGGCTCAGATGAGCTCAGAACAGGACTGAAGGGAAGAATAGTGTCCAAGCTATGCAGCTTGCAAAATGGCTGACTGCCAGTCTGGTCGATTGTGGCCTACAAGTGTATGAGTTTGCATGCATGTGTATCTACAACATAGAAAACTGACCGTCTTTCAAAATGAGCTTACACAGCTGACTCCTCCTCCTATCCTCAGGGCCACCTCCTTGAATCTCTGCCCAGTTGCCAGAATTCAAGGCCTGGACAGGCCACAGCTGAGACCAGGGTCGGGCCCCACAGTGAATGGTGTGGAAGTAGAAGAAGAAAAAGAAGTTTGCAGTTGTGGGTGGGGGGATGTCCTAAATCTGGGCTCATATTTCCCTAGCACCTGCCTTCCCTGGTGAGGTCCCATGGCATGGTAGTCAGTTCACTAGGGCTGGCAGCACCCAACTTGACAGGGGACTCTTGGTGGAGCCCTGGGATGGGACCAAACATCCAAGAAAAAGAAGCTTTGGTCCCTGGAGGACCCGCTTTTTATGTTGGCAATTTTGGTATGATTTCAGGGCTGCTGGGAAGCCCCTGGTCCCCCAATGCATTAATAATGCTTGGAATTCTGCCATTTGAGATTCGTTCTTTTCGCTTTGTTTGATATGTCAGAATGACATCTCTTGGAACATCCGTGCCCCTGGATCCTTATCAGTCATTCACAACACAGTGTGAGGAAGTGGTTCCAACTCCCTCCTGAGAATTGGATTGGATTATGCGTGGTGATGGGGTGAAGTAGGGATGAAGATAAAAAGGGAACTGAAACACGGGGAGAATGCTGTCCCATTCTCAGGTGCTGCCCCTCCCCAATCATGCACCTGCCTAAGCCCGGCCCACAAAGAACCCCAGTCATCAAGAACACTCTCTTCTCTGTTGAGGGGACAGGCTCAGGCACAGGCTCAGGCCCAGACCCACCTGGGTTGGTTATGACTCCACTTCCTGCTACCTTGGGCAAGGGACCTAGCCTTTCTGGCCATGTTCTCATCTGTAAATGGCATAAAGCACCTACTTTGTGAATTACTTATTAAGGTTAAAGAAAGGAAATACATGCATATTGCCTATTATGGCTGGCATACAGTCAGCCTGTCTGAAGGAGATGCCAGGTAATGGCACAGCCCAGTGGTGCTGTGCAGAGGGGACATCTAGGAAGGCTTTCCAGAGGAGATGCCTGGGCAGGCGTCTGTGGCTGTGTTGGTGGCTGGGCCTATTGTCTTGGGTACTAGGTGCCCAGGTCAGTAGATGCTCCATACCCCAAGTTGACTTGTTGCTGAGAAGGGAAAGAAATCCGTGCTTGTTAACCCCCTACCAAGTGCCCAATTCTGGTCTTTTTGTGCCAACCTGGTGAGGTGCCAGAGAGGGGCAGCCTCCTGGCCAAGGCTGCTCAGCTAAGCAGAAGGGATCCAGGTTGGTGAGGGAACCAGTGCTCTGGAAAAGGCAGGCAGTGCCCAGGTGCCGGTTCCTGCCCCACCACTTCCAGGCCCTGAATGCCTCTCACACCCCCCAGAATCCAGTCCTGCTTCACGCTTACAGAGAGGAGCATTTGGTTCTGCTTCATCAGGGAGGCTCTTTCGGCCTGGATGCCACCCCTGCAAGGCCCAGCACCAGCAGCCTCCCCAGCATGGGGAAGAGCAAGGGCTTATCCTGTGTACCTTTCATTAGCTCTGTGAGCTGACTCATCTCACCACAACCCCTATAGAATCTGTCTCGGGGTACGGCAGTGGCTTCCTGCCCTGTCACACCAAAGGAACAGGGTCCTCTGGTGGGGTGGCGTGGTGCCTGGGATGAGGGCAGCACTATCCTGCAAGTGAGGCCAGGCCGACTTGGGTTGAATCCTGGTTTGTGTCTCTCTGACCACAAGGCATGGAGGGGTGACTTCCCTCTCTGGACCCCAAATCCTCCTTGTTGGTGCTAGAGTTTTCACGTATCTTCCTTGTGGCCTTGCAGCCATACTTCCTTCATGGAATGCTGTCCCAAAGTCAGCCAGGACCCCCTGCAAGGGGCTCCTGGGCCTCCCCAGTGAGCCCAGGGCCTGAGACAGGAGGAGGTGCCCCCAGGGGTCACTGAGGAGGTCTTGTGGCCTGGGCTTAGAGAGAGGACAAAGAATTAGCCTGACAAGGTATAGGGTGCAAGAAGGCACTGAGACCAAGAATTAGCGTGGGCAGAAGTACAGCAGTGTGGAAGTGGCCTGGGAGGTTTGTTGGAGCTGCACGTCCACTGCAATCTCTGTCTGCAAAAGCTAGAAAATAATATAGCAGAATGCTTACACCCAGGCCGAGGAGCAGCCTCCAAGCGGGGAGCTTGTTAACCTAGATGTTAAGACATCTGGATACCACCTGTTTGGGTCCTGGTTTGCATTCTTTTGGAATCCTGATCTTTTCCTTCACAGCTGTTGCTGTGGCTGAGCACTTCACACCAGTGACAGTCTAACTGAAGCCCAAAATTCTCCACTTTCATGGCCTCCTGATTCCTCTTTTTCTCATTTCTGTTAGGAATATGAGCTCTTTGCGTCTTACCCCTGGCATTAGTATTTTAATGTTCGGTTTTTCATACGTTTGTAGAATGCATGCATTCATTCATTTAACAAAGATTGATTTGTTATTACTATGTGTCTAGCCCTGAGCAGGCACTGGGGAAGCAATAGTGACAACTTGCACAGATGTGTGGCCTGCTGAGCCCTCAGTCCAGCAAATCCAGTCATGTGTGCAGAGACTTCCATCTCCAACACAAGACTGGCAGGAAGGGATGGCCACACCAGCACACAGTAGTTTGCGACCTTCATTCACTGGCTGATATATCAGAGTTCAGATCCTATACCAAAGGATGTTGGCATATAAAATAAAATCAAAGGTTGCCTGTTTGGTTCTGCTGCTCGGTGGGGTTCCCTGTGTGTCCTCTTCAGCAAGCCATGCCTTCTTAGAACACTTCCCTTTGTCTCTGCAGGCCTCCTGCCCTGAGCGGCAGCCCTGTCATCTCTGATATCTCATTGATCCGGCTTTCTCCACACCCCGCTGGCCCTGGGGAGTCCCCCTTCAATGCCCCCCACCCGTATGTGAGCCCCCACATGGAGCATTACCTTCGCGCCATGCACAGCAGCCCCACGCTCCCCACGATCTCTGCGTCCAGGGGCCTCAGCCCCGCTGATGGTGAGTAATAACTATGTCTGGTGTCAGATGGGTACTAAATTGATCACAGTATATAAATGTCTAATCACTATGTTATATACCTGAAACTAATATAACATTGCATGTCAACTGTAATCGAAAACTTTTTTAAGTTAAAAAAAATGACCAGGTGCATCTTCTCAAAATCTGCCCACTGAAACCTTCCCTCTCAGCCCAGAGTCAGTGCCAGGCTAGGGGATATGTGCAGTATGCACTCATGAGCCCTCGGGCAGAGGCTCCTGGAAACATGGTCCCCATGAATCCCTTGTCACCACCTGCATCTTCACCAAAGGGAATGTGTCCTCTCCCAGCTCGTGGATGTGACCATGAGCTGAAGCCAAGGCCTAGATCTGAGAAGACTTAGCCTGGAGTTTTGCAGTGAAAAGGATTCCAGCCTCCAGATGTCAGAAAGGCTTCCTGAAGCATCGGGCTCTTCTCCTGGCCACGAGGTTTGCATTTTGCCTGCTCTTCACTAAAGAAAAACCAGACAAGGCAAATGGTTGCAGCTATGGGACCTGAAAAATGGCCCAACAGAATGTGGCATCATTGCGAAATGGCCCCTTGGGGTTGGAACCCAGCCTGAGCTCTGCATGGGTACCCTCAGTGACTGACCAAGCTGGGGTGCCCTAATGGGTTGTGCTGCCTTTACATTGAGCCACTATCTCCTGAAAAGTGGGCCTGTGCTTCTCCACGCCACTCCTGACGACCCGGCCAGTGGTGGGCTGGCCTAGAGCATGAGGATGCAGGCCAGGATCCAAACACTGCCCTGGCTCTGAAAGTCACACATGGTATAGGGGACTTAATGGTGCCCAAGAGGATAAGTCCACATCCTAATCCCCAAACCTGAGTGCTGCCTTGTTTGGAAAAAGGGCCTTTGTAGATGTGATTACATTAGGAATTTTGAGATGAGATCATCCTGGATTGTTTGCTCAGGCCTTAAGTCCAATGACAAGTGTCCTTATAAGACACACAGATGACTGATCTCGGAAGCTAAGCAGGGTCAAGCCTGGTTAGTACTTGGGTGGGGGACCACCCAGGAAGACCAGGTGCTATAGGCGTAAAAAATTAAAAATAAGGGATTGTAAGCTGACAAGGTCCTTGCAGTCTGTGAGGTCAACCAAGGGTTGCCTTGCCTAAAAAAAATTAAAAAATAAATAAAGACACACAGATAAGAGAGAAGACAACACAAAGATGGGAGGGATGTGGCCACAAGCCAAGGAAGCCACCATCCTCAGAAGCTAGAAATCACAAGGAACAGTTTTCTTCTAAAGCCTCTGGAAGGAGTGTGGCCTTGCTGACACCTTGATTTTGGGCTTCTGGCCTCCAGAACTGCGAGGGAATAAAGTTCTGTTGTATTAACAGCACTAATTGGTCACAGCAGCCCTTGGAAACAAATACACATGGTGATGGGCTTACTCGAGAGGAGGCAGAATCTGGTGGCTCCTCGGCCTGGGCCAGAGTGGGCCCCGCACAGTGTCTGTAGGGGGAACAAGGAACAGAGTGCTCTCCTGAAGATCTTATGAAGCAAGGACACTGTAGCTTCAGCTGACAGTGGCATAGCCCGTGAAGAGCTAAGTGGCGAGACACGGCTGCCCGTAAAGGAGAGATTTGAGTTGACCAAGCAATGATGTTATGCCTAATTTCAATATGAACATCCTTGATTGTGGCTCCTACCATCCCCACTTATCCTGCCCAACTTCATGAGACAACAGGCATAGGTTCAGCACTGGAGGGGGCGGGCTTGCCTAATTTGCATGGCCCTGACCCCTGCAGGGAGAGGACCAGATACCCCAAGGCCTTACTGGTCCTGACCCAAGCTCCCAAATGACTGAAGATAATGTTCAGGCTCATACAGCAGCTCTGTCAACTGTGCCAGCCCAGTGCCTGCCCGCATGAGGCCCGGAAATTTGATCAGCAACCCAAGGCAGCATCTGCCAGACTGTGTGTGCTGAGGATGAATGGACACTCCAGGGAAGGCTTCAGGGAGGAGGTGGCAGGCAAGGAGGGAAGGAGAGGGCATTTCAGCTGTTCCCAGGGCAGGCATTGGCCATGGGGTGTCAGCCTAGCTGGAGGCCAGGGCTCTCTCTAGAGCAGTGGTGCCCAAACTTTTTGGTACCAGGGACTGATGCTCCTGATGATCTGAGGTGGGGCTGAGGCAGTGATGCTAACTAACATTGTGAGTGGCTGCAAATACAGATAAAGCTTTGTTTCACTTGTCCACCGCTCACCTCCTGCTGTACAGCCTGGTTCCTAATAGGCATCACACTAGTACTGGTTTGTGGCCCTGGGGGTTGGGGACCCGCCACCGCCCCCCACCCTCCCACCCCCCGTCCCACTCTAGAGAACATAGCAGGAGGCAGGGAGGAGGAGGTGGAGGAAGAGGTCAGAATTCCATTGACTAGCTTCTTTCTGACTAGTGCTCGTGAGATCTCCTTTGGTGTTTGCAAGACTGATAGTGGAGAGGCCGTGGAGCGCAGGGCTTAGGAACTTGGGCTCTAGATTCAAACTACCTGCTGTGTTACCTTGGCAAGATATCTAAGTACAGAGTCCTCATGTGCTAAGGGAAGGGTAATGGTGTCCCTCAGCTCACAGCATTGTAGTGACAGTGAAATTAGAGAATGACTGTGATTCCTTCAGCGCTGTTCCTGCACAGACCCATCTAACGCTGTGTACAATGTTGGCTGCCACTGTCAATTTTAATAGTAATTTGAGTGGTGGGTATTATCACCTCATTTTACAAATGGAAGACTGAGCCACCTCAGACATGTGACACTTTCTCAATTTTGCACTGCTGGTAAAAGCCGGGGCTCGCAATGGCGTGAGTGGTTTCCAAGCTCTATCCTTTCCCTGCCACCACAGCCCTGAGGGCCTAGAGAGCTGAAGTGTGTCCTCCCTGCCTGTGCTGAAGCCCCGGCAGGGCCAAGTGAGGGCTGGAGGCAGACTGCCCGGGTTCTGCAGCTGCCAGGGAGGGAGCGGTAGACTGTGGCCGGCGAGGAGCTTTCTCTGGCCAGATCAGGCGAGCTCTCGGCCGTGATCTCATCTTGAATGTTCAGGTAAGACTGACAGGGCCCAACTCTCCAGCCACCATGGAATCTGTTTGTAGATTCTTTTTCTTTTGAAGCCTCTGCTGGACCATGGACCCTGTTGGACTGGAGCTGTGGGCTTCTGTGGGGCCTGGAGAGGAGGAAGAGAGCAGTGTTTACAGCTTTGGCAAAATGGAGGAATGCAGGGGGGAGGCCGGGGTCCAGCCTCCCCATCAGCAGAAGCACGCTCCACCCCTACCCCCTACCCTCCACAGTCTGTTCAGTGTGGACATGGGGATGGGGGATGGGAGACACAGGGGCCCAAGGGACAGAGGATGGACTAGAGGGCACTGAGGGGGACTCCTCAGGCTAGATGCGTGTTTTTCTTCTCTTTTGCCAGATTCTGATGGCTTCTTTCTCTCTCCCTCCTTCTTGCCCACAGTGGCCCATGAGCACCTTAAGGAGAGGGGACTGTTTGGCCTCCCACCTACGGGCACCAACCCCTCAGACTATTACCACCAGATGACCTTCATGGCGGGCCATCCCACACCATATGGGGACCTGCTGATGCAGCCTGGGGGTGCCACTGGTGCACCCCATCTCCATGACTACCTCAATCCAGTGGATGGTGAGTGCTGGGGGCAGGGAGTGGGACAGGGAATGGGGCTGACAATACCTCCCTGGAGCTGAGGAAGGTGCTTGCGGCTCCTTTGGGGATGAGGAGCCCTAAGGAAGGATCCGAGTTTGCCCCAATCCCTGCCACAAATGCTGTCCACAGAGGGCCTAGTCTGAACCACACACAAATGCTCAGTGATCCACCATGGACCAGGAAGTGTTTTAGGAATTGCAGACACACCAGGGAACAAAACTCTCTCATCTCTGCTTTCTTGGAACTTACAGCATAGTAGGGAGATACAAACAAAGCCGGGAAGAGGTTAGGGAGCGCTGGGGTGGACAGGGGGTGCAATCTTAAATGAAGAAATTGAGGAATCTTCACTGGGAAGGTGATATTCAAAAAAAGAACTGAAAGAGGTCAGCTGTGCAGAAATATTTGGGAAGAGCGATCCAGGCAGAGGAGAAAGCAGGTACGCAGGGCCTGAGGCAGCAGCATGCCTACCGAGCTCAAGAAATATCCAGGAGGCCAGTGTGCCTAGCACCCAAGAGTCAGGGCCGGAGTTCTAGTTTTGGTCCTACAGGCCAGTCAAGGCTTGGTAAGACTTTGGTCATCATGGGGATTGAGATGGGGCCCTTGGAGCCGGTCGGACAGAGGAGCAATGAGATCTGACTTATTTTTAACAGGAATCCTACTCTGGCTGCTAATCTGAGAATAGACTTAGGAGCAAGGTGGAAGCAGGGTGTCAGGTTAGTAGAGGTGGGAGAGATAATCATGTTTCAGGTAGATTTTGAAGGCAGAGCCACAATATTTGTTGCCAGATCAAATGTGGAGTTAGGGAGAAAGAACGGTATCAATGACAACCCCAGGGTCTTTGGCCTGAGCCACTGGAAGACGCAGGTGTCAACTAAGCCGGGGGCTATGGGCAGGGCATGTTTGGTGGGTGGGAGATCAGGTGTTCTGTGTAAATAAAATTTCTTGGTGCCCATTAGATTCCAAATTCTTCCCTCCCACCAAATACCATCCTCACCACTGCTTTCACAGAGGCACCTGTGGCCTCCTAACCATGAGCCCTTGGGGTTAGCATGGAGCCCCTGTTTGTGTGGGGGAGGCTAAGCATACCCCCCGCAGGTCAGTGCCATTCTACCTTCTGGTCCTGGAGCCCAGCCCTATTTGGGATACCCCAGATAGGCTAGGAAGTAGAGCTGGAAACCACAGCAAAGGGTAGGCAGGTGATTCCTGCAGATTCACTTTCCTCAAGCCCTGCCTGGGACAGCTTTCTCACTCCTTGATGGCAGGGAGTAGAGGCCTGGTCCCATAGGGAAGTCCTGGTGCCTGCTAGGCTGCAGGCAGTCCTGTGGGGTAAGGCAGGCTAAAGACACAGCGTGGGTGGGCCCCTGAACCCCTCAGCCCTCTCCCATCTCTCCAGTACTCTGCCCTAGGCTTCCTGTCCATACAGCCACTGCAATTCCTTCTTATTGGCTGGAGCAAAGCTGAGCCCCTCACTTCTCAAGGCTTGGCTGAGATCTTGCCTCCTCCAGGAAGTCTCTCCAGATGCCCTATATTGGCTCCTACTTTTGTGTCTCTCTCTCTCTCTCTCTCTCTCTCTCTCTCTCTCTCTCTCTCATTCAATGCATACTTACAGGAGCCAGCTTGTGTGGTTCCTGAGCCCCTTGGGCATTCCTGTTCCCCCACAAGAGTGTTGCTGAGGAAGAGCACTGCAGCCTCCCAACACTGCTCTCGTGGGTATTGTCCCATGCCATTAGGGGAGCCCAGAGCACAACGAGGGCCATGACCAGAATTTGCTCCCTGGGTCTGTCTCCTCCTCCCTGACCCCTTCCCCAGGATGGTGTTTAGTGCAGCACTGGGCACCCCTGTAGGCTGTGAAATCAGGCCTGTCGGCCCCCTAAGCGCACTCACATCCACATGCTCCCCTTGTCTCCTTCTCATAACATCCCTACGGGTGCTCCCACAGGGAGCAGAAGGGGTGTCAGCAGGTGGTGAGGATAGGGCTCAGGTGAGGTCATGTACACATGACTTGTTAAAGCTAGAAACTAGATAACCACCACAATACGATGCAGAAAGGTTGCCGACGTTCCAATAGCCACATCCAAATGTGAGATGCCCTGAAATGGGGCCCACCTTCCAGGGCCTCAGGATGTGTGGCACCTGGCCGGCTGGGCAGTGGGCAGACACAGAGGAACTATGGCCAAGGTGGGGAGGGTCTGGTCAGGCATGTGTCCCCAGAGGGCAAGAGAGGCCAAAACGGCAAACGTGAGCACCTGCCATGTGAGAATAGGAACTGCCTCTATCCTGTGCCTTCATGCACATGCTCCCATATGACTCTCCTCAGCCACCTGCTGTGGCTGGAATTACTATTCCTACTTTAGGATGAACAACCTGGGGTTCCTAACATCGAGTGGCTTGCTCAGGTTTCAAGTCAGGGTTCCAAGTCCCACTCTGTTTGTCACATCATCGGCTCTTTCCCCAGCACACTGCCTCCAGGCAACATAGCACATCTAAGCAGTCTCGTGAACCATGGCCTCAGGGATGGCCCACTGGGCCACATGTGTTCCAACACAGCCCAGAGCATCAAGGCCAGAGCTAGGGTGCTTGTAGGGGTGACAGCAGCAGAGAGGTTTTGCAGTGAGCTGTGGGCAGATCTAGACCAGGGCCTGCCTGTGGCATGTCCTTGCTGTGATAGCTGGGCCTGGAGGTGTTGGTGGGACTGATCAGGGTCTGGATGGCAATATCCAGCCCTGCACACTGTGTGAACTAAGTACACTGAATAAGATCTCATGTGTGAACTTGCTTCAGTGCCTGGCATACAGTAACTGCTCAATTAACACTAGTTCCAGTCTCTTTCCACCATTATCCTTTTCCCCCTTTCAGATCTTCCACTTCCTGCAGGATTTTGTCTCTCATTTATCAGCACTACTGTCTATCCCATGCTTAGGCCCAGTGCCACAGTCCTCTTAGACACCTTTTCCTCGCCACTGCCCATCCATTCATCTGTCCCCCAGGGCAGCCAAGTCTGCCTTGTCAGTCATCCTGGCCATCTAATTATTTGCCACACTCCCAGCTCTGCCTCTCAGCTCAGGCTCTTTGCCTACCTCTCGTTGATCATTTGTCCTGTTGGCCATTCTACAGTCAGCCCCTAGGGCTCCCATCATCCTCAAAGTAAAATTCAAATTATTACATGGGTAGAGTGGCCTTCCACTCCAGCCTTGTCTTTCCCAATTTGCACATGGCACTCCCACCACCCCGTTGCATCTGCAGGCTCCTGGACCACTCCCTGGGCTCCAGCCTACAACGCCCTTTCCTGCAGGCTCAGGATTGGCCTGGCTCAATCCTGCAATGGGTCCCAGCACTCAGATCGGTCCACACATCTCCCAAGCACTACCCCAATCTTGCCCCAGCCCAGCCGCTCAGCTTCCTAGGGGCTCCTGCATGTCTGCGCCCACCTGTAGGACCTGAGGCTCTCAGACTGTCACTGGATGGGACTTGTATATCTACATATTTATATTCTAGGTCCAGGTTCCTGGCCGCCAAGGAGCAGGCCTCTGTGTTTGTGGGGCGAGTGAGTGAATGAGTGGCGGTCACAAAAGAACCTGGAGTAGAAAGATGCAAACTTATTATGGAAAAAACTGTGCTGGGCCACCTGCCAGCTTGCAGGGAGCCTGGAAAGGGGCTAGACACAGGGAAGCTTTGTGTTCTGGGGCACTCAGCACTTGACTGCATCTGGAGGCTGAGCATCTGAGAACCAGGAAGGCGGAAGAGTGAGGAGGTGAGCTCACCAGTGGGCCTGAGAGCTCCCAGCTCACGTCAGTTGCGGCCGATTAACTCATCACACCCACCGCGACCCTTTCTGCACTTCTGTCTCAGGAATACCATTGGCTTCAGAGTACAGAGGATGACATCGCTGTGTCCAGAGCTGGCTTGAGCAGACATATCAGCTTCTCAGGATGAGGCATGGGTGGTGGTGGCTGTGGGGGTTTCTGAGCCCTCATGGATTTTAGTTATAGACAATTTATTTTCCTTTGTTCCCAATCAGTTACGAACGAGGAAATCAGAGTAGTCCAGTGTGACCTCCTGTATTTGTCATTACTTAATACGGTTCTTTTCAAACTAGTTGAAACTAGACCTAGAGAACCTTTGCTTCCACGTTTTAAAATGATTTAGGCATTTCTGTTCAGGTCTGATGCCTATGTGGATGAGCTGGTTATTTGCAGCCCTGAGACACTCTAGGGCTCCTAGCCCAGGCCTGTGCCCAGCTGAGCACAGACCTGCTTGGGGTGTCCCCGTCCCCACCTCTCCTGTGATCCGAGGGAGCCAGGAAAGCCCTCTCACTTAGGTGTTCTCCAATGGTCCCATCTGCACAGGTCCAGAGAGAGACCTCCCCGAAAGCTTCAGTCCACCCAGTGAGTGGATCTTCCCATCGTTTCTTTTTGCTCAGACTCTCACAGAGAAAATTGTATAGTCTTGGGGCCCAGGCAGCCCAGCTCAGGAGACCTCGTGTGGAAGGGCCCTGAGACTCTCTGAGGACATGTGTGTTCTTGTTAGGAGCCACTCATAAACAAGACCATGACATGTAAGCTCTGTGCAGGTGCAGGGGGTCTCAAGAGCTTGTGGGAAGTCAGGGAGACCATGTCTGTGTGTGTGAATGTGTGTGACACATTCTCACACTTTCTCTTTCTCCCATTCAGTCTGAGGGTACTTATTGAGCATCTACTATGTGCCGAGCATGGTTCTAGGTGCTAGGGACACAGTAGTGTGCAGCCTGCTGAGTTCTGTCTTCATGGTGCTTACTCACTGGTGGGATTGCTCTGTGTAAGCTCCTTAGCAGAACGGGGGATACCATCCTGAGGCCACCCCACCTGCCCCAACCTTCTTTCTCAGCACTTTCTTCTATTTACATTCCAAGTGGAGGCAGAGCTGTGAGACAGAGAGAAGTTTCCAGAGGCTTTGAATGTCAAACTGGGGTGTGGAAACTGGGTCTGCCAGGCTGAGGTGGCCTAGGAAGAGGGTTTGTAGGGAAGGCCACCAGGGTCAACGTCCAGCAGAGCAATGTCTCCAGTTCACTCATTGGCAGGCCACAAGCAGAATTTGTAACTTAGGCAAGGGCCATCTGCACAATCCTTTATTTAATATTATAGTTTTAATAGACTCACCCTTTAGGATTAAAAAAATGGAACTTTGTATCTTTTCTGAAATGAGAACCCTGGTAATATCTGAGGAAGATGTCCCTGTCTCTGTCTCCATCAAGCCTGAAATAATCTCATTTGGATCGTGTCTATATCCTATGTGTGTGGGCGGGGGGAGGCGGGGCACCATGGTGGTGGAGGAAAGGCTGGAAGGCCAAGAGGCCTCTGATGGGGCTCTTGTTCAGTTTAAAAGCCAAACCCAGTCCTCCCAGGGTAGCAGGCCAGGTTGTGGGCAGGACAAAGGGCCTTCCCCGTGAAAGCCCACCCTCCCTCTGCTGGGAGCTTGGCCTGCTGGTGGTCGATGAAGGCTCACTGTGTCTTGTTCTTAAAGGAGGCTGATTTATAGCAGGAAGAGTGAGGAGTGATGCTGCTTTGGAAGGTAATAGATAACCAGTCAGGGAATCCAAGGTTATCATTCTGCCTAGTGGTCCTCTGGAGAGTAGGGAATTCACTGGTTGTCACTGGAGCCTTAAAATGGAATTTTCTTGTGTTACGCTGTTGAATATTGGTGATTTAACAGCAGAACTGTAGCAGCCACAGCTGCACCCCCTCCCGTTCCTACCACATTGAGAAGATTGAAATGTTTCCGATTGAAATGTTGTCTGTTTACAGCTCATATTTCCTCTGAGCTGTATATTTTATTGTCATATTGACACTAATTTGACTCGGATGTCACCTCCGTTCTGACGCCCAGTTCTTTATGCTGCCTGCGGGTCTATGCGGGGGAGGGTTCAGAAGCCAATTACATTGATCAGACCACAGAGAGGCGGGAGGAGCTTGTGGAGGGGCAGCCAGTCAGTCAGGGAGTCTGTGCCCAGCTGCAGACAGGAGGGGAGATTGAGGCAGGGGAGACTCAGCCACAGTCCCTAGAGGGTCAGGGCTGGTGGATACAGGCACAGGCTAAGGTGCACACCAGTCACCTGGTAAACCTGCGCAAAAAGTCTTTTGAGACAAGAGCCATGAACCCACTTTACAGGTGAGAAAGCTGAGGCCAGAGCTCTAAGTTTCTTTGTTTTCATCACAGAAGTAGGAAATGATGCTAGTCAGCCTCAGTCCCAAGCCTCAGGGCTCAAAAGCCTAGGCGCTCTCTACTCTCTCATAATAGGGGGATGAGGAGGTGTGGATAGCTAAGTGTGGTGTTGGTTAAGGTCCTCAGGCTGAATATCCTTAGAATATCTCCTTGGTGAGCCCATAAAATATCTGGGTGAGGGGCTGGACCATGCAGGGTTACTCCCTAACCTCTGAGGATTCAGGGTCCGTGAGCCCTGCTACAAGGCTGTGTCCCACTGTCCCCAGGGAGAGTGTGTCCCAGCCCCATGCTGAGGACAGCAGCATATGACACAAACACACAAACACACACAAAAACTCCTCAGATTTAGTACTCCAGGAAACAGCTCCCTCAGTTGCTGGTGCCAGGTCCTGCGGAGCCAGGCTCCCTACATCCCTCTGGCTAGATTCCTCCACAGGAGGTCCATCCAGAGCTGTGGATGATAGGCTGGTCAGTAGCCCATAGCCACCCGGAGGTAGGTGCTGTTAGCCCATCTTCCAGGTGAGGAACCAGCTCAAAAAGGTTTAGCAACTCCCCCAAAGCCACCCAGTTCAAAGCCGTCAGGCAGGGTCGAACCTGGATCTGTCTGGGTCCAAAGCCTGTTCTTGCATCTGCTGCCCTTCCCGGTGACCCCAGGAAAGCAACCACCCCCTGTCCCCTGAGACTCTGGGATTACCCAAGATAATCCAGCATAGGTGGCACCTAGCGAATCATGATGGTGCGGCAGCCACCATTTTCACCTCTCACCTGGATGTTGAGCTCCAGGAGGGCAGGGCCGAGGGACCTCCTTGCTTGCAGTCCCCACGGCATCCCCCGAGTGCCAGGCATGCCGTCAACACTGCACAAGGCTCTGATGGGTGAATGAGCAAACACATGAATGCGCAAAAGAGCTAGAGAATGAAGCAAGATCCAGGAGCAAGTGGCAACAAGAACGGGTAGTATTGGGCACGTGCCCAGGTGAAGGCAGGCTGGTCACCTAGTGGCTGCCAAACGTCAGGACAGGCCCACCCTCAGATGGATGAATGCAACGGCTCTGCCAGTCCCTGTCGTAAATCACAGGAGAAGCCACGGGAAATGAGTGCCAGGCTTTTCTTTCTATTTAGTAATTTATCAAGGGAAGAGGCACATTAATAAACATATTTCCCTTGAGGGGCAGGAATAACAGAGATGAATACCACTGTCAGATTTGGCCTGCTTCTTCTTGTTAGGGGCGCAAGAGAGGGGTGGGATCCAAATGTTAGCAACAAGATCCTTTTGTAAAATTGTATCGCAAAGATGTATTTCTGACTTTACGTGATGTTAGATCTCCTCCTCACCCCCCCCCCCCCCCCCCCGCCCCCATGCGCATTTCTCTATTTGCCGCGAAGTCTATAAGTAACAGCAGTCTTTTGGAAGATTCATTTTTGCATTTCACTTTGAATTCCCTTTGAAGTGAGGATTGACAAGGCATAAACTCAGTAAATAAGCACTAAGAAGCTTAGAAGATGCCCGAATGGACAAATGAGTGCGCGTGTAGTGACAGGTGTACTGCTGTGTGGCCCAGTCGTCTTTTCTAGACTTGCTGTCCTTTGCTCCAGTATTAACTCTAGGCTCACCCACTTAGCCCCTCAATCCTCTTAGCCCCTAAAGAAGCTACATCAATTTACAATTTCATTGTGGAAACTCTGCTGGGTTTTAGGCGCTGTGTTTTAGGCACTATCCTTGGGTGCTCTCTGTGTGTCCTCATGACAACCCAGCAAACCAAGCTGTGCAGCCCCCATTGTCCAGATGGGTAAAGAGAGGCCCAGGGAAACTATGTAACATACTCCAAGGCAGTGTGGCCAGCCAGCACAGGCTGTATGCCCTGATGGGGTGTGTGTGCGTGAGTGTGTCCTGAGAGCCTTCCCCAAGACGCTTCTCCTCCCCACCCCAAGCTGAAGCAGTGCATGGGTGGTTTGGATGGCCATCAGCCTGCCTTCCTATTTCTCCATTAAGGCTATGTAGCCTTGGGCAAGGTACTTGTTTTGTCATTTGTGAAATGAGGATAATGATTGCCCCTTCCTTATAGGGCAGTTGTGAAGATTAAACTGCTTAATACTTTAACGTGCTTAGAACAGTACTTAGCACCTGTGAGGCATTCAGTAAATACTGACGTGAAAAGATAGGTATGTACAGAAAAAATCATAGTCTATATATAGGGTTTGGTACTATCGGCGGTTTCAGGCATCCACTGGGGGTCTTAAAATGTATCTCCCGAGAGTAAAAGGAGACTACTGTCCATACATAACTGCAGGAAGGGAGGAAGTCCTGCCCCAGGCCGGGGCTCCCTGCACCCCAGGGCTCTCCGGCAGTTGCTCCAGACTGCTCCTCTTGCAGCCCCCACCCCAATCTACTCTCTGGGTCTCTCCTCTGGACAAAACAGTGGCCTATAAATGGTCTGATAACATCACTGGACAACTCTCCACATGCCAAGGTTCCTGCCCTGTCTGGACCCTCCCTGACCCCAAGTTTCTTCTTGTAAAGGGGTCTGTTAGTGCGGACCTCCAGGGCTGTGGTGAGGAGGAAATGAGGGAATGCACGAGAAGCGCCTGGCACATAGCAGGGCCACATAAATGCTCCACATTGCATTTCGAATACCGGCCTGGAACAGCCTCTCTGTGTCCCGCCGGCCCCTGCCCACTCGTCCTCCCTTCAATAGCCTTCAGGTTCCCTTTGGGCTGGAAGGGTTGCCTGTAAACAACTCTAGTGACTGCTTAAACACACCCTCTGCTACACACAACCTGGCCCAGCTCCCCTCCGTGCCTCTGCTTGGCTGTTTCTGAGCTTGCAATGCCTGCCTTCCTCTCTTCTGCCTGCTCAGACCCGCTCAGACTCCATAGGTCCCCTCCTCCAGAGAGACAGCAGGCTGCCCTGGCCACACAGTCACCCAGTGGAATTCTCTATAGCAATTAAAAAGAGCCAGTTACTGCCACGCACTGCAGCACTGAGAAATCTTACAAACTATAACATTAGATGAAGAAGCTGAATAAGAAAGGATTTCCATTTCCGTAATAAGCAAATACTCAAAAACAGGAAGCCAAGATAATGGCTGCCGTTCGGATGGGTTCGGAAGTGGGGAGGGCTTCTGGGCACTCACTGTGCTCTGTTTCTTGACCTGGTGCTGGCTTCACGGATGGGTTCATTACTGGTTTGTGCACTTCTCTGTCATGCCTTAAGCATGGCTGGACCCAGCCCTGGTCTCTGCATATCGAATAGGAAAAGTGCTAACATATGTTCAGTGCTTATATTCACTCATTCAAGCACCTGACCTGTGCCTCTCAAATGCTCACCATATCTGTGTGGACCAGTCTTATTTTATAGATGAGCAAACTGAGACTGAGAAAGGTTATGTTGCTTGCCCAAGAGCACATGACAGAGTTCCAGTTTCCCTTACACCATCCTCACAGGCTCTTCCTGTCCCCCACCTGCCAGTCTCCTTTCCCCCACTCCATCTCCCATATAGACACCGTACTGATGTGAGTTTGGTTGGTCGTCCCACAGTGTCACGTTTCTCCAGCCCACGGGTGACACCGCGCCTGAGCCGAAAGCGAGCGCTGTCCATCTCCCCACTCTCGGACGCCAGCCTCGACCTACAAAGGATGATCCGGACCTCGCCCAACTCACTGGTGGCCTACATCAACAACTCGCGCAGCAGCTCAGCAGCCAGTGGCTCCTACGGGCACCTATCAGCGGGCACTCTCAGGTGAGCCCAGCCTGCAGGAAGAGGGCCGAGGGTTGGTAGCCGGGCTGAGGAGACCAGTGGGAAGGGTCCATGCTTTTGAACCAAGGAGAAAGACAGTTCTTATTGCAGTTGTGAATCAGCATACTTGCCTCTTTTTATG
>NW_011888868.1:201720-204012 GCF_000151845.1 Pteropus vampyrus
AAGGTGACTTTCCTAGTATTTCAGTGGGTGTCATGGAGCAGCCAAGCCATTGACCAGCATTGGGGGCCACACACAGTGTGGCACTGACTTGGGCCATGCAAGTCTGCGGCCGGCAGCAGTCTTCCCACTGTGGTCACACCATGGCACACCCAAACCTCATCAACACCATTCACCCCTGCCCCCTCTGTGCAGCCCTTGACTGTTTTAAGGACTCAGAGCCCAACCGACTTGATTAAAACCCATGTTCTTCCCCCTGACTGTCCTGAAAGAGGCCGGAAGGTGTTTGGACTGTCAAGAGAGCTTGGCCAAAGGACTCAGAAGTAGAAGTGATAACAAATCTCTTAGTTATCTTTTGCTGTATAACAAATTGCTTCTAAACTTAGCACTTTAAAACAAGCATTTATCATCTCACACCATCTCTGAGGATCTCCCATGAAGCCACAATCAAGATGTCAGACAGGGCTGTAGTCCCCTGAAGACCACTGGGCCTGGGGTTCTTTTACCAAGATAGCCAGTCACATGGCTGTTGGCAGGAGCTTTAGTTTTTTATTATGGGAGCCTCTCCTTAAGGCTGCTTGAGTGTCCTCACAACATGGCATTCAGTTTCCCCCACCCACAGTGCCCTGAATGAACCCTCAGAGCAAGTGATCGGAGAGAGAGCAAGGAGGAGGCCACAGCATCTTTTAAGGCTCAGAGGTCACCATTATTGCCTCAGCATCCTGTTCTTGAAAGAGCGGCGTATATGAGGTAGCATGATAGAGCCTAGAAGTGTGGTAGAAGTTAAAGAAGCAAAAAGACGATATGAGCTGGAGGGCTCATGGCACACTTCCTGGATGAGGAGGCATTAGAACAGGCCTCAGAGGCCAAATGGGGTTCAAATAGAGAGCAGCGATGCAAGGGTGCATCTCAGGTCAGAGTGATGAAGGGCCAGCGTGTGGAGGTGAGATGAAGCCTGGTACCTCCTATGGGCCAACCCTGGGGCAGTGTCTGGGGGCAAAACACAGAAGATGAGGCTTGAGATGGCAGGCGGTGGGGAGCAACTGCTGGTTCCTGAATGAGGTAAAGCAATGATGAGGTTCTCTCTGCCTATGAAGTGTTAGCCTAATGGAGCCCTGCTCCCCACCCCTCCTTAGCCTGGGCTCCATCACCATATCTGCTCTTCTTTGCAGCCCAGCCTTCACCTTCCCCCATCCCATCAACCCCGTGGCCTACCAGCAGATCCTGAGCCAGCAGAGGGGCCTAGGCTCGGCCTTCGGACACACGCCACCCCTGATCCAGCCCTCACCCACCTTCCTGGCCCAGCAGCCTATAGCCCTCACCTCCATCAATGCCACGCCCACTCAGATCAGCAGCAGCAGCAGCAACTGTCTGAGTGACACCAACCAGGTGGGTGGGTACAGAGAGCAGGGGTTGGACCACCAGATACTCTTTCGAACCCCTCGAGGGCTAATCATTGCCTTCTCACACTGAGAACTTGTGGAAGGACTCTGTGTAGTTCTGGCTGGTGGGATGCATTCTGGGCAGAGGCCATGTGATTGAAAGGGCCTTGAACTGGATGCTGGGTCAGGAGATCTGAGCTGGATCTTAATACCACCCCAATCACCGTGGGCTAGCACCCGGCCTCAGCTCTCTGGTCACCTGGCCAATAAATACAATGAGTAGATGGAAAAACCCTAGAATTCACCGAGTCTGGCACAATGTAGGTAGTCCATACACAGCATATGAAATGGATGGACTAATGGATAATAATGTAGTACAGTTTCGTTTTACAGCATGGGTTACCAAAGGCCATCTCATTTGACCTTTTGAAAGAGCCTTTGTCAAGACTGGGCATATTCACGCAGTGTCTGGCACACAGTAGGTGTTGTTAGTATTTTGTGGATGAACGAAGTCCTATTTTGCAGATAAGGAAAAGGAGTTATAGAGACAGTATTGGATAGCGGGAAGGGCACAAGCTTTGGAATTGATTAGACTGTGTTTTGGACCCTACTTTCCTGAAAGCTTTTTCAGCATGAGCTAATGCATCTGCATAGTGGAGTCTGCCACCTACATTGGGTCATTGTACATATATACAAGTTCGTGTGTGCACAGAACCCCATGTAGACCCAGATCTTGGTTAGTACTCACAATGATGGTTCTTGAGGGGAAGTGACTGCCCAGGCCACCCACTTGGCAGAGCAGAGCCTAGATATGACCGTGTGCTGACAGGGAGGAAGACCAGATGCCACAATATTCTAGAGCAGCACCTCTTCCAGGATGTCCTCCCTCTCCATCCCAGGTCTCCAAGCTGCC
>NW_011888868.1:205342-207168 GCF_000151845.1 Pteropus vampyrus
GCCATCCTTTTTGCTGACACTTCAGCCTTTCCTGACTCTCCTGGATAATAGGGCTTGCAGCTGTGCAGACACCCATTCTAGCCTCTGGGTCACTTTGTCTGCCTCCTGCACAGCACTGTGAGCTTTGAAGAGGCGGCACTTTGGGAGAAGTGCCTGGTTCGGTTCCAGGTCACCAGGGTTTGCACAGGGACTGGCACACAGTAGCTGTGAAATCATATTTTCAGTGCACATTTGAAGGGATGAATGGTACGGTGCTGAGGGAAGAAAGGGAAGTGATTCTCAGTGGGAAGGTGAGGAACGGAACAGCCCACAGTCCTGGATGGCTCTGCCGTAGACTGAGATCCTTGTGCAGGTCCCTCTGTAAATCTTGGAGCAGAGCCCTGTCATGGGAAGGGCTAGATGTGAATGCTGACCTCAAGGGCAAGCCTCTTGCCCCGCCCTCCCCCACCCCCAGGCTTCTTATGGTGTCTTGGTCTCCATTGTTACTGCAGAATCACCAGTTTTGACACCAAAGATGCTCAGGGCCTCCTGTCCCCAACTCCCCTGCATCTGCCACACCATCTTTTATCAAACCTGTAAACCATCAGGCATGCTCCAGGCACTTAATTTTTATGAAATATTGGGTCCTGTTATTATCAGGCAAACAGAGAAGCTGGTGACAGATTCTTCTCCTCTCGCTGACGCCAAAGCATCTCAGCATGATGCATGGTTTCCACAAGGCCAGCCATCATCAGGGGCTGTTGAAATTGATGAGGATGGCACATATCCTAGGGAGATAAGCACACAAGAGCAGTGGAGATGGGGCTGAGGCTGTGCCGAGCACCAGGGGGCCCTCTGCCCCACTTCCACCAGCCCACGGAGCCCCACAAAACCCTCCTTGCCTGGCTTGGCTCTTCATTTGTGTCAGTAGAAGGAAAGTTGTTTATTGTGAGGAGGTTGTCACCGTGTCGCTCAGTGTCCTGATTCAGTGACCGGACTCATTTGCACGGTGCATGGGCATGCTTTCCCTTGGCAGAAAGTACAGCACAATGACTCCCTCCTCTCTGCCTAAGCCCTTAAACTCGTGGGCTAGGATGACACCCGGCTCGATCTGGAGGCCTGAGCGTACCCACTGCCCCTACACTGTCCTCCAGCAGCTTCTTCAAGTCTTCTTTGAAATCAGCAGGGCGTGCAACTTATAGAAATAATAAGTCCATGTCCAGTTTTCCTGAAAGTGCAGAACGGGCATTGAGAGGCCCCAGCCCCCAGCCCTCCCTTTGCTCAAGATTTGGGCAGAGGCCCTTCTGCACCTTCCATTTAATGGGACCCAGTGCTGCCCGGGGACTTCTTGGACAACACATCATCGTTTCCCTTTTCAGAACACATGTGTTAATGGAAAGGTACGCTCGAAATCAACCAGAGGTCCCCTCCTGTAGGAGTCTTTTGCAGTTCCAGTGGAAAATCTGTCAGGAGTGTGAGTCCGGCCAGTACCAGGAGTCATGAGGCTCATTTCTGCCCCTAGAAATGGACTCAGCATTAGGAGTGAGGCTCATGTGGGAGCTGTGGCCTCTGCTTCGCTGAATGTCTGGAGCCTCTGGAGGCTCTTGACTGTGGGGAGAGGTTGTCCCCCTTAGCCTGAGCTGTAAATGTTTGCCCAAAAGGCTTTTTTGAAAGACAGAACATTCCCGCCATTTTATAGATAGTCTGAAATGTAAAGCAAGTCATTCTGACATCTGCCTCCTTGCCTAGCTTTGCTCTGAGTCTGCCTAGCAGGCCAGTGATATACTGGGGAGTCCTTGACATCCTCTGGAGGTCCTCGCTGGGCCTTCCTCCCAACCTGGGACATC
>NW_011888868.1:208328-235589 GCF_000151845.1 Pteropus vampyrus
GTGATAATAAGCTGGAATTAGAGAGGAAAGAGGAGCCCCAGGATGGCTGTGTGAAGGGAGAATAATGGGTGGGAGCCAGCTGAGGAGAGGGGCTGAGAAATCTCATGAGTGCGTGTGCGTGTATGTGTGCATGTGTATGTGTGCATGTATGTGTGTCCACACCTGTACCAGCCCAGTGTCCTTGGCATAATCTGCCTAGGGGTGCCTTAGGGCCAGGTGGCTGGACAAAGTTCACATGGGTTTGTGTGCCCTGCTTCTCCCGCAGGAGCAGCTGGCTGACCTCAAGGAAGACCTAGACAGGGACGACTGTAAGCAGGAGGCCGAGGTGGTCATCTATGAGACCAACTGCCACTGGGAGGACTGCACCAAGGAGTATGACACCCAGGAGCAGCTGGTGCATGTAAGCCTCTAAACTGCAGTGCCAACCCAGGGCAAAGCCCAGACCACATGGAGCCCCCAGCCTTCCAGACCTCTGTTGGAGAGAAAGGGCTCTAGGAGATGCCCTGGGCCACATCCTGTGCAAGTGGGAGGCGTGATTATTTACCTGTGCTCTGCCTATTTCTAAAAGGGAGCTTACGAATACATATGGAGTATAATAAGAGATTAAAATAAAAATAAGAAAATGAGAAAATTAGAGGAAAAGGAACAAAAAAGATGCCAGGAGTCAAGTTAGTATGAAAATACCCAAGTCCTCTGAGCTATACTTCACATATAAATCTATTTTCTGAGCTTTCTAGCAAACAATGCAAAGAGGAAAATAAGGTTAGTTAAACCAGCCGGTGTCCATAAGGTAATAACAAACCTGACCCTGAAACCTAAAAGAAGTTTCTCCCATGGAGGAAGGAGTCGGTGATTTCCTCCTTGAGACCATTCTCAGAGACCCAGTACACACAGGTGCAGATGGGTGTTTATACCCATATCAGAGCAAGGGCTGCTTAAAAATGCCTGGGTACTGACAGATCAAGAGACCAGAGGAAGCCACAGAAGTTGGGTGTGCCCTTCAGGTTATGTCATTGGTCCCCACTGTAAACTCTTCTACAGCAGCATCCATTGCGACTGTAGTCGGGGGCAGTTTATGCAGTGGGAAGAGCAGGAGCGGGGGCTCAGCATGGGAGGCACCTGTCTTTGAACCTGGCTCCACTACAGCAAGCTGAGTTCTGAACAAGTCACTTAACTTCTGTGATCCTCAGTTTCTTCTCATGTAGAAGAGGAGGGAATCCTATCCCACAGGAGGGTAGAGATTGAATGTGATACCAACATAAGCACTTAGCAAAGAGCGAGCAGCATTCCATACATGGTAGCTCCCTCCTTCCTCCTTCTCCCTGTTCCCCCTGCCAGTCTTGAGTATTTCTAAGTCCAGAAAAGAATTTAAATTCAAGAATAAGCCCCCATTCCATCTCAACACACACTCCTTTGTTAAGGAGTATCTGTAAAGATGAACTCTACAGTAAATTAGCATTTCAAATGCTGGGTAGACTAGAGACACAGACACACACACACACACACACAGACACACACACACACACACACACACACACACACACACACACACACACACACACGGCATGTACCATTCCCATCCAGAAGCCACCACAAACAAGATTCCTTCTCCCCAGCACTGTGAACTCAGCATTTAGAACATCACCCACTCCCTCTGCTTCTGCTATTTGTGTGACTTGCTCTCCAATACTGTAGGTTTCTTTTGTGTTTTGGTTTTTCTTTTCCCATTTTCAGCCTAAAATTTCCCAGCAAACCATTGCAGCTGACATAGAACCTGTGAAGCGAGGTCTTCTCTAATCCCTCTGGAATCTAACATAATTTTCCAACCTGTGCCACCTCCTTGGGTCAGTGAGTCCAAGATGGAGAAGGGGCATGGGAGCTATGAGTTGTAGGACAGATCAGATTCCATTGGAAGACAAGAGAAGGGACAGCATCCAGGTCCGGGAGAGGGCACAGGCAGAGGAGTGGAGACCAGGACCTAAGCGACGTGCTCAGTGATGAGTGGGCCCATCCCAAAGAGTAGGGAGGGAATTCCTCCAATAAAGGCAGAAAGGTCCAGTGTGGGAAGGAAGGCTTCAGCTGCAGGCTTCTATCTGTGCCCAAGACTGTCACTGCAGATGTAGGTGATTGCCTCCATTTGACCCTGAAAAGGGCAGGCTCCTGTGAGAGGGGAGCCAGGCCCCTCTGCCCAGCTCTGTCTCTCTGCTCCCTGGGAAAATAAATGGTGGCCAGCACCCAAGCGAACTGGAGCCTCCCAGTCGATTATTAACAATTCGTTGCTAAGTAAACCAATTAGCAAAAAAATGAAAGACGTTGTCAGGACACATTTCTATCATTTGAAAAGCTTTAAAAATCGAAAGTGAGGCTAATATGATAAGATTTCCCTGGAAATTCAAAATGTAGGTTTCACTTGCTGCAACCCTGGCATTTGCATGCATGACATTTGGGCCCATTACTCACAGTATGAGGGCCAGTGGTTTTCTGTGTTTCAGAGTGAGGTGCTGCCAGTGCCTAGATGCTCAGCTCTCAGACAGCCTTGTAGGCTGCAAAGATCTATAGTAGCACCGTCCAGTAGGAGGACACTGCAAGCCATTGTGCCAGTCACATGTGTGATTTTACATTATGTAGGAGCACATGTAAAAAAGAAATTAATTTTAATAATATATTTAACCTAATATATCTAAAATATTATCATTTCAACATGTAATCAATATAAAACAAAATATTGAAATATTTTACTTCTTTTCTTTTTCCATTCTCAGTCTTTGAAACAGATATGTTTACACTTACAGCCCATCCCAGTTGGGAGCACCCACATTTCAAAGACTCAAAGCACAAGTGACAAGTAGCTACTGTACTGGGCAGCACAGGTCAAGAGGTTGTGGGAGGAAGTGAAATTGGACAGGGAACTGAGAACAGAGAGAATGAGATGAGGCTAGAGAGAATGGGTCTCCAAGACCTGAACATTCTGCCCTTCTCATCACCCTGTGAAGTGGACCCAGAGTGACTCACAACTCGCACACCGGCAGGACACTACCTTGAACAAAGAGGGAGATGGAAGGGGAAGGATGGGACCTAGACGGGACTTCAGGAGGCTCCCTGGTGGCCTTTAGAGAGAAGCCCCAGTGGAAGAGGAAGCAGGAGGACTCTTTCACTTTACTGTGTAGAGTGACTAATACCACCTATTTCTACTCCCTGGGTAAATAAGCAACCCAAAAGATTAGGGACTAAGTCCTGGAGGCCCCACACACGTATCAACACACCCCAAGTTCAGGGGCAGTAATGCCCCTGCTCCAGTGAGGACTGAAGCCTTCAGTTAAATAATCGATGCAAGTGACTAAAATCCAAAGGGTCTACCTGGGGCTGCTTGCTCTACCTGTGACAGAAAGCCTCACTGGCCTGTGGCTCCACATCACAGGAGAAACTACTCCAGGCGTCACACAGGTGTTAGACCAGGACAAAGGCCAGAAGATGTGGGTGCAAGGAGTGGGAAAAATAGAAAAGTTAGCCTCCATATTCTTGGCCAGGGCAGTGCTGGCTGGGACGGGTCTGAGAACCACCTTCCAGAGAAGGCCGTTTGCCATAAATTCCAAGATTCGCCTGAGATGGATCCACTTGCCTGACAAGCAGGGCTCGCACTGCCAGGCTGCCGGGTCAGTTGCACTGTCTTTGGCTATCCTGCTTACTCTCCTGGGCCATTTTGTCTCAGGTGCAGCATTGCACAGTGCCCAGAGCCCATTGACAGGGTCAGAATCTCACTTACTGCCCAGGCACTGGGCGATTTAATAATCTGGACCTTTGTGAAAAGGGTTATTGCAAGGGTCCCCACCCGCCAGGCCGCGGACTGGTACCGGTCTGTGGCCTGTTAGGAATCAGGCTGCACTGCAGGAGGTGAGTGGCGGATGAGTGAGTGAAGCTTCATCTGTATTTGCAGCCGCTCCCAGCACTAGCATCACTGCCTCAGCTCCACCTCAGATCATCGGGCATTAGAATCTCATAGGAGCACTGGTCCCTGGTGCCAAAAAGGTTGGGAACCACTGAGTTATTGTCAAAAATAGAGATGAGGATGCATTTACATTTCTATTATAATAAAAAATTTAATTTAAAAATCTCTGGAACAATAGGGACAAGCTCAGGAGAGGCTTCTCATGCACCCACTATGCGCATGCCTGCCTCGCTGCAGTTAATTAGTACCTACTGTTTGCAGCCCAGGAGCATATACCAGAGCCTAGAGCCCAGTCCAGGGTGAGCGGGATGCCTTTGACCATCATAGATGGTCACTTTGATGACTAATTGGAAAATGCGGGAGAGACATTAGCACACAGTACATCTTCACTTAGTGGCCGCTAATGATAACTCATGAGGAGGTGTGGCTTGGCATAGAGATGTGGTCTTGTTGGGTGGGTGGTCTGCACATAGTGGGTGGTGGTCTGTGGGGAGGGTGGTGGTCTGCACACACTAGGTCGGGGGCCGGGCTCACTTCTATGGACTTGTTCCTGGCAGCATATCAACAATGAGCACATCCACGGGGAGAAGAAGGAGTTTGTGTGCCGCTGGCAGGCCTGCACGCGGGAGCAGAAGCCCTTCAAGGCGCAGTACATGCTGGTGGTGCACATGCGCCGGCACACAGGCGAGAAGCCCCACAAGTGCACAGTAAGTGGGCCCTCGGAAACAGCCCTGCCTCATGCAGTGTCTATAGGGCCAGCCTCACTGGCCAGGTGGGTGGGTCATGGCTGACCACAGAAAACCTGGGTGGAATGGGCCACAGCAGCGGCCCTGGGACAGGCCTTGCCCATGGGTCATCAGTCTGCTCCTTCCCTAGGCCTTCTGCTTGTCTTGGTCCTCAAGGCCCCTTGGCTGTCTGTTGTCCCAGAACTTTGACTTACTCTCTTTCAGGGAGTATAACTACAGTAGGGATGTGCTGGTTTTCTATATGACTGTGAACACCAAAGCACAGCTGTACTTCCACAGTTCACGTGGCTGGGTGACCTCAGAAAGAGGAGCTGGCTTGATAGCACACTGAAGTCTGGCCCCCGCAGAGAAAAGCTCCACTGGTGACTTGCAGCTTCAGCAATGATGGGTTAAAAAATCTCTATGGATGAGTTAAAAAAAGGAAGAAGAAATGAACACAAGACATTTTAGAAAACCTCCCTTATGGAGTCAACAGGATCTGTGGCTGAAATTAGTGAGACCCTTTTTTTAACACACAGAAACTGATCTTTCTTTAAAAGTGGAGCTGGTCTAGTGATGCACTGATGTGGCTGCCACTATAACCTATGGGAACTCTTCTTTTTGAATTGCCATATTTCATAAATTCTGAGACATTTTAATATCTCTGAAGTCAGGCTGTCTTAAAATGGGTGGTGGTCCAGGGTTCAATGAAATATGCTACTTTGGTTAGCAAGTTATATTTTTAATGGAGATAAATTTCATATGCTATAAAGTTCACCACTTTTTAAAAAAAAAAATGTACAATTCAGTGATTTTTAGTATAGTCACAAATTTGTGAATTACTAGCAAATTCCAGAATATTCTCATATTCCCGAATAGAAACTTCATACCTATTAACGGCCACTTCCTATTCTCTTTTTCCTCCATTCCCTGACAACCACTGATCTTCCTATCTCTATGAATTTGCATGTTCTGGACAGTTTATAAAAATGAAATTATACGATGTGTAGGTTTTGTGCCTGACTCTATTTACATAGCATGTTTTCAAGATTCATTCACGTTGTAGCATGTATCGGCTCTTTATTTCTTTATATAACTAAATGATATTCCATTGTATGAGAGAGATCCTAGTTTTTTAATATATTCATCAGTTGATGGATATTTTCCTTGTTTTCCCTTTTTGGCTATTATGAATATGCTTCTAGGAACATTTGTGTACAAGTTTTTGTGTGGACCTATTTTCAGTTCTTTTGTGTATGCACCTAGAATAGAATCGCTGGGTCATATGATAACTCCTACGTTTAACTTTCTGAGGACTAGCCAGGCTGATTTACAAAAAGGCTGCATGATTTTATATTTTCACCAGCAATGTGTGAGGGTTCTGATTTCTCCACAACCTTGTTGGCACATGGGCTGTCTTTTGGTCATAGTTGTCATAGTGGATGCGAAGTGGCATCTCATTATGGTTTTGATTAGCATTTCCCTAATGACAGATGATGTTGAGTATCTTTTCATGTGCTTATCAGCCTTTTAATATACCTTCTTTGGAGAAATGTCTACTCAAATATTTTGCCCATTTTTAAATCGAGTTATTTGTCTTTATTGTTCAATTGTAGCGGTTTTCTAGACCCTTATCATATATGTGCCTCACAAATATTTTCTCTCATTCTGTGGGTTTTCTTTTCATTTTCTTGATAGTTCCTTTGAAGCACAAAAGTTTTAAATTTTGACAAAATCCAATTTTTTAATTGCTTGAGCTTTCGGCGTCATATCTAAGAAACCATTGCCTAATCTAAGGTCACGAAGATTTACCCCTATGTTTTTTTCTGAGTTTTATAGTTTATAAATATATAGTTTTATTTACATATATATAAATTTAATATGTACACATAATCTTATAGGGTAACTCTTTCATTTGGGTCTTTAAACCATATGGAGTCAATTTTTTTATATGGTGTGAGATAAGGGTCCAACTTCATTCTTTGGCATATGGTTTTGCAGTTGTCCCAATCCTATTTGTTAAAGAGACAGTTCTTTCTTCATTGAATGGTCTTGGTACCCTTGCTGAAAATGATTTAGCCCTATATATATGAGTTTGTTTTTGAACTCTTACTCTATTTCATTGACCTCCACGTCTGTCCTTATGCCAGTAGCACACAATCTTGATTACCATAATTATACAGTAAGTTTTGAAATTGGGTGGTGTCAGTCCTCCAAATTTGTCCTCCTTTTGCAAGATTGTGTTGGCTCTTCTGCATCCTTTGCAGGAAGTTATTTTCTTAACATCCTGAGTTGTAGCAAACCATAGCCCTCTGATATGAGCTGTGAATTGCAAAACAGATAAAAGGCATTTGGAGCCAAGTGCACTCAGTCAGACTGGTCAGGAATAAAGGGGAGGATGCTGAGACCGAGACAGCTCCTGCTGGGGTTCACATGTCATTCTGAGGGCAATTTCCAAAAGCACATTGGGTGCAACTGCAGTATCTTTAAAATAGGTGCAGAATCTCCTACAATAACCCTTCTTCTCTCCCTCTCTCTCCGCCACTCTCTCATGCCTTTCTTCCTTTTTTTCTTGCCAAAAATGTTTCTTTTCATCGGGCAGTAAATACTAGGGACACAGAAATGAGCAAGACCTAAAAGATCTTGCTCTCATGGAGCTTGTATCCTAGTGGGAAGCCAGATAACAAAAATATTAAGATCATTATAAATTGTGTGAGGGAGCATAAAGGGAAAAAGGTAATTATTATGATTGATAATATTAGAGAAATGCTCTCAGAGGAGATTACCTAAAAAATTGAGAAGAAGTGAGCCACTCCAGGGCCAGGGAAGGTGGGGGTAGGGGAAAAGCTCTAGCCAAAGGGGACCATGTGGGCAAAGGCCTCACACCTGGAAGAACTCAGTGGGGTCAGGGAACTCAAAGGAGATCAGCACAACCAGAGAGAAGGTGAGGGCGGCTGGCTTCCTCAAGGCCGTGGGGGACTCTGGATTTTTTTTCAGCGCATTTTGATGCGCAGAAAAGTTCTAATCAGGGAGGGACATTAGGAAACAGTTAGAAATAATAGATTCAAAGTTTTTAATGATATGGGAAGATTCTCAAAGTGTGCTGTTGATTTTAACAAACAGAATACCTAACTAAATAATATGTTCCCAATTTTGGTTTAAAAAAGTGTGGGGATAAATTGCAAAGCCACCAGAATGAGACTTAATTGGATGTCAGCTGTAGCTGTCCTACATGCAATGGTTTTCATTTTCTTCTCTGTAGTTTTCAGTCCTTTCCAAGTTTTCTAGAGTGATCATGTGTCAATTTCATGTTCAGAGAGGAAAGTAGATGTTATTATTGAAGTACACACTCCTGGGTGCACCGGTGAGATGGAGCAGATGGGGGGCTGGGGAAGAGGCAGTATCCGGCCCGAGGTCAGGCTCCTGCATTGGATCTGAGGCACCTTTACTGACCAAACCCGCCTCTTCCCAGTTTGAGGGCTGCTCGAAGGCCTACTCTCGCCTGGAGAACCTGAAGACGCATCTGCGATCCCACACCGGGGAGAAGCCATACGTGTGTGAGCACGAGGGCTGCAACAAGGCCTTCTCCAACGCCTCTGACCGCGCCAAGCACCAGAACCGCACCCACTCCAATGAGGTACCCGAGTGGGGTGTGCACAGGGTGTGTGCATGGCCCACTGACAGATGCATAAACGCATCATCACCCCATGGCTTCTAGACATCTGTAGGCTAGGTGGCCAACTGCCAGGTGCCCCTCCTCACCACTGACCCACTGTCTGAGCTCAGCACCCAGTGGCAGGTTGCTGCTCCCACAGCCTAGGCAGCTGGCTAGGACATGCACTAACTTCTAGTCCTAATCCTGGTCCTGGTCCTGCTGAATCTGTGAGCCCCTTGCTGATGGGACACTATACCCACCTCCCAGTCCCAGTCCAACTGATCAAATACTGTCACTCAGGTAGACTCAGGAAAGAACATTTCTAAAAGCTTAGATACACTTTGGACCCCAAAGAGATTTGCCCCAAATGCTTATAAGAAGTTAGAGGAATTCGTAAAGGTATCTGAACCCCTCAGAGTCTCTACAGACAAGAGCTGGACTTGGAGAAGGGTGTGTGTGTGTGTGTTAGTAAGTGTATGCATGCAGACATGGCGCATATGTGTATGTATTATGTGGACGTATGTGGGTATGTATTTGTAAGCATATGTATATATGTGATTGTACATGTACACATGCATGTGTGTATGTGTGTGCTTGTATGTATTGAGTGTGTGTAGATGCGTGTGTAAGGATGTATACACATGTGAATGTGCATGTATGTATGTGGGTGTGGGGGGAGTGTATATGAGCTTAGGACTGAGGTTCAGAAATCCTGGATTCTCATTCCGGGTGACTTGGAACCAGCTTCTTTGTCTCTCCGAATGTGTCTTTCCTCATCAGAGAGCTCAGGGTTCTAATGCTGTCTCACAGGTGTAACAGGTAATACACTCACTACTGATATCAAAAATCTCAGTGCCCTGGTCACAGGGGAGGCAACATTGTATTCACACCAGGCTCTGTGTCCCCAGTCTCTGATCTATGTCCCCAGTTTGTGGAGGAGTCTCCCTTAACCATGTGCTTACCCACTGGAAAAGGTGGCCGGCAAAGTTGGTGGGGCGGGTTCCTGCTGCCCTGGGGCTGGTGTGGTTCTATCCAGAGAGCATGGCTGCAAACAGGCTGAACACCTTCTGACTGCCAGTTAGGCTCTGCTGAAGGAAGTGGCATGGCTTCAGGAGAATGAGGAATGTGCCCAGTCTGAGTTTGTCTTCATGTCCCATCCATCATGCTGCCTGCTTCTCTTCCCAGAAACCCTATATCTGCAAGATCCCAGGCTGTACCAAGCGATACACGGACCCAAGTTCTCTCCGGAAGCATGTGAAAACAGTGCACGGCCCAGATGCTCATGTCACCAAGAAGCAGCGCAACGATGTGCACCTCCGGGCCCCGCTGCTCAAGGAGAATGGGGACAATGAGGCCAGCACCGAGCCCAGTGGCCGGGGCTCTGAGGAGAGCGCTGAGGCCAGCAGCACCAGCCAGGCCGTGGAGGACTGCCTTCACGTCAAAGCCATCAAGACCGAGAGCTCCGGGGTAAGCAGAGTTGGGCAGCAGAGGCCCAAGTCCATGCCCTGCAGGAGGCCAAACCCAGCAGGCAAGGGCAGTTCCATAGCCCGACCTGGGGCCCAGAGCCCCAACTGCTGCTGTGGGCTGTACCCCAGGCTCCCCTACTATAAGTGCGCAATGTTGTCCCTCCTCTCTCCGGTTGGATTTTTCCTCCCTTCACCACCTTGGGCCTCCCATAGAACCTGCCTTGTGCCAGGTCCCAGTCTGTTGGACAGGGTATAAGTAATGGGGGTGTCTGCTCCCATGTGATCAGTCTTTGACGGGACATGGGTGGTTCCTGGTGTCTGCCTTTCCAACCAGCACCAGTCACCCCAGCTGATCCCCTTTCCTCTGTCCTGTCTCTGAGTCCTTGCCCCTCTGGTCTCTACTCCTTTTGTTCTAACCACCTGTTCTTTGTCTCCACCTCTTTTTCCCGACTGTACCTCCCCTAAGGATAGACGGTACTGAGGTGAGCAGAGAGGTCGGTGGGGGTGTGGGCGGGCAGGCGTGAGTGAGGGTGGGCTGGGTGCCTGTCCAGGATGCAGGAAGGTGGGTTTGGATAGGTAAACAGCAGGCGCTGCAGGTGGGACCATCGGAACGGGCAAAGGCTGGCAGCAGGAGTCAAGCTGGCAGGTGCGGGAGCAAGTGGTAGAGACCAAGATGACATGGGGGACAAGGCAGAGTGGAGGTGTGAGTTAGGGCTTTCAGGGATGGAAGAACTGACCTATAGAGGGTCTTCAGTGCCGGACTGAGGAATGTCGGGTGGTACATGAGCGGAATGGAGCATTGCAGCTTCCTAAGGAAAGGTACAGAATTGGGGACATTCAGCCTAGAAATGAGACCAGAAGTGCCACATCCAACATAAGCCTCATTTGGGCTCAGATCCTGGGTTCTGTGGAGTTCTGCACTGTCCATATGTGCCATGAGCTCCCAGCCCCACCTCCACCCTGACCCAGAGGGAGGGCTGATTTGGTGGCCATTTAGGCAAGGGCTGCATCCAGCAGTTCTGCCTCCCTGCTCGTCCTTTCCCTTTGCAACAACCTGCCCCTGGCCTGTTGAGAAGGCATCGAATCAGTAGGCTTTCATTGTTCCTTGCTTCACTGTGGGCACATCACAGTTGTTGGGAATGCTTAAGTACCTTTTTTCATGTCAACCTCATGCGACTGTGGCAGCCTCTTTGGGCACAGCTTCAAAGTGGCCACATGTTGAAAGCTCAGCAGGTAGGGCTCTGGCCCAGATGCCATCTGGGAGAGCTTAGGAGCACGGGGTGGGGTTAAGAGGGGCTGACAGTAACTGGATGTCTTCTATATGCCGGATGCTTTCCATCCATCCACTAACGCTGTCCCACAGGCAGTTCAGGTTCATCGTATAGTTGGAGAAGCTGAGGTTTAGACAAGCAATGCTCTGAATGCTCCTCCATACAGGAGCTTCGGTCCAGCCCCCGGGTGTGCAAGGGTGCATAGTGATTGCGGAGCCAGGTGGGTTCTCACACCTCTGAGTCCGCACCTTCTCACCACATCCCCTGCAGCTGTGTCAGTCCAGCCCTGGGGCCCAGTCGTCCTGCAGCAGCGAGCCCTCTCCCTTGGGCAGTGCCCCCAACAATGACAGCGGTGTGGACATGCCTGGGAGCCTGGGAGACCTGACAGCTCTAGATGACACGCCCCCGGGGGCCGACACTTCAGCCCTGGCCAACCCCTCCACTGGTGGCCTGCAGCTGCGCCAACACCTGACCGCCATGCACCGGTTAGAGCAGCTCAAGAAGGAGAAGCTCAAGTCACTCAAGGATTCCTGCTCATGGGCCGGGCCGGCTCCACACACCCGGAACACCAAGCTGCCTCCCCTCCCGGGAAGTGGTGAGTCGGGGCCCTGGTATGTGGGCTGGGCAGGAGAGAGCCTGGGGCAGCACCCACTAGGTTCATGCCCATCAAACATCATGTGTCCTCTCACTGGATGCCCACAATAGGATAGCTCTTACCAGCCCATTGCACAGATTAGGAAACTGAGGTCCAGAGAGGTAAAAGTGCCTCACTCAGATCAATAGCAGAGCTGAGACTTAAGTCAGGCTTGAGTAGCTGCAAAGCCCATGCTATTTCAACTACACCATGCTGCATTCTTTAACCCCCTAAAAACAGGCAGACCCCACTCACATCATCGTCTTCCCCGTAAGTCATTCAGTCACTTATCAGGCACAAATGCCCCAGGCAGGAGTGATATGCCAGTCCCTGTGGTTAGAAGGAGCAGATAGTGAAAAGGCCATGCCACTGGAGTTACAGTCACCCAAAGAATGAGCCAAATAGCACTGAGGACAGAGCTCGGTGTAGAGCTATACATAGGAGGAAGAAAGCATGTCAACTGGGGAAGGGAAGGGAGGACTTCATGAAGGAGGCAGCCCTGTGTTCAGCCTCAGGAGGTGTTGATCAAGCCTTTGAGATATAAGGAAGTTTCACCAAGCACTTCTTGTGTGCTGCCCCTGTGCCAAGCAGTATGCTGGTAGGCACCAGGCACACTGGGGCACTAAGCATCTAGGCTGCCCTCCAGGGACTGACAGCCCAGTGTGGACCAATAGGACTGGATTATTGAGACATGGACACTGTACCATCCAGCTCTCTCCTGAAGGGAGGACTTGTTGACCCAGCTGTTGAAGGAACTGCTAGCAGATGGCCTTCAACTCTCAGCCTCTTACAGAGATCACCAGGACTGCTGACAGCTGCTTCATCCAAGGTCATCTCTTCCCAGGGTGGCTAACATCCAATGACTGATCACTGCAGGGGTGTAAAGGCCTTTTGAGGCCCAAAGCTCCCCCTGAGGTCAGCAGGTGCTGTTGTTGGGCCTGCATCACTGCTCATTTCTCCCTAGCCATTCTACTGTCTTTCCTCCCTTCTGTGGATATGGGTCTCTGGGCCCTCCCAAAAAACAGCCTGCTCAGTAAACCCAGTCCTAGGGAGCCCAACTGGCAGCCCCCATTCACAGATGGTAATGGTACAGGGAGGCTGTGGCCAGGGCCCTCCAGGGCTCTTCTCAATAACTCAGTCAGTCCTAGGAAGAGGACATTGTATCCACAGCTGGAAAAAAACCGGGACCGGATGTAATGAGAATTCAGGGCCGCCAGACAATGCGAGAGCCAAGACAGGGGTCAGGCCTTCTGGCTTCCACTTGCCTATCCTTAGCAATAAGGGTCACCATGTATTCACTTACTGTTCCTTCTTCCTCCTTCCATTCAGAAATCACTAATTGAGTGTCTCCTCTATCTTAGGCCCTGTTCAAGGGCTCCAGGTTCTAGGGCTTCAGGTATGCAGACTGTCTGGTCACAGCAGGCAGAGCACCCCATCCCTAACCCCAGTCCCCCCGCCCCCACCGTGCTGACCCTTCTCTTTTCCCACAGGCTCCATCCTGGAAAACTTCAGCAGCGGCGGGGGCGGCAGGCCGGTAGGACTGCTGCCAAACCCACGGCTGTCGGAGCTGTCTGCAGGCGAGGTGACCATGTTGAGCCACCTACAAGAGCGCCGCGACAGCTCCACCAGCACGGTCAGCTCGGCCTACACCGTGAGTCGCCGCTCCTCCGGCATCTCGCCGTACTTCTCCAGCCGCCGCTCCAGCGAGGCCTCACCTCTGGGCGCAGGTCGCCCGCATCATGCCAGCTCTGCCGACTCCTACGACCCCATCTCCACCGATGCGTCACGGCGCTCAAGTGAGGCCAGCCAGTGCAGCGGCGGCGGCGCAGGGCCGCTCAGCCTGACTCCGGCGCAGCAGTACAGCCTGCGGGCCAAGTATGCAGCGGCCACAGGCGGGCCGCCCCCGACGCCGCTGCCAGGCCTGGAGCGCGGGAGTCTACGGGCCCGGCTGGCACTGCTGGATATGCCCGAGCGTGCCTTGGGACCCCGGAGAGGCAGCGGCGGGCCGGTCTATGGCCATGCGGGGCCTGCGCCCGCCTTCCCTCACGAGGCTCCGGGAGGCGGGGCGCGGCGGGCCAGCGACCCAGTGAGGCGGCCCGACGCCCTGGCTCCCCCACGGGTGCAGCGCTTCCACAGTGCCCACGATGTGAACCCCACACCGCTGCCACTCTGTGCCCCCGAGAGGCGCAGCCTCCGCCTGCAGGGTCCCATTAGCACCGATGGCAGCCTGACCCGCAGTGTCTACTCCCCCCGGCCGCCCAGCATCAGCGAGAACACGGTGATGGAGGCCATGGTGGCAGGGACAGACAGTGCAGGGCCTGAGGGCAACCTCGTGCTGCCCGAGGACGACCTTGTGCTGCCCGATGACGTGGTGCAGTACATTAAGGCGCATGCCAGTGGCGCCTTGGATGAGAGTGCCCCGCAGGTATATCCTCCGGAAAGCACTTGCTTCTCTGAGCACTCCAAATTGCCTAGCCCGGGGCTGCACGGCCAGCACAGGATGGTGGCTCCGGACTCCAACATGGGCCCCTCTGCCCCGGTGCTGGGAGACTGCCAGCTGGGCTATGCGGCCTCCTCTAGCCTAAACAAAAACAGCATGCCTGTGCAGTGGAATGAGGTGAGCTCTGGCACCATGGACGTCCTGGCCACGCAGGTGAAGCCTCCAGCTTTTCCACAGGGCAACCTGGCTGTGGTACAGCAGAAGCCAACCTTCAGCCAGTACCCAGGTTATAGTCCACAAGGCCTGCAGCCGAGCCCTGGGGTCCTGGAGAGCACACAGTCACACCTTCAGTCTTGCAGTGGAGCCCCCTCCACATCCAGGGTAAATTATATGCAGCAGCTGCGGCAGCCAGGAACGGGTGGCCAGTGTTCCAGTATGACCGCCACTCTGAGCCCTCATACCACCTACGGTCAAGCCCACCCCCAGCTGAGCTCCAGTACCATGGGTAGGGCCCTGAACCAGTTCCCCCCATCTTGCAGCAACCTGTCAGCCAAGCCAGGCCACCTGGGGCTCCCCCAGCAAATGGAAGTTGCTCCCGACCCTACCATGGTGGGTAGCAGCCGCAGGGAATTTGGGGTTCCCAATTCCACCCTGGCTGGGATGGTGCCATCTCACCCAGCCCAGAGCTACCCACAGCAGAGCCATCACCTGACAACCTCCATGAACCAGGAGAGCTACCGCCAGGGCCCCAGCCATCTGCCTTCCCACCAGCCTGGCTTCATGGAGCTCCAGCAGGGCACAGTTGGGCTGGCTGGATCAAGCTTTGGCCTAGTGCAACCCCGGCCACCCCCTGAGCCCAGCCCTGCTGGCCGCCACCGTGCGGTACGTGCTGGGCAGCAGCTCGCCTATGCCAGGGCTACTGGCCATGCCATGGCTGCTGTGTCAGCCAACCAGGAGATGGCAGAGTCTGTGCCCAAGGGAGCGATGGCCACCATGGTGTCTCTGCCTCCTCAGCTGCCCCCACAGGACCCAGGTGAGGCCCAGGACCACAACATGCTCTACTACTATGGCCAGATCCACATGTATGAACAGAATGGAGGCCTAGAGAACCATGTAGGCTGCCAGGTTATGAGGCCCCAGCCACCGCAGCCACAGGCCTGCTCGGAGAGCATCCAGTCTCAGCCCTTGCCCTCACCAGGGGTCAACCAGGTATCCAGCACTGTGGACTCCCAGCTCCTGGAGGCCGCCCAGATTGATTTTGATGCCATCATGGATGACGGCGATCACGCCAGCTTGCTGTCGGGCACCCTGAGCCCCAGCCTCCTCCACAGCCTCTCCCAGAACTCCTCCCGCCTCACTACCCCCCGGAACTCCCTGACTCTGCCCTCCATCCCCACGGGCATCAGCAATATGGCCGTCGGGGACATGAGCTCTATGCTCACCAGCCTGGCCGAGGAGAGCAAGTTCCTGAACATGATGACCTAAGGCCCCAGCCCCTGGTGCTGAGTGGACCCAGAGGAACCATCCATTCCCAGAGCATAGGACTGTCGTCCCTTTCATCTTTTTCCAAAATAGTATTAATAGGTCCGAGGGAGTTTGCCAATTGCTGGTTCAGACCAGAAATGCTTTAAGGGCAAGTTTATGTGCATCTTGTCTGGCCTTCTTTTGGATTATTTTTCAGAACACTGAAAAAAATCTCAACAAGAAAAACTTGTTTACACAGTGCTTCCCACTTATGGTGTTTATAGGACCACTTTGCTCTGGCTCCTTTGCCTCTGTCATTTGGCTAATGAGGGATTGCATTGGCTAGGGCTTTCCAAGTACACAAGGAGAGAGGGTAGAAGAACCACATTTGGGTTTGGATCTGAAAGCCATAATGGATATTCTAATCCAGGAAGATAAGCTTCTCATTCCAATGCCTACAAGGAAAAGGAATTGCTGGGCCACCAGAATTCTTTGAAGCTTAATTCTTGAGGCCTCTAACGTCCCTTGCCACAGAGGAAAAAAAAGATTTTACCTAGATGATTTGGAAGCACATCCTGATTCCAGGTTTGGTAGAACTGACATCTCTACCCTACAAAGCCAAGTTTGCAACTGGCGGACTGTCCAAGTGTATATGAATGAATAAAGTATGGGGATATTACCAGAATAAGGAAAGAAAAAATTGTAATACTAGGGGCATGCCCAAAAGCTACCCTGGCCTCTCCAGACCATGTTTACAGTGTTCATGCATGTAGAATGTAGCCCTTCCTGAAAAGGACACTTATTTCTAAATACCTCGGGGCTGCTGGAGCTGCTGTGGGTTAGGGATGGACCAAGGGGAGCCAAATGTGGGATGAGACCTCAAGAAGGTTAGAGTGCACGAGGTTCAGCCTCAGGCCACCCTGGAGGTTTCCTGTAGGAAGAGGAAGTCACATGTTTACCCAATCCTGTTTTTCCAATGCACTGTCCACCCACTTTACCACGGGAAACCCCAGGGCCCAGTAGCAGCCTCTGCTTATGTTCTTCCAGGCCATGTCCTCCACTCACCGGCAGCCCAGTGGTCTACTCCAAGCTGCAGCATGCAGTTCTAGTATCTTCTGGGTTCCCTTCCTTCTGCTCTCGTTCATTTTAGAGAATGATGGCATGCATGGTGTTTTCGCTGAAGGCAAGAGGGCAAAGGAGTTGATTCCTGGGACTCAAGGACCATCACTGAACTTTCCTGTTTGGTGTGACCGAGCCCCATCCCCAAATAGAATTTGGAACTGGTGTCAGAAGACATCATGTCTTAACATACTATAGGGTGAACTGGTGCATCTTCCCCACTACACACACACACATACACACACCCTCGCCCCTTTTCCATGTGGAATTTGTGGCAACCTTGCCAAAACCAACTTTACCACTATGAGCTTGATACTGACTATCAAGGCAAGACAGGGCCATCACCTTACCTGGGCCCTTTGCATCCCAGAACATCAAATGCTATGTTAGGGTCTAAAGTCAAGGCCAAGTCCAAATAACAGCCTTGGGGCAAGTCCAGGGGTCTGGGCTCTGTGGTGGTCATTTACTCCCTGAGCTAGGATTTCACTAGCCATTCCCACACTGTATATAGTCTGTACAGAAGACATCATCCCTGAAAATATGCTAGGTGAATCATCCAGCCGAATTTGTATCTCCAAAGCATTTTTAGCTTTTTCTACATGCTATGAATTGAGATGACATGCTCAACTTGTAAATAAGTCTTTTTGTACATTAAAAAAAAGTAATTTTTTCATAATTTATTTTGTCTATCTGCTTCTTCTTTGACAGTAGTTAATGAGAACATGGGCAGTAAATTTGGTGCATTTGGACAGAAATTAGGCCGTATTTTTTCTTAGCAGTGTCAAAATTGACTATTCCACCATCGCCGAGAGATGTTTAATGCTAAGGCACTTACTGGCTGTTTGTTCGTTGTCTCTCTGGGGGTGGAGGGTGGGCAAGGTTTAGCATTTTAGTCAATATCTGGCTCTTCTTCCAGCAAGCTAGTCTGAACATCTAAGATGATGTGCCAAGAGCCATGCATACCAGATCCAGGTGTAATCCCAAACACTCCTCATGTCAGAATCCCCTCTTTGAGGGGAAATCTGATGAGCACATTTGAGTAGTTCAGGTGGGGGCTGGCAGACCCTCTATGCTCTGCTGCAGGCAAAAGGAGAGAGTCACAGCAGGCAGCTGGAGCCTCAGGATACCCAGCAACTGGCCTTGGGCTCATGGACAAGAACCATAAGCAGGGGCTCAGCCCTGGGAGGCGGCCCTGACAGATGCATAGGGAAGGCCCAGGTCTAGTAAGAGATCAATCAACCATTACAGAAATTGGGCCACTGCAGCGGAGCCAGCGAGTAGGGCATGAGGCCCGAGATGGCTCCTGAAACTGTAAGGAGTACAGGGAAGAGGGTTTTCAGGACTGGGTTAGAGGGAGTAGAAGGTACCTTCCATACTCCGTCCACCTCTCCATGAGAAAACCTTGGCACCCCGCTTGGAGCGTTTGAAGCCAAGCCACATGGAAGGTATTTAAACTCAAAACATTCTGTGGGATGTAACTAAGTGGACTGAGGAAGGGCTCTCCAGTAAATAAGCAAAGGAAACATCCAAGGAAAAGGAAATTAGCAGCTTTCCTTTCCTCAGCGCATTCCCAGAGTCTTTGCTGTGTGTCAGGGAGCCACCACTTCCCTGGGTGGTGTTTTCTGGGGGAAAGACTACAGCCAGAGTCCTACTCCTGGCCTCGCTTCTCCCAGAGGGAGGACTCACTTAGCTGTCTGCATGCTCGGGAAGAGGAACTGAGCATACCTGGTTCACCCTCTCCTCTGCCTCTCTCAAAGCCCGTCTTCGGGCTTTGTACCTTCTCTACTGCACCACATTAGGCCTCTGGAAGCATCTCTGCTCTGCTTCAGGGACAAACGTTATTCAGTGCTGCCTGAGACTGGATGAGCCGCAGTATTAAGAAGCCCATGTTGGTCATTCAGTTCAGCCACATCTTCTTTATCAATTAACTATGGCCATAATCATGCTGTATAACGATATCCACGAAGCTTCAGCACCACGTAACAATAAGCATTTATTTAGCTCCTGAATCTGGGTCAACTGGGGGTTGGCCAATCCAGGCTGGGCTGGGCTGGGCAGCTGTATGGGTCAGCTGGGGGCAGCTAATCTAGCTGGCGTGGATGGGGCAGCTTGGATTCACTCCACGTGACTCATCTAACTCCAAGACCAGGATGCTGGCTTGGGCATTGCTTTCTTGTGGCAATGGCAGAAGCACAAGAGAGCAAGCCAAAAAATGTAGGTCCTCTTTAGGCCTATGCACAGAACCAGTATACCATCAGTTTCCCTTCATTCTTTTGGCCAAAGCAAGTCACATGGCCAAACTCATCATCAGTGACATTGATAAGTGTATTCCTTCAATGAGAGTGAGAGGAAGAAAGTGAATATTTCTCAACAACAATACATATAGACAAGATTCATGTCCCTCCCACATGTTGAATCTATTCAACCAAGATCCTCAAAGTCTATCCAGTCAATCATCAGTCTCAAGGTCTGGGATTTTGTGGTCTGCATCCATTCTGGATATGGCTCTTCTTGACCCAGAGACTTAGGAGCTAAAAAGAGAAGTTTTCTGCCCTCCACGCACATACACCCAGCATACAGTGGTAGGACAGCTAGAATCGCTGCAGTTACCACTCCCATCTCAGTCAGAGGTCCACAGCATCTGAAATCCTGTGGGGCAAATGTTGCCAGCCCCTCTACTCTGGGTGGAATGTTCCTTGAGTAGCTGCAGTGCATTGTATTCTGTAGCTGTCACCGTTGGAGTGTTCTTCTTCCATCATCCCTTCAGCTTCTGAAGAGGGCATCGGAAAGTGTGCTGTCCTTGGCAGTAGAGTAACTCTTTCAACCTCTTCCTTCCAGAAAAAAGCTGGGAGCCTGAGGTCCTTTACATTTCAAACAGCCTCAATCCCCTTTACTTCACATTTACAATACATTTGCCCATTTAGCTCTCTTAGACATTGTGAGTTTTCTACATATTTGACTCCAATCTACTCTGGGCCAAAAGCCACACCCACAATTCCTTTGGTGACAGGCCTCTCTCTGTTTGATTACTGGTACCCCTTATCAGGCTATGTGGGGCCATGCCCTGAAGGTTTCTAGGCACACTGTTGTCACTGAGAGGACATTCTAAAGCCACCTTACTCTTTTCAGGGACCTTAAGACAATGGACATTACAATAGAGGGGGCACATCCTTGATTTCATTTCCACTCTGAGGTTGAGTTTCACTAGTACTGCCCTGGATTGGGTCTTTGCACCCCAGGCCAAATATTAATTTGAAGATCTTTCAGTGACTAGAAAGACTGGAGATGAGAAATAACCTTATTTTCTAGATTCTGCATGCAAATTGGCTCGCTCCTTTCTGGATTCATCTTTTACTTGCAGTACCTTATCATATATAGCTCCAAGAAGCTCATGTTCATAATACCGTGCCTGGAAACCGGCCCGCCCAATTCTACAGATTCAAAGGTGCATTTCCTCCGTCCTAAATTGCATTAGGCAATAATTGTACCAAATATTTCTTCACCACATAACACAGGTTGCCATTTTTCTTGTCATCTTTTTAACCTCTAAGTTTCCTCACTGCCCACTTCCAAACCTATGCTACGTGTGTTAGGAATTTGTTACAGCAGCCTCCCATTCCGGGGGCCATTTTCTGAATAAGTTCAATAATGCAACCTAATGAAAACCACAAAAGCTCAGAGCATACAACAACTAGCATTTATTTAACTCAGGAGTCCTCAAGTCTGCTGAGGGGAGCTTGCCTAGGGTGGGGGTGCTTAGGCAGCTTGTTCTGCTCCTGTGCCTCTTCCCCTTGGGACCAGCAGAGTCCTTAGACATATAATAGTGATGGCACAAGTACAACAGGTTAAGCAAAACACAGGAGACTTCTTAAAGCCTAGATTTGGAACAGAAAGCAAGTCACATAACTGAGTTCCAAATCAATAGAAGAGGGAAGTCCATTCTTTTCTAGAATTAGAGGAAACAAATATCTGAACAATGATCCAACCTACTGCACCCTCTAACTCAGCTTTGCTCATAATAAGACTGACATTGTACCCTCCATCTATCTCCTGAGTCTGTATCTTAGCTGGTTCTAATTCTAAAAGGGGAAGACAGTGGGGTCATTAAATGGTACCCTGTCACCAGTGATGTACCAAAGGCAGCTCCTGTGCCTATTACATGCATCTCTTCCAAACTCTATTCAGATATTTTATATTGATAACTTGAAGTTGGCCACGTTGAGAGAATTTACACCATGGGAGTCAGCACACACTACCAATCAGGATTTCCTTCCCCTCACCTGCAGGGAGCCTGGGAGCCTGTTGTTAATCATTTGCCACTGTACCTAATAACAACTCAAATTCTATGATTTGCCAATAGCTTGATATGCTCAGAGGTCTTTTCTAAGTTTATATGTCCACACAAACCATTTTGTGGAGATCTTGTGAGGTCAGAGTGTTGTGGGCACAGCTATCTTGGTCACCTAGTAGTTTTCAAGCTTTAAGAGTCATGCACTCTTTTGTTCAAAAGAAATTGGCTATATAAGGTCAAGTACACAGTTAAAAGTGGAGCTGAGATTGAATTAAACATGGCAGAGTGAGAGACATCTCCAGATCTCTCCCCTTAAACAACAACAAGCTGAACATCTAAAACTCAACAAAAAACACCCAAAGTATACACTAGCATGTCTGAGTGTGGGATCTGCGTGTAAGAGCTACTGCAGGTCAGAACCCCGGGTGTCGGGCAGTATACTGGGAGAAACAAAGAAGCTACCTCTCGCAGCCAGAGCTCCCTGTAGGAGGGTAAAGAGGGGGAGGGGAGAAAGTGCGACGACTTCTCTGAACAGCCCTGCTTGTGAGTACTGTGAGCTCCACGCGACTGGAGGCAGTGCTCAGTCATCAGGGCAGAAGGCAGAGAAATGGGGATAGCAGAAAAGCGGGGACAGCAGAGAAACAACAGTTGATTTTTACCAGCCACAGTTGAAAAACTGAGGTTGAGCCAGCAGACCCCATGCCCCAACCCAGGAGGGCCCTCTCCCCATAGCCTCTGAGATAGATCACTGAGGAGCCCCAGGGGAATCTGAGCAAATGCTACTGAAACTGTTGCTAACACTGACAGGAACTGAGACTGAGGGTAATGAGTGTGATTAAACATCTATAAGGGGAAAAAAGGCATTATTAAGACTTTATATAAAGCAGAAATCCAAGAGGCTTAGACATCACCTACTAGAAACCAAAAGAAAAACACCTTTGCAAAAAGCTAGAGACCATTATATAATAAATATTTATGGGGAGTGGGGAAAAAAGCAGAACACACTTCTATTAATGCCCAGGCAGAGAAATAGTCCATTAAACACCATGAACAACCAAGGTGACAAAGCATCTCAGAAAGAAAGAGAAAAATCTCCAGAAAATAAGCTTACAGATGTAGAAATATGAAACTTAAATGACAGAGAATTCAGGATGGTGCCTCAGAAAAAGTTCAATGATACGAAACAAATCATATCAAGAAGTTCAGGAATTGAAAAAACAACTAGATGAGCAGAATGAGTTCTTTAGCGAGGAGATTGAAACCTTCGAAAAGAACTGAATAGACCTTCTGGAGATAAAGAACACACTGTAAGAGTTGAAAAATGAAATAGCAAGCTTGGGAAATAGAGTCGAACAAATGGAGGAAAGGATCAGTGATATCGAAGACAGAAATCTAGAAATCATTAAGAAGGAAGAAGAGAGAAACCAAAGAATTAGCCGATACCATCAGGAGAAGAAACATAAGAATAACAGGAATTCTCGAAGGGGAGGAAAAAGAGCAGGGACTAGAAAACATTTTCAGACAAATAGTTGATGAGAATTTCCATAATCTAAGGAATGACCTAGAGCTTGGAATTCAGAAAGTCAATAGAACACCCAATTATTTCAACTCAAAAAGACCTTCTCCAAGACACATTGTATTAAAATTATGAAAAATCAATGACAAAAACAGTTCTCAGTGCAGCCAGGGAGAAGAAGATGGTAACTTAAAAATAAAGGAAAACCATTAGATTATTATTGGACTTCTCAGCACAAATCTTACAAGCCAGAAAGGAGTGGAATCAAATATGCAAACTATTAAATGAAAGGAACTACCAGCCAAGAATAATGTACCCAGCTAAGCTCTCCTTTAGATATGAAGGAGAAATTAAGAACTTTCCAGACATATAAAAATTGAGGGAATTCTCCACTACGAGGCCTGCATTACAGGAAATACTGAAAGGGGCCAGCTCACCTAAAAGAAAATGACCCCCCGAAAATACATAATTAGGAGAAAGGTGACTAGCAGGCTCATAAAAGCAGAGGAGTGCAACCCTTACTACAAACAGGGTATTATGTGCTTAAAATAAGAAGAGATTTGCTATAGCAAAATAGCAATGAATGTTCAGCACACATAAGGACAAATTGAGGCAACAATGACTGAAAGGGGAGGATTCAAAGGTCCAAATTCACAAAGGGGAATGGAGATAAAGTATGAGCAGAAGAAAAGGGACGATTGTATATATATATATAACTATCCTTTACATATTCGTAATGGTAACTACACGCCAAAGATTCAGAACCAAAGTATATAACCTAAAACAAGATGACCCAGAGGCAAAACCCACAAAAGCCAACGAAAATAAAGAAAACAGAAACACAAGGACAAGGAAGCAATGGAAACACCAAGCTACCAGAAAGCAAAAGATAAAATGGCTATAAGAAGACCTCATATTTCAATAATCACCTAAATGCAAATGGATTGAACTCACCAATAAAAAAGCACAGAGTTGCAGATTGAATCAAAAAATAAAACCCAACCATATGCTGCCTCCAAGAGACACATCTCAGTTCTAAAGACAAATATAGAGTCAAAGTGAAATGGCATTCAGAGAAAAGTGGTACTAATATCAGACGAAATAGACTTCAAAATAAAAAAGGGAAAGAAAGATGCTGAGGAACACTTCATAATGATAAAGGAAATCATGCACCAAGAAGACATAATACTTCTTAATATCTATGCTCCCAATCAGGGAGCCCTAAAATATATAAGGCAATTACTAAGAGAACTAAAGAGAGAAACAGACCAAAACACTATCATAGTAGGGGACCTAAATACCCCACTGTCAGATATGGACAGATCATTCAAACAGAAAATCAATAAGGAATAACATCTTTAAATGACAAATTAGACCAGCTGGACATAATTGACATTACAGAGCCTTTCATCCCAAAACAGCTGCTTATACATTCTTCTCTAGTGCACATGGAACATTCTCAAGAATCGACCACATACTGGGACACAGAGATAGCCCCAACAAATATAAGAGAGTTGAAATCATACCAACCATATTCTCTGATCATAATGCTTTGAAACTAGAGAGGAACTGCAAAAAGAAATCAGGAAGAACTACAAATACATGGAGATTAAACAATATGCTACTGAAGAATAACTGGGTCAGAGAAGATATAAAGGGAGAGATCAAGAAATACATAGAAACAAATGATAATGATAATACAATATATCAAAACTTTTGGGACACAGCAAAAGTGGTCAAGAGGAAAGTTCATATCATTACAGGCCTATCTCCAAAAACAAGAATGAGACCAAATAAACAACCTAATGCTTCATCTTAAAAAACTAGAAAAAGAAGAACAAATGAAGCCTAAAGTCACCAGAAGGAAAGAAATCATCAAAATTAGCACAGAAATAAATGAAATTGAAAACAACAACAACAACAACAACAACCAATAGAAAAAAATAAATGCAACAGAGAGCTGGTTCTTTGAGAAGGTTAATAAAATTGACAAACTCCTGGCTAGCCTCCCTAAAGAAAAAAGAGAAAGGACACAAACAAAATCAGAAATACAAAGAATATTATGAAAAAGTATATAACACCAAATTGAATAACCTAGAAGAAACAGACCCGTACTTAAAAAAATACAGCCTTTCTAGACTGAATCTAGAACTGGAAAATCTAAATAGACCAATCAGCAGTATGGAAATTGAAACAATCACCAAAACCTACCAAAAAGTAAAAGTCCAGGACCAGATGGCTCCACCAGTGAATTCTACCAAACATTCAAAGAATAGTACCTATTCTCCTCAAACTCTTACAAAAAATTGAAGAGGAAGCAATACTTCTCAACTTATTTTATGAGGTCAATATCACCCTGATATCAAAACTTGGTAAAGATAACACAAAAAAAGAAAACTACAGACCAATATCTCTCATGAACACAGATGCAAAAGTCCTAAATAAAATACTAGCAAACCAAATACAGCAACATATTGAAAAGTTTATACACCACGATCGCATAGGCTTCATCCCAGGAGCACAGAGATGGTTCAACATACGCAAATCCATTAATGTGATACACCACATAAACAAATTGAACAATAAGAATCACATGATCATATTAATAGATGCAGAAAAAGCCTTCGACAAGATGCAGCGCTCATTTATGATCAAAACACTTAACAAAATCTGTATAAAAGGAAAGTACCTTAATATAATAAAGGCTGTATATGACAAGCCTTCAGCCAGCATTATACTTAATGGTGAAAAACTAAAAACTTTTTCTCTAAGATCAGGAACAAGGCAAGGCTGTCTACTATCACTACTGTTATTCAATATAACATTGGAAGTCCTAGCAAGTGCAATCAGACAAGAGAAAGATATAAAAGACATCCAAATAGGAAATGAAAAATGGAAACTGTCACTATTTACAGATGACATGATTTTCTATACAGAAAATTCTAAACACTCCATAAGAACACTACTAGAAGCAATAAGCAAATACAGTAAAGTTTCTGGATACAAAATCAATGTTCAAAAATCCATAGCGTTCCTATACTCTAATAATGAAGCGTCAGAAAAAGAAGTGGAAAAAATAATTTATTTCGCAATTGCAACAAAAAGAATAAAATACCTAGGAATAAATCTAATGAAACATGTGAAGGACCTATATGATGAAACCTATAAGACCCTGTTAAAAGAAATCAAAGAAGATACAAAGAAATGGAAAGATATTACGTGTTCTTGGATTGGAAGAATCAACATAGTTAAAATGACCATATTATTTAAAGCATTATACAGATTTAATGCAAACCCCATCAAAATCCCATTGGCATTTTTTAAAGAAATAGAACATAATATCATCAGATTTGTGTGAAAGCACAAAAGACCCCAAATTTCCAAAGCCATTCCGAGAAAAAAGAAGGAAGCTGGAGGCACCACTCTGCTCAACTTCAAGTTATACTACAAAGAGACAGTAGTTAAAACAGCATGATATTGGCAGCAAAACAGACACATGGACCGGTGGAACAGAATCGAGAATCCAGAAGTAAACCCATATTTATATGGGCAAATAATTTTCGACAAAGAAGCCAAAACATACAGTGGAGAAAGGAAAGCCTCTTCAATAAATGGTGCTGGGAAAACTAGAAAGCCACCTGCAAAAGAATGAAATTAGACTGTTGCCTATCACCACACACCAAAATTAACTCAAAATGGATTAAGAGCCTGAATATAAGACCTGGAATAATAAAATGCATAGAAGAAAACATAGGAACTAAACTCAAATACTTTGGACTTAAAGAGGATTTTATGAATTTGACCTGAAAGGCATGGGAAGTAAAAGCAAAAATAAATGAATGGGACTACATCAAACTAAAAAGCTTTTGCTTGGCAAAAGAAACCATAAACAAGGGAAAGAGACAACCATCCAAATGGGAAAATATATTTGCAAGCAACACCTTCAATAAGGGCCTATTATCCAAAATGCACAAAAAAATCACACAACTCAATAACAACAAAAAACCAAATGATTCAGTCAAAAAATGGGCAGAGGACCTGAATAGTCCCTTCTCCCTAGAGGGCATATAAATGGCCAACAAATATATGAGAGGATGCTCAATATCTCTACCTATTAGGGAAATGCAGATCAAAACCACTATGAGATACCATCTCACACCTATTAGAATAGCTATAATCACCAGGACAAGTAATAATAGATGCTGGAAAGAATGTGGAGAAATAAGAACCCTTATACACTGCCGGAGGGACTGCACATTTGTACAGCCACTGTGGAAAACAGTATGGAGTTTCCTCAAAAAATTAAGAATTGATTTACCATATGATCCAGCAATCCCTCTATTGGGTATTTACACCAAAGACTTGAAAACTCATATCTGAAAAGATATTTGCACACCACTGTTCATAGCAGCATTATTCACAGTGGCCAGGACATGGAAGCAACTGAAGTGTCCTACAACAGACAATTGACTAAGGAAGCTGTGATACATATATACAATGGAATATTACTCAGCCATAAGAAGAGATGAAATACTGCCATTTGCAATAACATGGGTGGACCTCGAGATAATCATACTAAGCAAAATAAGCCAGACAGAAAAGGTTGAAAATCACATGATATCATTTATATATGGGATATAAACCTAAAAGCAACAAATGAACACGACAAACAGAGACTCATGGACATGGACAATGGACTAGTGGTTGCCAGAGGGGAGGGGGTAGGGAGAGGGG
>NW_011888868.1:236901-246560 GCF_000151845.1 Pteropus vampyrus
CACACACACACACACACACCTGCTAAACATGACAAAGAACAAGAAGGTGAGTACAGCATGTGACTGAATCACTACAACATGGAGGGATGTGTACAGTGATGTCGTACATAGGAAAGAGTGATCAGCTCAAGGTGAGAGGAAGGAGGCATGTAAGATCAGCATAGTTGAAATAGTAAATAAGACCTGACCCAGGTTTTTAAATTGAATAAGAGGTTGTCCCAGAGGATTGGAGATTTCTCATGAGAAATCATGGAGGCCAGAAGTAAGTGCAATTTTTTTTTTAATTCTAAAGGGAAAGAACTGTCAACTTTGTATCCATGAAAATATCTCTCAGACACTCTCAGATAAAGGAAAACAAAGAGAATTCATTGCCAGCAGATCTGCTCTAAAGGCAGAAAGGAAATGATACCAGAAGGAAACTTGGAGCATCAAAAATGAGGAAAGAACAAGTATCTGAGTAAATATAGTAGACTATTCTATCCTCTTGAGTTCCTTAAAATATGTTTAACATTTGAAAACAGAAAATATAACATTGCCTGACAGGGTTTTCAGTGTATTTAGGTGTCATAAGACAAGTGTGACATAGAGGGCAAGAGTTAAGGGATCTACATGGAGCTAGATAACAGCACTCCATTTGAAGTGACAAAGTATTGATTCTAAGTAGACTGAGAAAAGTTCAGCATGTCTATTGTAATCCCTAGTGCAATCAGGAAACAAACTGTACACAGGTACATATGCAAAAACAGTATGGATAAGTTGAAATGGAACACTAAAAAAATGTTCAGATAACCCGAAGGAAGGAAAGAAAGAGAAAACAGAAACAAACTAAAAAAAAAAAAAAAAAAAGAAGAATAAAATGGTAAACCTAAATCTGATCTGAACGTATCAATAATTATGTAAAATGAAAATGGTTTAAAAGTACCAATTGAAAGACAGAGATAAGAGATGGAGCACTCACTGTACCATCTATGAAGCTGCCACAATCAAAACAGCATGGTATTGGTGACGGCAAAGACACAGATCAATGGAACAGGACAGAACAGGATCATCAAACTAGAGTTAAAGACCAAATTTGGAACGTGGTCTATTTTTGTATCACCTATGAACTAAGAATAATTTTTACATTTTTTAAAGAATTGTTAAAAAAAAAATGAGACAGAGACTATATGACCCACAAATCCTAAAATATTTACTATTTGGCCCACTGGGAAAATGTTTGCCAACTCACTGAATAGAGAGTCCAGAAAAAGACCCACAGAAATAGGACCAATTGATTTTTTACAAAGGTGTAAAGGCAGTTCAATGGAGAAAGGCTAGTCTTCAATCAATGGTGTTAGAACACTGGATATCCATGCGGTTGGGGGCGGGGGCCGGCGGGGGAGCGGGGAATGAACCTTATCCTAAACCTCATGCCTCACACGAAAATTACCTCAAAACAGACCATAGATCTAATATAAAATATAAAACTACAAAACTTTTAGAAGAAAACACAGAGAGATTTGTGTGGGAGACTGGGGTCGGGTAGAAGGAGAAAGAAGCAAGCACTTGGTAGCACAGATCTGTTGTCATCGAACTGCTGGCTCACCCAGGTTTCCTGGGGCAGTGAACTAGGCTGCAACTTCTCACCTTCCCCCAAATCTTCCCCAGCCCTCCCCACTCCAGGGCCAAGCATGTGTGTTTAGTCCCATAGTAAAGGGCCCTGGCTTCTGAAAAACACTTATACCTCCAAGGTAGAGATAAAAAGAACCTATATAAGTTTCGTGCTCATGGGCTCCAGCTTGTGCTTGCTTTCTCCACTTTAAATCCATCTTCCCTTGCTGACAGCCTATCCTATGGGCTTCAAACTCCAGTGTCAGATGCAATGCAAGAGCCTGCCTGATCAGCCCTCAAATTTGGCTAAGGCCAGATGCCTGTAACAGATTTGTTTTTATCTGTCTGTCTGTGTCTGTTTATCATTTATCTATCATCTATCTATCATCACCTATCTATCACAATGGCTCTGCATCTCTGGTTGAGACCTCGCCGATACTTGACATATGAAGAGCAGACAGCTCTGAAGGACTGGCAAGACTTTCAAGGGCCTGCCTGGGGATGTGCCACAGCTACTGTGGACAGGGAACTATCATACATGGGCACTGTGCCAAGCACATTGTATTTATTGGGGCAGGTTACCTGGTGCCACAAAACTCTGGGAACAAATCATCCCAAAATTCGTAGAATTAAAACAGTGGTCATTTATTCTCACTGATATACAGGTAAGCAGGGGATTGGCTGGTCTACGCCAAGCTCGGCTAGGTGTGGGTCATCCAGGCTGAAAGGCCATCAGTTATCCAGGGGAGACTTTTCTTGTGGTCATGGCAGACTTTTCTCGTGGCCATGGCAGAAGCTCAAGAGGATAAATGGGAATGTGCAAGGTCTCTTAAGTCCTGGACTCAGAACTGGCATTCTGTCATTTTCAACCCCTTCCATGGACCAAAGCAAGTCACATTGCCTAACCCAAAGTCAAAGGGGCAAGGAAGTTCACTTCACTCATAGGGAGGCCAAGGCCAGGGCATGAATTGGGGCCAATGAGTCTATTTATCACACATAGTTTTTACTCTGTGATAGGAGTTTACATTATTCAAGTCTTATAATCCTCACAATAGCCCTATAAGATGGTTCTACCATTATCCCTAGTTAAGTTAAATAACTCATCCCAGAGTACACTGCCACTAAGTGGTAGATTGGGATTCAAACTCAGGCGGTCTAGCTCCAGCACCCTCACTTCACTGTGATGAGACAGTGGTGAGCAAAATGAGGCTTACAGACATGTGGGGGAACTGGCATTAATCAAATACTTGCACAAACGAAAGGATGACTGCAAGTCTCAGGGTCATGAAGGAGAGGTACATGGTGCTATGAGACAACATAATAGGCAGATTTGACCCAGCCAAAGAAGTTGGGGAAGACTTCTCTGAGAAAGTGGTGACAGCCTCAGTTTGAAGTATGACCCATTAAAAAGGCAGTGGCAGGTGTTCTAGGCAAAGGGATGAGCAAGGGAGGGCCTGAGGTGGGAGGGAGGTAGCAGGGTACAGAGGGTAACTGAAAGCAAGCTGGTATGGCTGGCAGAGATCAGGGACACACTGTCAGAGGCCTAAAGGAAGAAAGCCAGTAGTGCAAGGCCTTGTAGCCAGAGTAAAACTTGACCTTTCTAAGAACATCAGAAAGCATCAAAGAAGTTTTGCGAGGGAATGACACAATAAGACTTCATATTAGAAACCTCTGTCTAGCTACAGGATATACAAGGGAATGCCAGAAGCCCAGGCTTGAGGCCATGAGAGGAGACTAGGGAGGGCTGGTGGTAGAAATGGGCAGCAATGTATGGATTCAATAGCTCTTAGGAGGTGAAATCCACAGGACTTGGCAAAGGGCCTCACGTGAGGGGTAAGAACGGGAGGCGTTAGGGACTCACCTGACTCTGAGAAATGAGTGAGGGCCATTGGGACTAGGTGGAAACAGTGTGGGGTAGGGAAGGGTAGGGGGCATTAGGAGTTCAGATTTGCACATGTTGAGTCTGAAGTGTTTTTAAGACGTCCAAGAAGAGAAGCCTGAGAGGTTTACGGCTAGTTATAGGTCTGGAGCTCAGAGGAGAACTGGGGCCCTGATGCCAGCTTGTGAGTCAGCTACACGTGGGAGGTCATAGGAGCTGTGGATGAGATCATCTGGATACGGTGAAGCCTCAGAGAGGAGTGGGCCTAGAAAGGGGTCTTGAGAAGTCCCAGCAATCGAGGGCCAGAACTGGGAGATGAGGAGTCTAGAAGGGATGGAGGAGAAGCAGCAGAGTGCCCCAGAATCCAGGCAAGGAGCGCTTCCAGAAGGGGTGGCAACAATGACGAACTCTCCTAATCACCATTAGACTGGGCAGCCTTTTAGTCACCCTTGGCCCTTGCCTGTCTTTCATATCCCACATCTTACTTCTCAGGAAATCCTTTTGGTTCTAACTTCAGAGACTATCCAGAGTCTCTTTACTTTTTACCATAATTCCTGGGGCCCCTGTGGTGTGCTGGAATCCACTAGTACCAGATCACAAGAAATTTGCTTTCCAGTTGGTAGACCTCTGGCCTTGTGAGTCTGCCGTGGTGGGAGTGTTTCACCATGGTAATTAGATCAGGACTTTCTTTACTCCCTCTGAGAGAGCTGGTTTACCAGCCCTCTGCTCCAATGTTGTATCTGCATCTTATCCCAAGCTTCCTTACTGGTCCACCTGCTCCCACCCTTGCCTCTTCTAGCTTTTTCTCATTCTCCACAGAGTTTTATTCATATGATATCACTTCTCTGCTTAGCACTGACCCTCTGCCCCCATCCCACAGCCCAAGTCCTTTGGATGGCCCACAAAGTTCTTTCAGACCTTGTTTTTCCTCCTTTCAGCCACCCTGGCCTCCTTGTTATCCCATATATACTCCCAGCCCACTCTGCCTCAGAGCCTTTGCACTGGCTGTTCCCACTGCCTGGAAAGTTCTCCCCCAGGTGTACATATGAGTCATGTCTTGCCTCCTTCATGTCTTTGATGTCCTGACCACTCTATTTGAATTTATAACCCCCTCATTCTTCCCATGTCCTTACCTGCTGTATTTTTTCCCTACAACACAAATGAACTTCCAAATCACTGTGTAATTTACACTCACTGAATGTTACCTTCACTCTTGGCGAAAGGCACAGGAGCTGTGCTGGCATGTTGGGAGCAGAAGCTGGGTTGATATGAGCACAGAGAGTAGGAGGTGGGAAATGAAGGAAGCAATTAAAGACAACTCTTTGAAGAACTTCGCCAGTGAAGGAGAACGGGAAAGAGAGAACAATAACTGGAGAGAGGTTTTTTTTTTTATCTTTTTAAATGAGAAAAACTTAAGTGTGTTGGAGAGTTGCTGAGAGTGATCCGGTTGAGAGGGAGAGGCCAAATAGACAAGGGGGAGTGGGACTAACCAGAGAGCATGGTGAGGCCAAAATGGGGGAGGCCTGGCCTTAGACAGCAAGATGGGCGATGAGCCTGTTGGAACAAGAGGGAAGGATACAGGAGAGCAGTAAATGGAGATATGCTTGTAGGTTTGGCATCAGGAAAAAAAAAGGAGCTTCTATCTTTCCCCTGGCATAGTCAATGTGGTCTGCTGGGAGAAGGGCGATCAGAGGCTCAAGAAAAGTGGAGAAAGTTTGAGATAGTCATTGGGAGTGAATTGTCCCTGAGGAGGGAACCGTATGCTTCTGAGGGTCTGATTCCAGCAGGGCTGTGCTACTCAGAAGTCTGGAGAATGAAAGCTAAGCTGGGGTGATCCACATGCACACTGGCTGAGAAGGTCTGATGATGGGGCTAAGGGCAGCAGCAAGCCTTATGGAAATGAGCCCCAGCTATACATTATGGGGAGAGGCAAAGATGTCAAAGATTACCCAAAGCTGTCAATTCCCTCTTATTTGACATTTTGGATTCTGGTGCCAGGTTAGGATTTGGGACAGTGCCTCTTTCAAGGAGCTGCCTCTCTCCCTGAAAGAAATTGCTCTGGGGCTGGGGAGGAATTATGTTTAACTGTAATGCTTTATAAGGCGGCGGGGGGCAGGAGGAACCCATTAGGCTTGCTGCCATGGTCCCTGCAGTGCAGCCAGCTGCTGGAACACGAGGTAATTCCCCCGTGCCCTTTATTGCCTCTGCTCAGTGGGAGTGACACCAGGCCCTTCTTTACGAGCTGGCAGCACCGCTTCTACGAGCAGACCTGCTGTCAATAAAGGCTGTGTTTTATATTACGGGCAGGACGATTTATGGGCCGCCCCAGCACTCGGCAGACAGCCATTTGGCCAGGGAGGAAAATGACCTAACACTTAAGAAATTTGGAAGCCAGAGAACAGCGTGCATGTGTGTGTGTGCATGTATGTGTGTGTGCATGTGTGTGTGCATGTAGCTATGTCTGTTTCCTCTCAACTTTATCTGCCTGACCTACCAAGTATTGAAATAGGAACGGCTCTGTTACATATGTTGGTTATAAAAATGAAATGAAGTAAATGACTCATTTCCTTCTAGATACGGCCTTTGCATCACACACTGACAATGAGGTTATGGGGAGAGAGGTGGGTGACCAGAGGGTGGTTGGTTTCTGCCAAATCAACCTAGATCCCTTTCTCCCCAGATCTTGACAGTCTCCCAGGAGAGAGTTCGCCATATTTTATTGAAATATCTGTTTTAGGTCTATCTTCTTACTAGACCAGCTGTCCCCAACTCCCGTGCTGCAAAACAATACCGGTCTGTGGCCTGCTAGGAAGTGGGCTACACAGCAGGAGGTGAGCGGCAGGTGAACAAGCAAAGCTTCATCTGTATTTGCAGATGCTCCCCAGAGCTAGAATCACAGCCTCAGCTCCACCTCAGATCGTCAGGTGTTAGATTCTCATAGGAGCACCGGTACCTGGTGTCAAAATGGTTAGGGACTGCTGCACTAGACTATTAGCTCCTAGAAAGTAGGGCTATGTCTCATTTGACTTTGCATTCTTAGTTATTTTAATTGTACCTGGCACCATAGTAGGGGTTCAATCAGTGGTCATTGAATTACTGCTTAAATAAGTAAGAGTCATCTACCTGGGCATTGAAAGGATCTGCCAGGAGTCGTCCCCCTTTAGACAGTCTTTTGCTGGCAGATGCCCTATCTTTTTCAGCACAGACTCTGACACATAGGAGGCACTCAGAAATGTTTATTGAACTGAGATGGACTGAACAAGCCAGAGAATCTTGGTCAGATGGCTGTCCAGTTAAAGGGCTTTGCAACTAAGAGACCCCAACTCAGACAGTGTTGAAAACAAGAACAGGTGAGTGGCCTCAGGACCATTCCTTCTTGGACTTGTTGCTGACCCTTCCTCATCCCGCTGACCTCTGAATGGTGGGGGATTCCAGGCTCAGTCCTCAGCCCTTTCTTTTACTTTCTCTCTCTAGGTGTGTTCATCACAGCTCAAGGCTTTAAATACCATTTACATATGGAGGATTCTCAAATGTATACCTCATCCATGAACTCTAGACTCTTATAGTCAATTGCCTATTTGGCATTCACTTAAAGGTCTCATAGGCATCTCCAATCTGATTTTCATCACCAAACTTTCTTCTCCTCCAGTCTTCCTCATCTCAGTAAATGGACCACCAGTTGACTAAATGAGAACCCAAGAGCCATCTGAAGTGGTTCATTTTGTGTGTCAGCTGGACTGGGCCACAGGTTGCCCAGATATTTGGTCAAACATTATTCTAGGTGTGTCTGTGAGGGTGTTTCTGGAGGATATTAACATTGGAATCAGGAGACTGAGAAGAGCAGATTTCCCTCCCCAAAGATTGAGCCTTATCCAATTGAAGGTTGAATAAAACAAAAAAAGCAGAACAAGGGAGAATTTGCTCTCTGACTGTCTTCAAGCTGGAGTGTTGGTCATTTCCTGCCTTTAGACTTGGACTTGGACTATAACTACACCATCGGCTCCACTGGGTCTCCAGCCTGCCAACTATAGATTTTGTGACTCTCAGATCTCTCTCTCTCCCTCTCTCTCTCTCTCTCTCTCTCTCTCTTCTCCTAATTTAATAATGAATTACATTGTAAGGGAGAGCTGCCTCTTCTCTCCTATTTATTTACATCAGTATGAGCATGTGAATATTTATTTTATTCTTTGGCTTAAAATCTAATACCATTATTTATTTTGTTGCTCAAATTATTCTAGCTTTGACTGTTGGAAGCTCCTGAGGTAGGTTCCTAAGTTCTTCTCATATGCCCTCCTAATTGTTTTTGTTTGTTTGTTTTTATTTGTTTTGAGGATTTCTTTACTTTCTGGCACCACTAAACTCACCTTGTATTTTTCCTGCCTGAGCCCTGGAATCAACCATTTCTCCATGGATCCCTGGGTCCTTTCACTGGAGAATAGTGTTTAGAAATCAAGATCTGGGCATTAGGTGTGCTCATTGCTACCAGATGCCATTGCTTCTAGATCTTTCAACAGACAGAGCTAAGAAATGCACGTGTGCATACTCACCCATGCACACACACATCTCTGTATTTATCTCTGTATTTTTTTTTAAATATCATGAGTTCATAATGATTCTCAGATTTTAATCCAATATTACAGGGTTTATTTTAGCCTTCCCCCTTTCCCTATTTGTAACTTCTTCAATAATGAGAAACCCAGCTTTTATGATCTGTAATTTATTTATTTATTTGTTCAATTCTAGTGTGCACATAAAACACTTCAGAATTGCTAATCATACCCTTTAAAGAAATCAATTTAATAACTAAGTTACAATATTTATGTGCACTTTTTTTTGTCTTTAGCTTTACAATATTCAGTCAAGATACTCTTTTCCATAGTTACTTAGATGATTTTTTCACCACAACCTACAGTGTGGTTATGCTATTGATTTATTACAACTAAATTATTTCCGTTTGCATTTTATCTCAGATTAACTTCTTATCCTAGATGGTTTCGATTATTTGTTTGTTTTGGAGTATGTGAAAGGTATATAAAACATTACTATGATTCTGAGAGTCAAAGCTAATTAAAAAGATGTACTTAGGGAAGTGTCTGACATATTCCCCTCAATATGTGATATCCTGTTCCCATTTCACCCTTCTTTCTGCCCTTTCTCAAACCTAAGACAAGATCCATACTAAAAGAATAGTCACTTGGTAAGGATCCTCTCATCATGTTTTGCAGAGCTTGAACCTTGGTCCTTCCCTGGTTAGCATTTTTAACCTTTCAGATGAAAGACAGAAAAAGCAAACTATTCCAAATGTTGGGCTTTAAAAAGCCAGTTCCATGGGGTGGGAGGATTTGCCTTGACAGAAATCCATATGAAAAGATCACCAGTCAAGGGGATCATCATCTGAGAACTAAAGCTACCTTGAGCTTCCTGACAAGGGGCAAAGGAAGCACAGCTGCCTTGTGGCCAGGACATAGTAGAATGTGATGGGAAGTCCCCAGGGCTATGTAAAATAAAAAGGATATTAAAAATTTTAAAAGACTCAGAAGACCTTGACCATGAAAAGCAGAGAACCAGAAACTACATCACTGAATGGGTACTTAAGGAAGAGAAATCATGACATGCTAGGCAAGTGAGGGTGCCTGTGGTGGGAACCATGGAATATGTTTCCCAGGCCTTTCTGATGGTAAGAATGACCTGAGGACCATTTTAAAATACTCTGACCTAAGAGTGACAGCACTTAAAATTATAATAAGGGAAACACCAGAGCACTATCCCTCCACAAAAGCAACTAATCATTTGGCAAACTGTTGGAATAAACTTTTGCAGAATTTTAGCATCTAACTAAAAGACTTACAACAACTGGGAAAAGATTTGGAGTTCGGTAAACTGCTGATTTTCAGTAAGTGAGCACTGTGGCATTTAAAATTGCCCACCTACTATCCCTCATTCCCCAGATAGGTAGCGGCCATGAAGACAGCAATCATCGTAGGTGCAGGATGCTAGTGCCATAGAGAGCAATATGACACTTATTCTCAAAGAGTTTTGGTTGAATTTTGACCTGTCTGCTGGCTCCTCGAACTACTGGGGCAAGGATCTGACTTTGTTTTTACCAATTCAAAGCATTCCCAGGACTGAGGTGGCTTTCAGGGTGGTGTTTGCCAATAGCGATTGAAGGCATAGTATTAGCACAATAGCC
>NW_011888868.1:247070-251477 GCF_000151845.1 Pteropus vampyrus
AAAACTGTCAAAATACTAGTTGTCCACTAAGCTAATGAACACAGACCTCAGTGGTCACATATGACAAAGAATACTGACTTTACAAAAATAATTTAGAACATGAAACAAACACACAACAACCTAACAAGCAACAAAAACAAACTTTGGAGTGGGGGAGACCTGATTTCCAGAATTGCCAACAAAGGTACAATTTTCAACAAAAAATTTTTAGGCCTTAAAAAAAAATAATTGCAATGCATTCACAGGAAAAAATAAATTAATAGAAACTGTTTATCAGAAGGCCCAGGCATTGGACTTACTAGACAAAGATTTTAAATCAATTGTCTTTAACATGCTCAAAGAATTAAAAGAAACCATAAACACAGAACTAAAGGAAATCAGGAGAATAATATCTTATCAAATAGAGAATATAAATAAAGAGAGAGAAATTACAACAGGAATCAAATAAAAATACAGGAGTTAAAAAAGTACAATAACTGAAATGAAAATTTCACTAGAGGGATTCAACAACAGATCTGAGTAGGCAGAAGAAAGAATCAGTAGACTTAAAGATAGTTCAATTGAGATAATCCAGTCTGAGGAACAGAAAGAAAAAAAGACTTAAAAAGAAAAGTGAATAGACCTAGGAGACATGCGGAACACCATGTCATACAAACATATGCATAATGGGAGTTCCAAAGGGAGAGGAAAGAGAGAATGGAGAAGAAAAAATATTTGAATAAATTATGGTCAAAAACTTCCAAAATTTTATAAAGAATAAATCTACACATCCAAGAAGCTCAACAAATTCCAAGCAACTTAAACTCAGAGACCCACATTGAAACACATTATACTCAAATTATGGAAAGATAAAGACAGAGGGAGAACTTTGAGAGCAGTAAGAATGAAGCGACTTACCATAGACGAGGGATCCATAATAAGATTAATAGCAGTTTTTCTCATAGGAAACTGTGTAGGCCAGAATATGTCATATTTAAAGTGCTGAGAGAGAGAAAAACATCAACCCAGAATTGTATATCCAGCATACAATCCTTAAAGAATGAAGGTGAGAATTAAGACAGTCCCAGATAAACAAAAACTGAGGAAATACGTTACTAACATATCTTCCCTACAATAAATGCTAATGGGAGTCCTCTAAGCAAAAATAAAAGGACTACTAGACAGTAACACAAAGCCATATGAAAGGACAAGAAACACCAGTAAAATAGCTACATAGATATGTATAAAAGCTAATCACATTAAAATTATGGGTTTTAACTCCTTTTCTCTATATGATTTAAAAGGCAAATTAACAAACAAATAATTATAAACCTATGTTAATAGGCACACAATATATAAGGATGAAATTGTGACAATAACAAGAGAAGGACAGAGCTGTGAAGTATCAAAGTTTTTGTATACTATTGAAACCAAACTGGTGTTAATTCAAACTGAATTGTTATACAATTAATATATTAATTGTATTCTCCAGGGTAACTAATAAGGACAAAAACTAAAAATATATACAGAAAAAGAAATGAAAAGGGAATCAAAATATTACATTAGAAAAAATCAATTACAGCAGAAGGCAATAATAGAGGAAATGAGAAACAAAAATGATAGAAAACAAGTAGCAAAATAACAGAAGTAAGTCTTCTCTTAATAATAAATAAATATAAATGAATTAAACTTTTCAATCAAAAGGCAAAAGCTGGCAGAATCGATTAAAAAAATATATGATCCACGTATATGCTACCTGCAAGAGACTCACTTTAGGTCTAAAGACATAAATAAATTAAAAATGAAAGAATGGAAAAAGATATTTTATACAAACAATGGCCAAAAGAGAGCTGGGCGGCTATACTAATATTAGACAAAAAAAGACTTTAAGACAAAAAGTATTATGATACAATAAAGGACATTATGTATTGATAAAATAGTCAATCCATTAAGAGGACAAAACAAATATCAATATATACACACCTAGCAACAGAGCTTCAAAATATATGAAGCAACAATTTACAAAATTGAGTGGAGAAATGGACACTTAACAACAATAATTGCAGACTTCAATGACCCACTTTCAATAATGAATAGAAGACAGAAGACTGATAAAGAAATAGACAGATCAATTAGGAAATGACAGGAGATAAATAAGAAAATAGAAGACTTGAGCAACAAACACAATAAATCAACTAGACCCAATAGGCAAAGATAGAATATTTCATCCAACAAAAGCAGAATATACATTCTTCTTAAATGCACTTAGAACATTCTCCAGGGTAGACCATATGTAAGGCCACAAAACAAGTCTCAATAAAGTTTAAAAGATTGAAATTGTCCACAGAATCTTCTCCGACTACAATGAAATGAAACTAGAAACCAATAAAGAAAGGAAAATGAGAAATTCACATATATGTAGAAATTAAGTAATGTACTCTTAAAAAACAAATGAGTCAAAGAAGAAATTATAAGTGAAATCAGAAAACACTGAGATAAATAAAAATAAAGTTAAAAAAAAGCACATACCAAAACCTACTGGATGCAGAAAACTGTGAGGGAAATTTATAACTGTAAATGCATATATTTAAAAAGAAAAAAATCCCAAATCAATCACCTAATTTTACACCTTAAGGAACTATAAAAAAAAGACAAGCTAAACTCAATACTACCAGAATAAAAGAAATAATAAAGATTAGAGTACAGATAAATGAAATAAAGAATAGTAAAACAGTGAAGAGAATTAAGAAAACCAAAAGATGGTTCAAATTGAAAAACTTTTAATTATACTGACTATGAAAAAAAGAGAGAAAACTCAAATTACTTAATTACAAAATGAAAGTGGGAAAAAATGAAAAAGCTGATTCTAAAATTTATATGGAAGTTCAAGGGTCCTCAAATAGTCAAAACAATCTTGAAAAAGAAAAACAAAGTTGGAGAACTCATATTTCTCAGTATCGGAACTAATCACAAAGCTACAGTCATCAAAACAGTATACTAATGGATAGAGGGATAGACATATAGACTAATGAAATAGAATTGACAGTCTAGAAACCACCCATATAGCTCTGGTAAATTGATTTTTGCCAAGAGTGCCAGTGCCATTCAGTGAGTGAAAGAATATAGTCTCTTTAACAAATAATGGTGGGACACCTGGATATCCATATGCAAAAGATAAAATTGGACCCCTATCTCATACCATACACAAACTTGATTCAGGATGAATCAAAGACCTAAATGTGAGAGTTAAAACTATTAGAACTCTTAGAAGAAAACAGGGAGAATCTTCGCAATCTTTGATCCATCAATGGATTCTTAGGTATGATACTCAAAGCACACACAACCAAAGAAAAAGTAGGTAAATCGAATGTTATTAAAATTAGAAACTTTAATGCTTCGAAGGACACTATTTAAAAAAGTGAAAAGACCGCTCTCAGAATGGGAAAAATTATTTGCGAATTATATACCTAAGAGTCTATTATGAAAAATATATGAAGAACTCTTACAAATCAAAAACAAAAAGGCAAGAATTTAATTTTTTAAATAGGGCAAATGACTTGAATAGACATTTCCCCAAAGAAAATATTCAAATGGGTAACAAGTCTATGAAAATAAGTTCAGTATCAGCAGTCATTAGGAAAATGTAAATTAAAACCACAATGAGATACCACTTCATACCCCCTAGCACAACAAGAATAAAAAAGATGGATGATAATAAGTGTTGGTGAGGTTGTGGAGAGACTGGAACTCCTGTGCATTGCTAGTGCAAATGTAAAATGGTATGGCCACCGTGGAAAACAGTTTGGTTGTTTCTTAAAAAGTTGAACATAGAATTTTCATATGACCCAGCAATTCCACTTCTAGGTATATATACACACAAAAATTGAAGACAGATACTTGAACAAGACTTATACATGAATGTTCATAGCAGCCCAAGAGTCAAAGTGTAGAAATAACCCAAATGTCTATCTACTGATTAATGTATAAAAAATGGTTATATCCATACAATAGAATATTATTAAGCCTTAAAATGGAATAAGGTACTGATTCATGCTACAACATAGATGAACTTTGAAATCATTATGCTAAATGAAAGAAGCCAGACAGTATTGTATAGTTCTATTTATATGAAATATTCAGAGTAGGTAAGTCCATAAAGACAGGAAGCATATTAGTGGTTGGTAAAGAGTGACTGCTTAATGAGTATGGTTTCGTTTTTAAGTGATAAAAATATTTTGGAACTACATAGAGATGATGGTTGAACATTGTCAATGTACTAAATGCCACCGAATGGTATGCTTTAAAGTAGTTCATTTTATTTTATCTGAATTTTACCTCAATTTAAAAAATTACGACTTCTATTTCCCAACTATGGAATTGGAATATTTAGGGGTGGAGCCCAGGAATCTAAATTACTTGAAAGCTGTC
>NW_011888868.1:252242-262848 GCF_000151845.1 Pteropus vampyrus
GTATATATACACACAAAAATTGAAGACAGATACTTGAACAAGACTTATACATGAATGTTCATAGCAGCCCAAGAGTCAAAGTGTAGAAATAACCCGAATGTCTATCTACTGATTAATGTATAAAAAATGGTTATATCCATACAATAGAATATTATTAAGCCTTAAAAAGGAATAAGGTACTGATTCATGCTACAACATAGATGAACTTTGAAATCATTATGCTAAGTGAAAGAAGCCAGACAGTATTGTATAGTTCCATTTATATGAAATATTCAGAGTAGGTAAGTCCATAAAGACAGGAAGCATATTAGTGGTTGGTAAAGAGTGACTGCTTAATGAGTATGGCTTCGTTTTTAAGTGATAAAAATATTTTGGAACTACATAGAGATGATGGTTGAACAACATTGTCAATGTACTAAATGCCACCGAATGGTTTGCTTTAAAATAGTTCATTTTATTTTATCTGAATTTTACCTCAATTTAAAAAATCACGACTTCTATTTCCCAACTATGGAATTGGAATATTTAGGGGTGGAGCCCAGGAATCTAAATTACTTGAAAGCTGTCCAGGTGAGTCTGATGGATGTGCTTCCCTGGAGGGCCAGCTGGAGCCTGGAGCATGGTGGGAAGAACTGGAGGTAAATTTGGGAAGGCCACTGCAGCCAGCATGTGGAAGGAACTGCATTGTCCTCTTCCTTCAGCCTCACCTTTGTCTTTCCTTCCTTCAGGAGTCAGATCCTCCTCCTCCTCCTCCTTGGAACTCCTCCAGTCCCCCCAAAGTCTCTCATTGCCCTTCAAGAATCTGCTTCTCTTCCAAAAGTGTGTGATTCCACAGAAATCAACTTCTATAGACAGTGCGCCCATCACAGGCCTGAGGTGAGTTAGGCTCTTGTTGTGTATTATTCCATTTACCCTTCACCACAAACTTCAAATAGAGCTACTATGATCTCTTCTTATAGGTGAGAAAACTGAGGCTCAAAAAGGACAAATATTTATCCAAGGTCACATGGGTAGTGTGGAAAAACCAGGTCTGCCTTACCCCAAAGCTGAAGCCCTGGCTGCCACAGGTCTTCCATCAAGGCCTGGGTTTCTGCTTCTCTCACACCTCACCCAGCTTGGGTTTGGAGACTGATTGCCAAGGGCTCCCAAGTAGCCTCGTGAGAGTCATTCTCTCTCCATTCCCAGACAGAGAGACCAAGAGACAGGTCCCCTGGCATGGCCAAGGTCAAACAGTCAGCACAGCCTGACTGGCAAAGGGAGGGCTGCTGAGTGCTGGCTGCTGAATGCTTCCGTGTGGTGCACAGAGCAAGATAACAGGAGGCCATCTCTAACCATGCCTCCTCCACACAACGAAATGTTTTCAGTAACAATCACCTGACAGGAAAATATTAATGACCAGATAAAAACACTGACAGTGAAATTTTTCTCATATTGAACGTCACATGCACAACACACACATGATCATTCAGGTAAAGAAATTTAAGAAAAACTTGAAAGGAAAAGAAATCAAATATTACAGCACTTTGAAGGAAAGATTTAACTGTTTATCCAATCCTTTTTATGTCTACCTAGCAGTTTGAACTTTGATCTTTTAGTTACAGGCTTAGGTAATAATATTTTATATAAATAATTGTCTTGTAACTAATAAGTGACTTTTAATAAAACAAAAACATTCTGTGAAGGGTACAACTCAGGCAATTACTGAATCATATAGTGATGCAATGTTTTTTCTTGATTTATTATTTTATTCTAAAATAATCAATAAATGTTAAATAATATAAATTTAGATTTTAAAGGTACTATTCAAACCCTGCCAAAATATTTCATGTACGAACTAAAAGCTGCACTTACCAAACAAAAACATTACACCTTACAGTTGACACTGTTTCACTGTTTTCAATTTTGAATTCTAATCAGCATTTCAAATTCTGAGATTTTTTTTCAATCACTGTGATTGAGCAGGTTATTCCAAAAGGAGCTGGAAACATGTCTTGTGCCTGAAAGGAGCATGAATGATTCTGAATCATATGAATTTACTCTTGCAACACCAGTAGCTGAGTCTGTGCACGTCAGAGGCTGACTGTGCAAAGGGCAGTTCTCATATTATCTTCCACGTAGAAGCTAATGTTTATGAACGAATAGGTAATGAAAGTGTGTTCATTTGAAGCTTACGCATATAGTGTGAAAACTCAACCAGAGTAATTATTTTGAAGTTAAACCAACAAAAGGTCTTTTGCAGAGGAAATGCTATCGCTGACATTATTCAGAATTGCTGATGAAAGGTAACAGTAAAAAGTAGGCCAGCTCTTACTCTGTTTCATTATTGTTTTTATACCTTCCATAGATCATGCACCTCTGTGCTGCCTGCACCCAGAGGGGGCCCCTCCCATTGCCTGACCTTGGTCCTGAAGAGGCTTCACTGAGAACTGTAGAGGAGATAAGATGAAGGTAGGGCCCCCTCCTGGCCTTCCAGAAGCCATTCTCAGGACCCCAGGGCCTTCAGCTAGGCCACATGTCTTCCTTGTTTGTTAAGGCCCAGCTCCCCTCCCTCCTTCTCCCAGACACTTGCCTGACGTCACCCTTTTCTACAACTTGGGCACCTGAGGCCCAGCCATCCTGATTCTACAAGTCATGCTGGGTTTCAGGGTCCTTGTCCAGCACTAAGTCACCCTCAGGCGCATCTTAGTTGGTGCTTGGCTTCCAGCTCTGTTCTGACCGTAGTCGACTCCAACAGCACAATCTGACAAGGCTGCTGAATGAGAGCAGAATGCAAGGGAAGCATAGTCAACCCTCCATGAGGTGACTGCAGCCAAATAGTGAGAGAGCCAGAAAATGGCTAGATGTCCTTTCCAGGCTTGTAAACTGTTGCTCATCCCCACTTTCCTGGCAGGCCACACAAGGTAGGAGGTGGGAAGGGATCAGCACTCTTTTGCCCCTGTCACTTGCGAAATTCCATGCTAGACACTGTATAGGCATGGCTTCAGCCAACACCCTTTGATTCAGAGGGATACTCACCTACCCCCACCAGCTGAGTAATAAGCGGGTCCTCTTAAGGAATAGAAGGCTCCCCAAAGACAGGCAGACAAGCAGCTGCACCTAGAGAAGCCTGGAACCCATGGGACTCTTCAGCTGGTCAGTTTGCCTTCCTGCTTCTCTTTAGCCCTTGTCACCTGCCTGCTCATCAGTCCACTTGTGTCCCCTGCACAGGCCCAACTGAGCTTCTCTATCTCAAGTCCCCCTACTCCAGTGGTCCTGTTGCCTTAATCTGGTTGATTCTCTTTAGTCTACACTATGGCCAGGCAGTTGGTCTAGTGGGGTACTAAGGACCAGGCTGGCACATAACTCTCCTATCTAATGCAGAAAAGACCTATTATTATTATTCCCTCATTTTACAAAGAGGACTCTGTAGAGAAAGAGGTTTACTAACCTGCACAAGGGCCCACTGAAAGTGGCTTCCCAAGACCCAAGCCTGTGCCAGTGCTCCTGTGGTCCCACCGTGGTCTCCCCCTGGAATGAGGCCCTCAGAAGAGGTGGCTTGTGGCTTCCTGGTCAACACTGGTTAACTACAGCTGATGCACTGCCTTTGGTGCAATTCGATGAGTTATTTATTTGAAGCCTAAGTGTAAATAACAACTCTGTTTGGCAGAATACCTGGAATGAAATTTTATTTCTGCTGGGCATTATTATGAGTATTAAGCTGAGAATCTGAAAATTCAATGAAACATAATAAACCTCTCAAAGAATAAACGTGGACCATCAACTCTCTTCGCATGTGGGGCACAAAGGCAAGGTGGGCAGAACCGAGAATTCAGGCCCATGTCCAACTGAACAGCCCACCTAAGGCCCCAGCTCAGTGGAAACCCCTTCCCCACAGGACTGCTCACCTGCTCAGAGCCTCTTTGCTGCTCAGTCTTGCTCCTGCCCTGGGTATGAGAACATAGGTGACAAAAACACAGTCTCTCATTCTACAGGACACGTGACCTGGCTCTGTAGGAAGCTAACATCACAGGAAAAAGAAATGCAAAGATTTGAAGATTCTTTCTTTTTTTATAGGTTTTTGATTTTTTTTAACTGAGGTATAAAAGACATATAACATTATTTTTCCTCCATTAAGTAGGTTGCTTTTCATTTGTTTGTGGTTTTCTTTGCTGTACAGAAGCTTTTTAGTTTGATGTAGTCCCATTTGTTTATTTTACTTTTTCTTCCCTGGCTTTATTGAAATATAATAGAAAATTAGTTGCTCGTATTTACATTATACAATTCAATGAGAGGTTTTTTAAAATTATAGTTAGCATACAATAATATATTAGTTTCAGCTGTACAGCATAGTGATTAGATATCTATATAACTCACAAAGCGATCATCCCACTAAATCTAGTAACCCTCTTCCCTCTTACATATTTATTAACACATTGTTAACTATTTTTCCTATGCTACACTTTATATCTCCATGTCTGTTTTCTAACTATCCATTTGTACTTCTTAATCTCTTTGCCTTTTTTCACCATTCCCCCCACCACCTCCCATCTAGTATCACTAAAAATATTCTCTGAATGAGTTTGTTTTCGTTTCTGTTGTTGCTGCTGTTTATTTCATTCTTTAGGTTCCGCATATCTGTGAAATCATGTGGTATTTGTCTTTCTTTATCTGACTTACTTCATTCAGTGCAATACTCTCTAGGTCCACTAAGGCAATATTTTTTTCTATCCCCTTCCGTTTAGTCTGTTTGTGTCTTTTAATCTGAATTGAGTCTCTTGTAGGCAGCATATGTAGTGGTCTTGTTTTCTTATCCATTCAGCCACTATATCTTTTGGTTGGAGTACTTAATTCTTTTCCATTTGTGGTACTTGTTGACAGAAATATAGTTATTACCATCCTTTATTCCTGTTTTTGATACATGTTTTTTCTACTTAAAGAAGTCCCTCCAATATTTCCTGTAATACTGGGTTGGTGTTGATAAATTCCTTTAGCTTATTTTTGTTTGGGAAGCTTGTTATCTGTCCTTTGACTCTAAATGATAGCTTTGCTGGGTAAAGTAGTCTTGGTTGTAGATCCTGGGTTTTCATCAAGTTGAATATTTGTGCCAAGCCCTTCTGTCCTGCATAGTTTCTTTTGAGGAATCAGCTGCCAGTCTTATGGGTGTTCCCTTATAGGTAACTAACTGCTTTTCTCTTGCTGCTCTTAAGATTCTCTCTTTGTATTTAACTTTTGGCATTTTAATTATAACGTGTCTTGGTGTGGACCTCTGTGGATTCTTTTTGTGGATCTCTGAGCTTCCTGGGGTTGTATATATTCAACTTCTTGCTCTCCCTCAAGTATCCCTGTGACATGGATGTTTTTACATTTAATTTTGTCCCATAGGCTCTTTAAATTATTATTATAGTCTTGGCTTCTTTTTTCTTGCCATTCTGATTGGGTGTCCTTGGCTTCCCCATCCTCTATATCAGTGGTTTGATCTTCTTCTTTATCCACTCTGTTAATTCTAATATACTCCTCATCTCAGATAATGTGTTCTTCATTTCTGACTGGTTCCCTTTTATAATTTCATTTCCATTTTTATGGTTTTTATTTCTTTGTTAAAGTTCTCACTGAGTTCATCTACAATTTCCCTAAGTTCATTGAGCATCTTTGTAACCAGTGTTTTGAACTTTGCATCTGTTAGATTGCTTGACTCCATTATTCCTGGATCTCTGTTCTGTTCTCTCATATGGTTTCTGCTTATTTGTCTTCCCATTTTGGCTGCCTCTCTGTGTCTGTTTCTATGTCCAAAGCAAAGCTCCTAAGTCTCCCAGTGTTATTAGTGTGGATTTGTGAAGTAGGTGTCCAGTGGCACAGTCCTGAGAGGGGTTCAGCTGCAGGCCATGTTTAGCCTCAGCCTGTACCTCTCTGGAGCTATCTGTTAAGATTCAGCAAGCAATCCACAGATGCTGTGCTTATAGTTGCCTCAAGAGGCCACACCAGAAATTGAGGCCAGCTTCCACCAGTGTGAGTCTTGGCGCTGCTCAGCAAGGAGCACTAGACTCACTGAGGGTATAACTGAATGTGGCTTGGGTGGGGCCGCTAGTTGGGGGATGCGGGGTTTCAGGGAATCTTCTGGGTGGAGTGACCTCTGTTATCCAGTTTGATAACATCTCAGTTATGATGGGCTGTGACTGCACACTGGGTAGTGGGAGGACTCAATAGAGGAACAATGGATTCTGCCAAGACTTCTGCCCAGGAGAAAGCCTTGCCTCTGGTCCTTGCTCTGACAACTCAGTGTCCCTCTGTAAGTCCCTGGTGCTCCCAGAGCAGCCCACCCGGTGCTGGTGCTCTGAGTGAACAAGTCTGTCACCAGGAAAGTCTAGTCATGAACACAGCCCCTTTAAGAGGTGTCTGCAGCTGCCGACTGCCGCTGCCATAATCCCTGTCTCACTCAGCTGCTAGGGACCGAACAGCCTCACTTCTTCACCCCCTCCTACCTTCTACCATTGCAGAGTGATTTCTTATTTTTCTCCCTAGTTGTGCTTCTGTGCATCTAGATCCCAGGCGACTGCTTGCTGTTTGCTCCGTGTTTCTGTCACAACTTCGATTTGGTCAGAAGAGGGATGAATAAAGCCTCTATCATCTACGCCATTTTTTGGAACGACCTGTTTATTTTACTTTTGTTACTTTTGTTTTTGGTGTCATATTCAAAATGTCATCACCAAGTCTGATGTCAAGGATCTTATGGCCTATGATTTCTTCCAGGAGTTTAATAGTCTCAGGTCTTATGTTCAAGTTTTTAATCCATGGAATTCTTAATTAAGAATCCAAAGAGTTTCAGCAACTGCGTCAAACTTGACTAAATCCTGGTAAAAAATATAAAATAAAAATAGTGACCAGGTATTAGAAGATATTCAAGAATTATTATTTATGTTTTAGATGTGATAATAGTTTTGTAGGAGAATGTCCTTTTTCTTAGGAGACACATGCCAACGTATTTAAGTAAGAAATGTCATAATGTCTACAAAGAACTTTCAAAAGATCAGTTAAAAAAAAAAGCTATTAATCTATGTGGATATGTTGACAAAGCAAATAGGGAAACTGGAACAATTGTTGAATATAAGTGGAAGGCTTGCAGGTGTCCATTATACTATTCTTTCAACTTTTTTTCTATGTTTGCAATTTTTAATAATAAAACGTTGGAGAAATAAAAAAGTAGAATCCCTATCTTCAAGAGACACACAGTCTAGGGAGTTCAGCTCAATATTTACCTACACAACCAGTAGCAAGTGAACTTGGCCCCAAGAACATATTGATGAGAGGCTAGGGACCCCTCCTGTGCCAGTTGCTTTCTGACTTCTGACCTAGCACTCACCTTTATAATACAAAATAGCAGCTTCAAGGGGCTAGCTGGTATCTAACAGATCAGAAAGAAGAGAAGAAGACAATCACCACATGGCACTGAGGGAGATGCCACAGGGCAGAGGAGTCCTCTCATAGTGTAGGCTCCTCACTGTGTCTGGGGGAGGGCAGGCCCTGAGAGCCTTGGCACCAGCCCAAGGAAGCAAGGGCCCAGTTACATGAACCAAATCCTTCTTGCATGGGGCTGGAAGCTTAGTTACTGATGAAATGGGTCCTTGCCCTTAGAACACTGAAAAAACATTAATTCCCACCAAAATGTCCCAACTGGGAGACCAATGGCAATAGGCTGAAGTGGAAGGTGCAGGACAGAGGCGAGACATGCTTGGGGCAGATGCAAACAAAGCAGAGAGATGAGATGAAGTCAGGAATATGGGAGAGATCAGGGATACTGGAACATAACTAGATACAGCTTACAATTCTTGATTTTACATTTAGACACAGCTCTGTTAACAAAGCTGAGTCAAAACAACTGTATCAGTCTCCTTAAAGGAATGATTGATGCCGGGGCCAAGGAAGGGAAGGTACAAGCTAAGTCTAGTACCTCTTTTCATGACAGAAAGTGAGGAGGTGCTTGGGAAACTGAAGGGGACAGGTCACCAGGACATAGGAGCCACACTGAAGGGGCTCCTATGGCCAAATATTGGACAATATGAGCACCAAAAGGAATATAAATCATTTTCTAAAAAACAGGAATCCATGAATCTACCAGTGATTTTCAACTGGGGGTAATTTTGCTCCCCATGGACATTTGGCAATGTCCGCAGACATTTTTGGTGACCACGTCTGAAAGGCTACTGGTATCCATTAGAAAGAGACCAAGGATTTTGCTAAACATCTTACAATACAACAAAGTCCCCCCTCCAACAAAGAATGATCTGGTACAAAATGTCAATAGTGCTGAAGTTGAGAAACCCTGGTTTATGCTAATAGTAAAAAGGTAAACAGGAAAAAACTAAGTGGAAGAGAATGGGCCTCTTGCTTACAGTGGACCACTGAGTGCTGACTGGCAATTCTAGAGGTGCACCTGAGGTGGAGAATCATCATTTTGCAACTATGACAGTAAAGATTGGTTCAGGCAAGAATTGTCCACGGATACTGAAACAAGGGAGGAAACTGACGTTGAACAAGAGATTTGCATGATCTAAAGTGCCTCTCACAGATTGCACATTCTCTGCAAGGGAGAAAACAACCCTATAATGTAGAAATCTGGGGCGCATCTTGGGGTGATCAAAATTAATTTCACAACATGTGCCTGCAGGTGTGCCCGTATGTCCTGAGAAGAACATGTTGTGTAGTATTCCAACAGGAGCTGCTTGACCTGAATCTAGCCTAAAATGAGCAACATTCCCCTTTTCAAAAGGCCTATATTTTTTGAAAATGTCAACATCATAAAAGGCAAATAAAAAGCTAAGGATATCTTCCAGATTAAATGAGATAAGAAAACATGACAACCAAATGCAATATGTGATCCTAGACTGGATTCCATACTGAAGGAGGAAACAAAAGCTATAAAGAATATTCTTAGATCAATTGACAAAATTAGAATGTGACTGCAGATTTAAGTATTGTATCCATTTAAAATTTTCTGATGTTGCTAACTATACTTTAGTTATATAAGAGAAAGTCTTTATTCTTAGGAACTACACACTGAAGTATTTAATGGTAAAGGGGCATAATATATGCAATTTATTCTCAAATGGCTCAGAAAAAAATCTGAGTGCATGTATATATGTGTGTACACCACACACACACACACACACACACACACACACACACACACACACTATAGTAGGCTGAATAATGGCACTCTCCCCATAAAATGCCAACATCTTACTCCCTGAAACCTGAGAATGTTATCTTCTATGTAAAAAAAAAAAAAAACTTTGCAAATATGATATAGTTAAGGACTTTGAGACAAGGAGGTTGTCCTGGATTATCTGGGTGGGCCTTAATGTAATCAAAAGAGTTTTTATAAGAGAGAGGCAGGAGGTCAGACTGAGTAGTAGGAGATGTGACAACAGCAGCGAGAGGTTGTAGTGATGTGAGGAAGGGGCCACAAGCCAAGGAATGCAAACGGCCTCCAGAAGATGGCAAAGGCAAAAAAACAGATTCTCCCCCTGGAACCCTGAGAAGAAAGCAGCCCTGAGGATTCCTTAACTTTAGTTTAGAAACTGATTTTGGACTTCTGGCTTTCATAACTGTGAGAGAATAAATTTATGTTGTTTTAAGCCACTAAGTTTCTGACAATTTTGTTAGAGCAGCCATATGAAACTAATACACAGACACAGAGACACAGTAAATCCTCATTATTCACTGATTCTGTATTTGAGAATTTGCTTACTCACTAAAATTTATTTGTAACACAAAACTCAATCCTCCCAGTGTTCTTTCAGTCATTTGCAGACGTAAGAAAAGTAGTAAAAATTTCGAATCACCTGACATGAACATTCCTAGCTGAGGTCAAACAAGGTGACACTGTTTTCTCGTTTCAGCTCTTACATTGTAAACAAGTGTCCTTCTCCAGGTCTATTTAGTGCCACATTTTTCACATATTGTGCTTTTTCTTGGTGATTTGGCTGCTTAAAGTGGCTCCGAAGTGTAGTCCTGAAGTGCTGTCTAGTGTTCCCAAGCACAAGAAGGCTTACAGAGAAAACAGGTGTTAGATAACTTCATGCAGCCACGAATTAGTGCTGTCAGCTATGAGTTCAATGTTATTGAATCAACAATGTATATAAAATAAAGTGTCTTCAAATGGAAATACACATAAAACAAGGTGTATGTTGATCGGTTGATGTAACCAGAGGTTGGAGGGATCCTAGCCCTACATTATCCCAAGAGCAGTGGTTCAGTATTTGCTAATTCAGTGTTTAGGGCAATGTTATAGAGCATAACCACCGGGAATAATGAGAATCAACTACATATACACATCTAAATAGATAGGTCTATCTACGTATCTATATGTCAATCTGGACGAACGTTCCTTTTATCAGACAGTGTTATTATAATAACCCCTTCGCATTTCTCTCCAGCACCTCTACTCTGTCAGGAACATACAACCTTGCTGTATGTCAAGGTCTACAATTTAATATGAGGACTTGGCTATATGGATGCCGCGGTACTTAAGGAGCAAAAACAGAACACTGAGTTAAATAAAGCAAAGACAGTAACCGAGGGGAAAGGGAAGTGGCTGCGGGCATCAGAACTTGGAATTCAGAGGAGGCAC
>NW_011888868.1:262968-264778 GCF_000151845.1 Pteropus vampyrus
AGATAGAGATAAAGATACAGCACAAGTGATAAAGCAGAGGAAGCACAATGTTATAAAAGGTGAATCTGGGTTAAGCATATCTGGATATTCTTTGTATTAGTCTTGCAACTTTTCTGTAAGTTTGAAATTATTTCCAAACGAAATGTTAAAAGAAAGAGTGGCTGCGTCAAGCAGTTTCATCCAAATATCTCCTGTAAAATCAGTGTGTGAGCACTCCATGTTTTAAGCTCGAAAAAGTGTTATGTTGAGGAAAGGCCAGTGGTGGCACCAGGGAAGCTTCATAGTGATGCTGACCAGTGGGGAAAGGCAGAGTGCCCTCCATGGCAGCCACAATGTGGGTAGATCAGGAGCTTCCAGTGAAAAGTGAAGGATCAGGTCACGGAATTGAGCTATGGAGTTCTCAGTGGATCAGGTCAACTGGCCACCAGAGCTGCATTTTTGCTAAAGGCAGCCACAAAAGCAATAAGGGAAAAGCAGCCCAGCTGTATCCTTTGTCTATACGTCCCCTGGGCCAAGAGAGGCAGGTAGGTAGCTTAGCTAGAACCATCCTCCTTCTGAAGACCCATCAAAGTAGAGGGCCCCATCAACCATCTAATCACCCAGGCTGAAAACCTGGGCCCACCCTTGTCCCTTCCTGCTCCCTGTCCCCACATCCAACCACAAGCTCATCAACCCCTTTCATTTCCCCCCATATTACTGCCTGGTTAACATCTTTATTTGCCTGTCTCAGTTCAAATATAACAAGTACAAAAGTGAATCCTTGGTTTCCCCCTAAATCTGGCTCTCTCCTAGTTTTCTTCATTGATGTTCATGCCCAAAATTTTGGAAATGATTCTCTGACCTCTAGGCTTTTTGTTTTGTTTTATGTTTTGTTCTTTTTCTGGTAAAATTTACTCATGGTAAAATACACACCATAAGTACTAAATTTGATATATACGCTTGTATGACCAGCATCTCAGTTAAGATATTGAATATTTCCATCACCCCAGAAAGTTTTCTCATCTTCAGTACTTTGTTTGATTTTCAAATGTTAAACCAGCCTTGTATTCTTATGGTAAATTATACTTAATCATGATTACTACATGATTATGGGATTTGATTTGCTAATATTTTATTAAGGATTGTGATAAGCTAAAGAATGGCCTCTAAAGACGCCAATGTTTGAATCCGTGGAACGTATGAATGTTAACTCACATGGCATAAAGAACTTTCAAGATATTATTAAGTTAAAGATTTTGAGATGGGGAAATCATCCTGGATTATCTAGGTGGGCCCAAAATGTAAACATGAGGGTTCTTATCAGAGCGAGGCATAAAGAGCTTTGACTACAGAAGAGAAGGTGATATGACCCCCCGAAGCAAGATGCTACAGGGCTCAGTGGCTTTGAAGATAGAGGAAGGCAGCTCTGGAAGCTGGAAAAGGAAAGAAAGGAAAGAGATTCTCCCCTATAGACTTTGGAAGGAGTTCGGCCCTGCTGACAACCTGTAGCTCAGCTAAGTGAAACTGATTTCCTATTCTGACTTTCAGGACTGTAAGAGTTTAAATGTATATTGTTTTCAGCCACCAAGTCTGTATGATTTGTTACAGCAGCAATAAGAAACAAATACAAGGATTTTTGTGTCTAAATTCATGCGGAATATTGATCTATACTTTTCTTTTCCTTTCATACCTATGTCAGGTTTTGTATCAGGGTTATTCTAGCTTCATAAAACAAGTCAGAAAGTATTTTCTGTTCCTCCATTTTCTGCAAAAGTTTGTCATATTAGTATTGTTTCTTCCTTTATCGTTTGATAGAATTCACCAGGGAAAC
>NW_011888868.1:264828-275500 GCF_000151845.1 Pteropus vampyrus
CTAGGCTTTTTGTTTTGTTTTATGTTTTGTTCTTTTTCTGGTAAAATTTACTCATGGTAAAATACACACCATAAGTACTAAATTTGATATATACGCTTGTATGACCAGCATCTCAGTTAAGATATTGAATATTTCCATCACCCCAGAAAGTTTTCTCATCTTCAGTACTTTGTTTGATTTTCAAATGTTAAACCAGCCTTGTATTCTTATGGTAAATTATACTTAATCATGATTACTACATGATTATGGGATTTGATTTGCTAATATTTTATTAAGGATTGTGATAAGCTAAAGAATGGCCTCTAAAGACGCCAGTGTTTGAATCCGTGGAACGTATGAATGTTAACTCACATGGCATAAAGAACTTTGAAGATATTATTAAGTTAAAGATTTTGAGATGGGGAAATCATCCTGGATTATCTAGGTGGGCCCAAAATGTAAACATGAGGGTTCTTATCAGAGCGAGGCATAAAGAGCTTTGACTACAGAAGAGAAGGTGATATGACCCCCCGAAGCAAGATGCTACAGGGCTCAGTGGCTTTGAAGATAGAGGAAGGCAGCTCTGGAAGCTGGAAAAGGAAAGAAAGGAAAGAGATTCTCCCCTATAGACTTTGGAAGGAGTTCGGCCCTGCTGACAACCTGTAGCTCAGCTAAGTGAAACTGATTTCCTATTCTGACTTTCAGGACTGTAAGAGTTTAAATGTATATTGTTTTCAGCCACCAAGTCTGTATGATTTGTTACAGCAGCAATAAGAAACAAATACAAGGATTTTTGTGTCTAAATTCATGAGGAATATTGATCTATACTTTTCTTTTCCTTTCATACCTATGTCAGGTTTTGTATCAGGGTTATTCTAGCTTCATAAAACAAGTCAGAAAGTATTTTCTGTTCCTCCATTTTCTGCAAAAGTTTGTCATATTAGTATTGTTTCTTCCTTTATCGTTTGATAGAATTCACCAGGGAAACCATCTTGACCAGGAATTTTCTTTGTGGAGAGATTTTTAAATTATAAATATAATGTAACATATATGGGGCTATTCAGATTTTCTAGTTCTTAATGAGTCAATTTTGATAAGACACGTGTTTCAAGGAATTAATCCATTTCATCTGAGCTGTCAAAGTTACTGACACAAAGTTGTTCACAATATTTCCTTTTTTATTCTTTTGATGTCTGTATACATGCAGTGTTATTTACTTTTTTATATCTCATAGTGGTAATTTCTATTTGCTCTCTTTTTTCTTGACCGTTCTTGCTAGTGGCTTATCAGTTTTATTTATCTGGTCAAATAATCAATTTTTTTCCCTAGATTCTTAAGGTGAAAATTTAGATCATTGATGTTAAACCTTTCTTCTTTTCAAATATATGTTTCTAACATTTCTAATTGAGATTTACCTTTAAGTACTGGCTTAGCTGCATCCCATGATTTTTGATGCTGTTTTTTCATTATTCAGTTTAAAAATTTTTTATAATATTTCTCTCATGATTTTTTCTTTGACCAACAGACTATTGGCTATTTACAAGTTTGTTAATAGCCAAAACTTGAGGGGATTTTCTACAGTGTTTTTTTGTTTTGTTTTGGTTTTGGTTTTGCTTCCTAATTAAATTCTACTGTTGTCAGAAAACATATTCTATGAGATTCAGTCTTTTGAAACTAATTTAGACTTATTTTATGGTCTAAAAAATTGGTCTATCTTTTTGAATATTTCATGTGCACTCAGGAGGAACATATATTTCGCAGACCACTCAGGTTCAAATCTAGGTCTGCTCCTTACTAGCCCTACAATATAACTTCTTTGAGCCTCAGTTTCTCCAAATTTAAAATGGAAATATATGATGATATTACTGATCTAAAAATGTTGTGATGAGAATGAAATTAAAATCTCTTAGCACACGGAAGATCCATCCAATGTTAACTGTTCTCCATTTTCCTCCTCCTCCTTCTTCTCATTGTTAATATTATTGTTATGACTATAATCGTTACTGTTACTATGGTTGTTATTACATCATTGCAATTACATTTAATTGAACTTTTGAGGTTGTTATTAAACCCTGCCTCCAGGAGAGTCGTTTCCAGTGGATTATTTTACAGTCAGTTACAGAGTTATTCTCACCAACATGATTATTCTCACCCTCATAACTAAATTGCATGCTTTACTTTTCTCCCAGAGGCTATTGGTGGAAAGAGGCAGCAGCCCTGCCAGATTCTTGAAACCACAGTGGTATGCCTGGTGCAGGCAGATGAGGTTTGCTGAGTGGACCAGCCTTCTGGGGACTCCTGGTGTTTGATCATACAACTTCTTCATTCTTTAATTCTCTAATTTACTGCTTTGGGGTGATGTAGAAGGTGTGTCTTTGTATAACTAGGGCACACAGACTGGAGATCTGGAGCTATTGCATATTAAAAGGCATATTTCAGTTGTCCTTACTTGTGGCAGGTGATTTGTCTGTAACATCTCACACTGTAGACTTCTTCAAAATTGCTTAACCACAGCTCCATTGCCTTTCTGGCATTTGAAGGAGCAGAAGAGAATTCTGAGGTTAGCCTAATCCTTGTTTCTTGAAATGTAACTCTTATTTTTCTAGCTAGTGGCTCAAGGATTTTTTTCTTCATATGTAATTCCAAAAGGTTTACAAAGTGTGAGTATAAATATCTTTCTTGATTGGTTTTTGCTTTTGAATTATCCTTTTTGATCCACATACACAGCTCTTTAGCTGAGAAATCTTTTTTGATAATACAGTATACTTGATTGTTACTTCTACATTATCATATATTCAAAAAGTATTTATTGAGGACCTGTGTTGTAGACACTGGGTATACAGCAATGAATAAGATAAAATTCCTGCCCTGGGGAGTTTATAGATTAGTAAGGAAAACAGTCAATAAACAAGTGAAAACATTTAACCAAGAGCTCCAGGCAGCAGCAGGCTGGACTGTACAGAATAATAAAATAGCAAATGAGGGGCTAGAGGATGTGGTGGGAGGATAAGGTCTGATCTGGGGTGTGGAGGGGTGAGGGGTGTCATTGCAGCAGAAGCTTCTTTCTTTCTTAGGAATATCTATTCTAGTTCATGATGAAATTGGGTCTGTTCTCTGCTTTCAACATATAGTTTATTAATTTTTATCATTTGCATTTGCATCTATTTTTTTCCCTTTTTGTGGCATTCTAGGAGAACTTGCCAAATTTGTCTCCCATGCCATGAATTCAATTTTTCCCAGTCCCTGTACTCTTCACTGCTTCTGGTGAGGATGTTAATTCTTCTCACACATGTTGGTTCCTTGGCACCGTCTCCATCTCTCCCACACTACCCTGACTTTGGCACAGCCTCTGCCCGCCTCCAGGTTTCTGGTTCTTGTTTGGTGGAGGTCATGTCCCCTGTGTCTTGTGGAGACTGCTAAGCAGTTTGCTGAGATTTTATCTTGACTCTTGCAATGAACCATTTTCATGAACCTTTTCCTCTGAGTTCATGGAATGATTTTGGCTTTCACTTGCTCTGTAGTATTTTGCACAGGTCCTATATAAAAGTCTGCTTTTCTCAGCTCATCTTTGGATGTGGGTTATGAAGTCTCTCTGCATCCCCTTCAGTGACAGTCAGTGGCAAGACGGAGCACTGCTCTTGTCCTGCTATGTCTGACAGGGGATAGGGCTGGATAAATCCCCCCAGAGTGACTAGCTGGTGTGGGTCTATGGATTCTGAGCCGGATCCTAGCCTTGAGTGCACTGGCAGCAAAGCAGCTCTCTCTAGAGACTCTCCACTGCCTCGGGCAGTCACACCAAACAGATGGAGCCCATGGAAACTTCTGGTGGCCAGAGCAATGCTGCCATGGTTCTTACCACTTCCCCAAGTCCAGCATTTGAGTTGTGAGAGAGAATTTGGAGATGCAGATAATTGCACAAAACCACAGACTGTTCTGCCTGCAAGTTTCTTTTCTCAGAGCCCCCAGAAGCCCCACAGCTGCAGAGGTTATTTATTTTAACCTCTTATTTAGAAATTAAGCTCCGATTTGGAAATTAAGGATTGTAATTTAGCATTAACCCAGATGTCAAGACATAATGAGACACACTGTGGGGGAAATTGAATTCCATATTGCCAAAGACCCATTTTATTTCTAATAACCAGCCACTCACATCATGCCAATATTGATGGATCATATGTTTAAAATTTTGATAGCTCATTCATTTCTATAATTACATTTATTTCAAATTAAATAAGTCTCTCACACCCTTGATATACAAAGAGACGAAATTAATTTGTGGATCAGAATTAACCTGCCATTCAACCCCCGGAACTGTCCTTTCTGGAAGCCCTTGGAAAGCGACATTCTGCCATTTCACAGAAGATGATTTGCATATGAACAACTTTTAACCTGGAAGGGGCTTCCTCCTCAGGCTTGGAGGGAAGTGTCACTACAAAGGGGACAGGGTAGGAGTGGTGGACTTGCTCACCAATAGGCTCAGATACTGAGTTGGGCCATTTGCCAACAGAGCTAATCTACCAAGAAAACAACAAAAACAACGAAGGATGGCTTCCTGATATGAAAAGGTGTGAACATTGGCATTTGTCCCCAATCCACTAGTTATTGGTGAGTGAACTTGAGCAGGATTTATACAACTGCTCTTCTCGGAGTGAGGAGGTAGGAATGCCCACTACTTCCTGCATGCCCACACTCTTTGCCAGGGCCCCATCTCCCAGCCACAACTGGCTTGACCAAGAGTGGAGGTATGAACAAATCAGATGGGCATGGAGACTTTAAACAGTTGGGCTTTGTGGGTGAGGTAGAGGGATTTGGATGGCACTTCCTGCACGGTCAGCCCGAGTCAACACCATTCTCACAGGGAGCACACAGTAGCTTTGCAGAACTGGGCAGACAATGAGAAAGAGGGAGCAGTGTTCACCCTTGACTCTGGCGCCGGTTCCCCTGCACATCAGCTGTTCTTGGTTTCCTGTTCTTGGCAGTCCCTGCTTTCCCCTACACTTGCTTAATACCCCCTCTTGCAAGCCAGGAGACTGTGACAGACTTCTACTCTGTGCCAAGTCCCAGAACCAGAGCAAGGTCCCTGACTCCATGAACTCATCATCTAGCGCAAGACTCATAATGAGTGCCATACAATGTTCTCAGGCTGTGACCTAGGATGTTCTCCCTAGTCCCCATGGGGATTACGTAGCCTCTCTGAGCTTCAGTGCTGTCATCTTCAATGTGGACCTAACATTGTCCTTGCAGGAGCTCTGTGAAGATAAGGATAATGGACATGAATCGTTAACCTAGTCCTGGTGCGTTACAGGTGCTCTGTGACTAACAAAAAAGGGTTGGCAGCATCTCTAAAATAAAGATAAAGCTATCAACAAAGAGACAGTTGGGGAAGGGGACCATAATAGAGTCCCCTAAATTTGGGAGGGAAGAGTGCATAGATTCCTCAGTCTGAGAGAAGTAAAACCTCACACACAGGTCTCTTTTGAAGAGTGGCAGGATGGCATCTAGGTCTGAGAGAGCCACAGGCAGCCCCAGAGAACATCTTGACTATGGAGTGGCATGGGAAGGTCTATGAGTTTTTCTGGGCCTGAGGTTAACTGAAAGAGCACGTCTATGAGAACTGCTAGGTGCATAAACATCAGAGGAAGGTACTGTACAATGGGATGAGGGCTTAGCTCTATCCCCAGACCATAGTGGGGGGTCTAGTTGGAGTTCACAGACTATGGCAAGAGAACACTGGCTGTGGCCTGAGCTGAGGCTGGACAGGACATGGCACACCTTGGTCTTATACAAGTACAAGCCAGATGACCACTGAGAAGTGGAAATAGCCTCACTCAGTTCATTTGCCTAGCATCTCTCTCTCCCCTGCTCATCCTGGTTTCAGGAGGTTAAGGAGCATTCTGAACTGATAAGAACTTAAACCCACAATGACTAAGAAATCACTAATTTTGTCTCAGTTTACATTCAAGTAACTAGGATCCGTCAAACAGAATGGGGACTCAGCACCAGAAATTAAATTGACTCCAATTTAGAGATTGGCTTTTGTATACCTGAATCTGTAAGCATGAAGTTAACCCCTAGAACGTGCCTTTCTCAGGCTCCCGGGAGGATAGAGAGGGTCCTCAGACAGAACTTGAGAACCTCATTTAGCAGAACACTTTACGGGGGCGTGTGACTGTCTTCAAAGCATTGAAGAGTTGGCACAGTGGCAAATGGAACTGGTGCTGCCTCTTCAGAGGATCAAGGTGTGAGCAATTACGGGCTGTTTTCAGCTCAGGCTGAAACAAAAGGTTTCCTGGCCACTGTGCTCTCTGCTGCTGCATAGGTGGACCCCCAAAATGTAGATGACCATGTTTTAGGGGCTACAAAGAAGAGAGACACCCTATTAGGTTAGAGGTTGGGCAAAAGGATTGCTAAGGTTCTCTCTAACTTAGAGATGGACAACTGCTTACACTGAGCTGCTGTCCTTTGTGCAGCTCTAGAATGAGAGTATATAAAATCCAAGGCCAGACCCTGGGGACTCCCAGTAACGAGTGTGGAAAAGTTAAAATTTCCGTGGGACTCGGAGCCCCTGCAGGGATCAGCACTGTGGGGAAGTGATGTTTCTTCATCAGCTCATGCAATCTCCATGGCAATCCAGTGATATCATCCTGATTTTAAATGATGAAACTGATTCTACGGAAGTAATTAGCCTGTCCAAGGTGATACAGTTAATCAGAGGCAGAATCAAAATGAAATCCCATCTCTCAATGCCCTTTCCAAATGCTCCAGGCCTCTTTATTCTAAGAGGGAAATTTTCAAAAAACCAAACTGTTGAAATCTCTCAGTTGCATCCTATGGACTTTAAAGAGAATTCTGTGTATAAATCAGCTCCAATAAAGCCTCAGCTGGTAACAGGCAAATGCTCAATTGTTTTTGGCATATCTCTGCAGCACCTGGGATCCAGTTCTCCTTGCCTTCCCTTCCCAGAAGTCTTCTGCCCCTGGTACCCTATAAATATTTCAGAACAGTTGGGCCTATGAAAGGAAGAGGAAAAGAACCCCTCTTCATTTATTTCCCTGTGCAAGTTTGGGGCGCTGGGGATATTTCACCAGGCGCACGCTGCCAGGCAAGAGAACAGTCTCAGCTGGCAATTGATCTGGGCCTCCTGCCTGTCTCCTGGGGAAACCAGCCAGCTAAGTGGAGCTAAGTCCATCACAGCTGAACCGCACTGGCTTACTTACCTGCTAAGGTGCTTTGTGGCTGTGTTTAGAGATGCCATTTAAAATTCAGTCTCACCAAGACCTCCATGCACTGTAGACTCTGGGTAAATGTTGCTTGTGAATTCGGGAATGAATGAAGCAGTAGAATCAAGGATGTATTGCCCACAGATGTCGGAGGCAGAGAGCTCTGGGCAGGGCCACGGAGGCCACGGGGACCACAGGGACCACAAGGGGCACAGGTTGTGACCCTGACCTGCCTCCCAGCTAACCTTCTGTCAAATGGGGCTGTCATTGCTCAAGCAGCAGACCCATCAGGGGCGTGAGCACTGTGGGAAAAGGGAAGGAGGCTCCAGGTTGCCAGGCTCTGCAGATCCAGTGCTTATCAAGGTCACTCAGATCCAGTGTTTTGGCCAATTCTATAGGGAAAGAGCTGAGGTTTCAAACAATTAAATAGCAAAACCCCTCCTCAGTTTTTAACAGTACCAATTACTAAATGTGACAAAAACTAGGCCTCACAGATGTGCCCCCTGGATGGAAGCACCAGAACAGTTTTGTGAGCCCAGATCCTCACAATGGGTGGAAGGAAAGATTTGCCCCTGTATTACAGGCCCGGGCAGGTCAAGGACCCAGGGGGCAGTCTCCCACTGCACCAGTGTGGCTGATGCCAGGGCAGCTTGGCACCTGCCTCAGTACTTAGATCCAGCATCTTCCCCAAAGACAGTGCTTTAGAAAGTCAATGTCATTTATGGTGCTTTTGGTTAGGAGAAGAGAAACTTCAGCTCTACCTGGATGAAACCACTAAGTGAAACTTACTGGCTCCTATAACTGAAAAGGCCGAGTAGGCTGACATCAGATGTGGGTTGGTACAGGCATGGAGAGCCCAGTTATTTCTATGAGGATGCTTTATGATTCGTGGTGGCAGTTTCATCCTTGGTTGCTGTTTCCCAGGGCTGCTCTAACAAATGACCACGACCAGGTGGCTTAACATAACAGATTTATTTTCTCACACATCGAAGGCCAGGAGTCCAAAATTAAGGTATCAGCATGGCCATACTGTCTCTGGACTCTGGGTAAAATCCTTCCATGCCTCTTCCAGCTTCTGGTGGCTCCCAACAATCCTTGCTGTTCCTTGGCTTGTAGCTGTATCCCTCCATTCTCTGCCTCCACCTTCCCTCTGTGTGTTTCTCTGTAAGACTGTTTTCTTATAATAAAATTGGTAATATAAGATTTAGAGCCCACACTATCTAGTAGGGCCTCATCCCAACTTATTACATCTATAAAGACTCTATTTTCCATTATTTCCCAACAACATTCTGAAGTTGCAGGTGAACAGGAATTTAGGAGGACACTGCTAACCCCAGTCCAGTGGCCTGCCCTTTCAGATACAGACAATACTAATAGAAAAATGGAGATCCAGGTCTTGCCCGACATGCAGGTTTCTTTCCCGACTTGGACAAAAACTCTAAGATGGATATCGTGAGCACTGTCCACAGACCCGTCGACCCTTGTCACTGGTTCTGGGTGTCTTTGCCTTTAACCTCTCATCCCTGATACTCTTGGTAGAGGCTTGCCCTTGGGTCGCTGGATAGGCTCATGCAAAGAACTGAAGAGACTTGAGAATTCACATTTCCAGGCAAGGTCCTGTGAGAAAAGGTGCCTAGTTTGAGTTTAAGAAAGCCCAGCTCCCTTGCTTCAGGTGAAGTGTAACTTATACTCCTAAGCTTCCCTATAGAAGCAGATACCTTCTATAGGACCTCACCTGAAATCACACCCTGAGAGTGCTTTATTAATAAGGCAGGAATCTTGTTTCAGGGTCCGTGTCTGGGTAGGGTTGCCAGATTCAGCAAAGAAAAATACAATGAATAATAAAGTAAATATTAATGATAAGTGAAATACAAATAAATAAAAGCCCAGTTATATTTGAGTTTCACATAAACAGCCAATAATTATTAGTGTAAGAATGGCCCTTGAAATGTTTGGGACATACTTATACTGAAAAATATTGCTTATTTATCTGTAATTCGCATTAATTGGGTATCCTGTATTTGGCAACCCTACTTCTAGGGAACCTAATTTAAGACAAACTTTACTCTGGTTGGACCAACTTAGAACACGATCTTGTTCCTGAACCAAATCGCCGTAATCAGTAGGATGGGAGAGCAAGGATTTGCTTAGAGCAGTTAGGATCCAACCCTGGCTCTGGGAGTGAAGTTTAGTCTAGACAGACTTTAGGGCTTGTTGATCCACATTGTGGTAGTGGGGGTGGGAGTGGGGGTGGGATGAAGGAAGGTGTAGAAGTTGGGGAGGCAACTACTACGACTACTACTAAATATAACTAACTAGAGTCGCGGTGAACTCTGAGTGACTGAATACTGAACTATATTGTTCCTAGGGAAAAATATAGGATTAGGATTAGGAACATCTACACACAATATTTTTGTCATCCAATCAATACATAACATTCTTCTGTGAGCGTTTCTGTTTAAAGACACCTTATTTAACATATAGTGTTGATTCATCAACATTCAACTCACAGCCAATAGCACCATAACTCCTTCTGAACAAAGTTTAGCTAAGACATGTTTTTTTTCCCTGTTAGACACATCGCAGCCTTCTCGTGCTTGGAAACACTAGATAGCACTTCAGCAATGCCCTGGGAAACCATTTTAAATAGCAAAATCACCATTAAAAAGCACAAAAATGTGAAAAACCTGGCACTAAACAGACTGCGTAAAGGACACTCATTTACAGTGTGAGAGCTGAAACGAGAAGGCAGAGCACGGCCTGTTCAGCTTCAGCAGGGAATGTGCACACTGGGCAACTCAAATTTTTGCTGCTCTGCACACGTCTGCGGATGACCACAAAAGCAGGTGAGTATGAATTTGGGGATTTCCAGTAAATTTTAGCAGGTAGGTGAATTCACATATGTGGAATCGACAGATAATTAGCATCGACTGTACCTGCAAACAGCCCTTAATGGCTGTGTTTACATAGCCACTGTGCGGGCTTCAAGTACGCTCACGTTACAGTCACAATTCAGAGAATCCCCTACTGCAGAAAGAGAAGGGCTAGCTAGATAAATACAGAACTTGGGCAAGCAGCCTCTCACAGGGAACTCTGTATAGCTATCAACATGCAACCGTTACTTGCTATGTAACGATAGCAGCTAACCATGTAGTTGCAGTGTTAACACAAATAGCTTAGTACAAGGCACCATGTTTGCCTGGCTGTTTAGTACCTGCATGATGTGAAATTCCTGAACTCAGCCCCAAAGCTGTGTTAATCTGTAAACAGAACTGCTTGCTTTTTAAAGGGAGGGAGAAGCCCTGTGCTGAGCCACTTTATAGGTCCTGCTACTATTTACCCAGCCATCTGCTCTCAGCTCTTCTCACGCATGTGAGGCCCTAGCAGGACTGTTTAACCAAGGGTCATTATTTTAAGTGTTTGGAAGGGATCATCCACTAAAGCCTTTATTTATCTCTTGAAAAGTTTTTTTT
>NW_011888868.1:277008-281114 GCF_000151845.1 Pteropus vampyrus
CAAGCTGACCCTCCTTGGGCATCTCCCTGCCTCGGTCTTACCTGCTGGAGTTTGCAGCCTTGGCTCCACGCTTGGGGACAAAGTTTTGCCACCTTGGAGGTTATTTTATAAAACAAGTGTCCAGGGCAGTAGGCACATCCCAAAGGACAAGGGATGGTGAAAACGATGGCAGCAAGAGGGTACAGGTATTGAAATCTGTGCCCCATGCAAGGCCTGATCTGAGCCTCCAGAAGGCTGGGAAACCTGGCCCCCCACTGTACAGGCTCTGTGCCCTGTCAGCCAGCATGGCCAGGCTGGACTACAGTCCCCAGAAGGCCCTTTCTAGCATGCTTCTGGTTACATTGGGTCACAAAGGATATTTTCTCAGAGGTTAGGTGGGGACAGTAGCCATTTTGTAGCATACACACATCTCATGCCAATCATTCAATCACACACTCACCTAGGTGCTGTGGTGAAGGAATTCTACCGGTGTGATTAAAGTCCCAAGATAGTCGGCCTTAAGTTGACCTTCAATTAATCAAAAGGGAGATTTTTTTGGGTGGGCCTGACTGCATCAGTTAGAAACCCTTTGGGAGGACTCAGGCCTTCCCTGAGCTCAGAGACTCCAAATCGCAGCAGGGGCTACAATTGCCCTCCCCTGCCTTGGCTCCCCCTCCTAACCACTGCCTGGGACCACGGGCTTCATCTGGTGTCTGTGAGGGCCAGCCTGCTCATTGGTTCTTCCTGGCTGCCTGCCTCTGGGCTTCAGATGTGCTCAGCCAGCCCCCATGACGGAGTACGCGGACTCCTTGTAATAAATTCCTTAATATATATATACATTTCTCCCACAGCTATGCTTCTTGAGCCCCAATGATAGTCCAGAAAAGAACCCTCCTTTCCCTGGGGTGCTGCCGTGTTCATACTCACTATATGGCTTGTCCTAAGAAGAGCCTCAGGTACGGAGACTTCCTAGGGTTCAACATGGCTCAAGGCAGTGGTGCTCAAACTGGTCTCCCAGAAAGAGCACCAGCATCATCTGGGAACTTGTTAGAAATGCAAATTCTCTGCGCATTCCCAGAAACACGCTTTTGAAAACTATTATTCTTAGGAAACCTGGGTGTCCTGCCCTCTGCCAATTTTTGTTCAGGTGCCCGGGGAAAAGAGTCTCGCTGAGCGCACGTAGAATGAGACGGAACAAGCCAGCTGAACTGGCCAACCAGATGTATTCTCGGGTCCTCCTTCCTATCCACAAACCGGCCCAGGGTTTGGCCCCCAGAGCCTTATCTTCTGCGGCATAAAATAGTAAACAGAGCTCAGACTCTGATATCCAGACCTGACCCTGCCTCTTTCAGTGCAAGGGTGTCTATCTAACAGCTGCCCAGACATGCTGTCACTCTGCCTGAGGGCTCTCTATTCCACTTTTTTCACCTGAACACACCTTCTTATCCTTTACTCTCAGCCCAAGTACCCCTCTCCAGGCAGTTAAATGAGATGGAAAGTCTGCGGCCTATAGTGGGTGCTTCAGAGTCACAGCCCGTGTAGCAGGCAGTTCACTCTCACTCGGCTAATCTCCACCACAAGCTAGATGTGCCCTTCCACACGTACTGCCTCTCAGCTCTAGGAATTATCTGTTCTCCCATTTCTCTCTACCACTTGTCCATAAGCTTCTCTCACATGGGATCTGTCCTTTCATCATTTTTCCATCCCCATCACTGGGTATGTGATGGGGATGAAAACCCTCAACATCTTACATGGAGCTCTCCAGAATCGAACCCTGGGACAAGGGCTTGAGCAGGGATTTATTGAGGAAATGCTCCCAGGAGAAACCAGTGGGAAACTAGACGAGGAGAGAGAGAAAAGGGAAGAGGGAAAGCCAGAGTGAAGTGTCAGACCCTTGAGGTGTAAGCTATGCCTCAGTCATGCCCCCGCCCGAGGCCAGAGCTGGGCTTCCATACCATCCATTGGTTAAGGATGGGAGGCTACGGTAGGGCACTTTGATTCTCTGCACTGGGGCACCAAAGGACTCCTATAATCAGAGGGCAGAAAATCCTCCCAAGAGCTGTAGGTGCTGGGTGTAAATGCAGAAGTGCATGGCGTGGCGGGCGAGGTGGGGCACACGAATGATAAGAGAACACAGAGGGGCTGAAAAGGCACCACGTACCTACTACATTCAGCAAAATTTCTCACATCTCTCCCAATTGCTCTGAACTTGAGCAAAGGTCCTTGAAGACTACAAAGGGAAGGCTCTGTTTCTTTTATTTATTTATTTTTTTATTGCAGTCACTTTGATTAATAACATTATATAAATTTCAGGTATATAATATAATAATTCAACATTTGTATATTCTATTGTGTGCTCACCACCAAAAGTCTATTGCTTACCATACATTTGACCCCCTTTACCCATTTCACCCTCTCTCAATCCTCTTTCCCCTCTGGTCTCCAGCACTCTCTGTTTCTGATGCTTTTGCTCATGTGGCTAGCAGGCAAGGAGTGAGCCCTGCTTCAGCAATGAGTCAGCCTAGAGCCTTCTGTGGAGACAACTGCAAACTCTGCTGGCTCCTGAGGCCCACCCTGGCTTCTGGTGGCTATGAGGCCCCTGGCAGGTGGGTAGGAGGAAGGACAAAAAAGTATGACCTCCTTGCTGCAGACCAGGAAGAGACCACTGCTGCTCAGGTTGGAGAGCCTGGCAGACCTTCTCCAAGGAGAGGGTGGAAAAAGCCAGATGGAAAATCCTGACTCGGCCGATTAATATGAGCAGCAGGAAAATCCCTAAATTGGTTCCATAACAACCAATCTCTGTTCCCAGGTCCATGGGAAGGCAGCAAAAATGTATCCCACGTGAAGGAAAATTGAAATGTGCCCAAAAGTTCATCAATACTTTTCTGTCTTCCCTCGCCAGGTTCCCAGCTAACGTTGTTAGAACAAGCCTCCCTATTTAAGCGAGGTAATTTGATCCAGGCAATAATCGTCATAAATATTCATGGTTTTGCCTTAACATTAGGATAACATCTGTTTCCAAACATCTGCAATCTGTTTTCAATGCTTCAGTAAAATGTAAATTAGCTATAACTAATACAATAAAGTACTAATGGGGATAATGATAATGAAAGACGCCCATTAGGGCGGGAGTCCAGCTCCGTCTCTAACGGCCAGTTTTCTGGAGTTCTCCAGAACTTTGCTTTCCACCATCTCAAACTTTCCTCAGATGAAAGAGACTTTGAAAAGCTTCTGCTGGCCTCCTGGTTTGCTACCTAAATCAACAAGCATTTCACCAGCCAAGGCCCTTCTGTGCCTCACCCAGGATACACACAGATCTTTCTAGAAATCATGTTCATCTGGGCAGGTCCCAAGCACAAAACCTTTCACTTCCTGCAGACTAAGATCCAATCTATTGGCCTGCAAACCAGACCTGTGCTCCTGCCACCTCCCCCAGCCCCAGCACGCCCTTCACCCTCAGTTCCTCAAAGCCCTTCAAAAACTCCTCTTTTATTTGTCTTTTACCACTCAGTTATTGGCACTATTCAGAGATCACCCACAACACAGTGAGGAAAAAAACTAGCCAATTATAAAAGGAACTGGGGATATGAACAGGGCAGTCACAGAAGAATTACTAATAGTAATTTCACTCTCAGTAGTCATAATTAAAAACGAATTAAAACAATGATGAACAATTAATAATACTATGATTTTATGTTGTAATTTGTGTAAGATGATACTACTCTTATTTACTTAAAAACATATATACATATTCAGAAAAACTCTGGGGGAAATATAGGTGCAGATGCATCTTTTAAGAGATGCAACTCTTAACCAATTGTTAAAGGTTACCTTTGAAACACAGAATTGGAGGAGGAGCCTTTGTTTTATTACCTGAATTCGTTACAGGCATATGTATGATTTTGTGTTTTTTCTAGAGCACATGCCCTTATTAATTCCAAAGGGGAAAAATGTTAACTTTATAGTGGACAAATCTGGAGAATATCACCTTAACCAAGTATTCAAAATGAATGTCATTTTGATATCTAGTGCCTCCTGATGTGATGCACTGAGGAGGACGCAATACTCCTCCTGTACTATCTCTGACAAAATGCACAGCCTGGGCTGAACCATGGGAAGCACCAAAC
>NW_011888868.1:282904-288770 GCF_000151845.1 Pteropus vampyrus
CAGAGCAGGGATCCTCTCCCTGCCTTTTCATTTTCACCTTGTGGGGACACTCTGGCCCCTTTGGCATGGGGTTATCTGAGAACCACATGTGTTGAACCCATGGGCCACTCTGCAAATGGTTAAACTGGGATCCAGCTTTCTCCACCGGAAAGTTCTGTTTCTGACCATGAACACCCTTTCTTGGCATTCCCTGGGAGCACCATAAATCACTGGAAAAGGGTGGTCAAGCAGGACATGGGGGCCACGTGGAGCCTCATCCTTGGACTTTATTCCCATGCTCTGCAAGGGTCTTCTGCCCTGACCCTGCCACTGCAGACCCTGGGGGCCGAGGGCCTGTGGCTGCCCGAGCTCTAAGTGGCGGCTGGAATGGGGAGCGGAGCTGCTGGGGGCAGGTAGAGGCTGTGGAGGAGCCAGCCCAGCTTGTGTGAAGTCCTGGCTTTGGCCGGCAGCTGAGTGAACTTCTCGGGTGTCACATTCGTCACAGGCTCACATGGGTTAAGTTCTCATGGTGCCCTGCGCAGTCTCTGGCACATTCTGGAAGCTCAACAGCCCCTTATCTACCCTTTATCTCACTTTCTTCTCTGGTCAAGATTCCCCAAAGTGGTGAAGACAGTGTTTTCCCTCAATTTCAGTGGTTAGTAAATAAAAATACGTTTGCATTTTGTCGAGCATGTGTGTTTGAATTTAAATATCTTAAATTATTGCTAAAACTTTTAGTCACTAAGGATAGTTTTTTAAATGGCAGAAAGAGGTGATTAAGTGAATGCTCACTGTAAGAATTACCAGCGTATTACATGGTATATAGACCTAAATCAGTTACGTTACCTGCATGTCCTATAACATCAGTTTCCGTTTTCTATTTGAATACGGTGTGAGCAAAATATAACTTGACTCTCCTATATCCGAACTTAATTTCTGTTTAGAGCCCCTGCTCTATTGTTGACATCAACTTAAGTTTAGTCTATTCAGAATCCCCTGCCTCTTTCCTGGGGCACAGAGTCACTGTGAGCCCACTCTGGCCTTGGCAGGGATGTCCTAGCTCTGACTGGTTGGAGCCTGGCCCATGCCAAACCTCTTCAGATTCCTCTCCACAGCTACTGCTTGTCTGTCTCCAACCATCACATGGAAACACTGGTGCTCCCTGGTGCCCAGGCTCAGGATACCTCTGTGGGCTCATGGCAGGCCCAGCTGCCCATTGTCCCCTGGGGTCTTGCTACCTCTCTGGAGCTCTGTCTGGGAAATGAACCCTGATGGTCATTAGCTCTGATCACCAAATGTTTCCAGTTCTCCCTCCAGGCATGGGGGGCAAGGTTGTACTTCTCTGCCCTTTTGAAGTTAGGTATGGCTTATGACTTGCTTTGGCCAATGAAAAGTGAGAAGTGACAAGTGGTACCTCTGGCAGAAGCTTTAAAAGCTAGACTGCAGTTTGCTACACTTCTCTTTTCTTCTGCTGTGGAGACCAGTGTGATGCTTTGGATGGTGGCTGCTTCATCAGCCTGGGTCTTAGAGTGGGGAGATGAGAGTGGGGCCCTCAGCCTACTCACAATGGGTAGAGAATGACAGTGAGAAATTAATTTTATTTGTTAAGCCAATGAGATTGGGGTTGTTCGTTACTGCAGCAAAGCCTGCCCATCCTGACTACTACAGAGACACACGTTTCCTCTGCTTTTGACCTTCCAAATCAACCTAGGGTTGCTCAGCCAAAGGGAGCAGGGCAGAAGGCACTTTCCTCAGGGACTCCTGGCTTCCCAGCCTGGGGGATTTCCTTTGATGGTGCCCTGCTTCTTATCAGTTTTCCCTCCTTGGCTGTTGTTATTCCTGTAAGACTAGACTTTTGATACTTGAAAAGCATAAAATGACTCCATTTTCTTATTGTCCTGCTGTCCTTTCCTGAGGCAACAAACTGACTGGGGTAAGAGAGGGATTGGAAGGCCAGGGGTGACAGTGGAATGGAGAATGGGGAGTGGGATGGAATGGAAATAAAGAATGTGGTAGGTTGAATAATAACCCCCCAAAGAGGTCCGCATTCTAATCCCCGGAACCTGTGAAAATATTGCCTTAGGCAAAAGGGCCTTTGTAGATGTGATTAACTTAAGAATTTTGAGTCAGGGAGATTATCTTAGGTTATCCAGGTGGGCCCAATGCAATCACTAGGGTTCTTGTAAGAGAGAGGTGAAAGAGTTGGAGTCATAGTAGGAGACGTGATGACAGGAGCAGAAGTAATAGCGATGGACCTTGATGATGGAGGAAGGGATGACAAACCAAGGAATGTCAATAGAAGCTGGAAACGATGCAGAAATAGATTCTCCCCTGCAGCCTCCAGAAGGAAAGAAGCCCTGCCCACACCTTGATTTTGGCCCAGTGAAACCCAAGCTAGACCTCTAACCTACAGAACTGTAAGGTAACACATTTGTGTTGTTTAAGCCACCCATTTCGTGATCATTTGTTATAGCAGCAAACTAATACTCTTGGTTACTAGTTAAAATATTCCTGTCACATATTCAGACCAGGTAGGGTCACTAGAGTTGCCTAAACTAAATCATTGTCCACTCTTGTCATTGGCTTCATGCCAGCCCAGCTGTGATTTTCCCAGCACTGCTCCCACAAGGCCACGTCGCTCTCTCGTCCCTGATTTCTTTTACCAGCACTCCAGCCACTGGACCCCTGGATCTTCTTCAGACTGAGGATCTATGTACTTGTTTGAAAACGTGAATGACCTTCTTCCTGGCTTCTGCCTCTTCTCCCTTGTCTCTGCCTCCTCCTTTAGTTTCAACACACCAGCCATTCCAGAAGTTGAGGCCTTGCCTCAGGAATGTCTCCCCTTCTTCAGGCATGTTTCCCAACTGTTTCCTATCTATGAGCCTATTCAAATGGAGAGGTCAGTGTCCCAAGTCTGATCTTTCTGGGTACCTCTAAGAGTGCACTGTCCTTTATGGTAGCCACTATGCTACGTGGTGATGTACATTTAAATCTAAATTAACAAAAAGTGAAAACTCAGTTTCCCAGTCACACTAGCCACATTTTCAGTGCTCAATAGCCACACAGGGCTAGTGGCTATCATATTGAATAGCACCAATATGAAAATTTCCATCATTGCAAATCGTTCCACTGGATAGCCCTGCCTTAAGTTTTCTTTAATATCTTTAAAGTCCTGCCCAGCTTAGAGAAAGGAGCACCTGTTTACACTTTTGCCTGGGTGTGAGGAAGCTTTTGTTCTGTGGTCTCTCTCCTTGGAGCATTTGCATGTTCTGCCTCCTCTCATTCCAATATGTAGAATACCGCATGGGCCTCAGCATCTATCTCTCTCATCTAGAGTGCCTTCCCCTATTGCAGAGATTTGAAAGCTTAACCCACATTTCCCAGACTCACTTGCAGTTAGAGTCCTGCCAATAAGAAGCACTTACATGAATTTAGAAGACAGAAGGAAGGTGGAGACCATTTTCCTAAAGCTTGGGGCTGTTCTCTTGTGGCAAACAAGAAAGACCAGGGTCCAGCCTCCTGCTTCACAGTGTTTAGAGGCAGTTGCAACAGCAGGTGGATTCGGCTTTTCGATGTCCACCCACCAGTTTCATGGGGCACAAGGCAGCTGTTTTCATTACCAGTGTTTAGTCAGTAGAGGCAGTGGCAGCTCTCTAATCCCAGCTTCATGGTCTTTGAGCCACAGATATGGCAGTGTGTTCCTGGAATTAATTTCCTATTCTATGGAGTTCTGATAGTCATTCCTGGAGACTCAGGCTGGAACTTACCCCTCTACTCCTTCAAATGCTTTGTAAATTTTCAATACCCTGTATGCAATCCCTTTCTGCTTAAGATACCTAGCATGATTTCTGTTCCCGGCACTATACTCTGACTATTTCAGCAAGAAGTCAGAGAACAGCTGGGAAAGGTAAATTCTAAAGCAGAGTGACTAGACATCTCTAAAATATAAGTTGCCCATGGTCCAAATGATTTGTCCTCGAAGTAGCAGTCCCTGATCTCAATCACCTGACACCTGCCTTCATTTTATGTAAATAGTTTTGTCCCCCAGCTCTTCAGAATTCTGGAACCTCAGAGTAAAGGCTTCGAGGATTCTAGACAACTTCAAACACCATAGCTGGCTAAAACAACAGGTGTTTTATTAAGACTAGAATCAAAGCAGTGGAGTTAAAAGTCAAATATTATGTCCAAAATGTGATTAAACTGTGAAAAGTACATGAAATCAGCTACTTAAAATTGTGAAACACAAGTCACACTTATTTTGTTCTGAGATGGAAAAAACAATAGTTTTTTTTTTTTTCATAAAGATGGAAAAACAGCAAAAGAACTATAAGCACCATGATCTGATACATCTCCTCGCCACCTCTGACCTCGGCATCCTACTCACCTGTCCACATAGTCTCATTCACTCCTGATGATACTCATGTAGCTTTCCTTTCCTTGATTCAAATGCAATTTACTCTCCATCCACGATTCAATAATTCCAGTACAATAAATCGTTTTTTCTCAAGGAGCAGCAACTTCTTGAAAACCACGCCCTAATAAACTCACTTTTATCTCCTCAGCAATCTCATAGTAAGATTGCCAAAGTCACTGCCTTTTGTCTCTCCCACTTGTTCATCAGATATTTATTGGACACTGTTGCGGATTGAATAGTGACCCCTCCCCCCTAAAAAAGATACATTGAAATCCTCACCGCCGATACCTCAGAATGTGACCTCATTTGGAAACAGGGTCATTGCAGGTGTAATTAGTTAAGATGAGGTCCTACTAGAGCAGGATAGGCCCCTAATCCAATACAATCAGTGTACCTGTAAGAAGATAGCCATGTGAAGACGTGCAGGGAGAGGCCATGTGAAGACAAAGGCAGAGACTGGAGTGATGCAGATGCAAGCCAAGGACAGCAGAGATTGCCGGCCACCACCAGTAACCAGAAGAGGCAAGAAAGGATACCTAGCTTTCAGAGGGAGCGTGGCCCTGCAAACACCTTGATTTGGGACTTCCAGCCTCTAGAACTGGGAGACAATAAATTTCTATTGTTTTAAACTACCTAGTCTTTGTTCTGGCAGCCCTAACAAACTAACACAAGCACCTACTATGCATCAAGCCATAGTCTAGGGTCTATGGTTGCAATGCAAAGGGAAGTAGCACAATCTCTGTCCTCCAGGAACTCAGAGTCTCCCCTGCTTCCCCACCTCTCTCAGAGCTTCCTTCCTTCTGTCTTCCCACAACTTCTTTCTTCAACCCTCCGAGGGAAGGATGGGCAGCTTTTTTCAGTGCCCCAGGGTTAGGAACAATTAACAAGCCAATTGTGGCCAGAGTCATGGTGATTTAAGACCAGGGGCCATAGTCTCTGGCTCTTTAGCTATGAGCATGATATTTTAGTCATGCTGATTCCAATCAAGACTCCTGATTTTATAAATGGGAAACTGAGGCCTGGGAAGCTGATGTGACTTGTCCGAGATCGGGTTAGTTAGTGCTGGAACCAGAGTTCATGCTGAGGGTCTCAGATTCTCAGTCTTGATGTGCCCACCCTCTGAGGCCAAACAAGAGCTAGAGGCAACACCTCCCTCCTCCCAGGTAGCATTTGTTCTCAGTGGCTCTGTCTCCCTAGTACCCTCCTTTCAGAGTTGTGTCTCACCTGTGACAAAGCCTATCTTCTTCCCAACCCCATATCAGGACTCCACTGGCCCCTACTAGCAGCTCCCAGTCCACTACTGCTTCCTGACCACCCGTTCTGGGGCTTCTCTTTCTGGGATAGACATCCACACTCTGAGCCTGGTCAGTCCCACCTGGAACTCCCCAAACAGAACTGCAGCCAAAGATGTGGGGGTTTGGGGGCTCAGAGGCTGGGGCAGCTGGAGCACTTGGGTGATGCATGAGTGCCTTT
>NW_011888868.1:290110-291765 GCF_000151845.1 Pteropus vampyrus
CTCATGGTCATAAAATGGCTGCTCGCCCTCCAGCCTCAGGTCCACATTCTAGGCAGACAGGCAGGAGCAGGAGGAAAAGGGAGAGAAGGAGGAGGAGGTAGAGGAGGGGGAGAAGGGAAGGAGAAGGTGGTGGATCCCATTCATAAGAGAATCTGTAATAGGGAAATCTACAGAAATAGAAAATATATTAGAGGTTGTTAGGAGCTCGGGGGAGGGGCCTGGAGTGATGGGGGAGATGATAGCTAAAGGGTATAAGGTTTTTTTGAGGTGATGAAATGTCCTAAAATTGACCGTGGCAGTGGTTATACATATCTGTGACTATACTAAAAACCATTGCATTGAAGTGTGCATTTTAAATGGATAAACTGTATGGTGTGTGAATCTCAATAAAGCCGCTGATCCCCTCATCCCCACCCCGGCCCGCCACTATCTTTCCCAAAGGTGACAAAAGTGTAGAGAACTGGCCCGGGCCCTTCCTGAGAGCCAACAGGAGGCCCCATGGGAGTGGGGAGAGGATGGCGTGGTGGGATGGAGAGGACCAGATGGGTCTGGGGACACCAAGGCAGCTGCAGACCCTAGAGGGTATACAGGTCCAGGCCTGAGTCAGGCAGGCTGCAGCCTCAGTTTTAGGGGAGATCTATATGGGGACAGCTGCCTGACTGAGCCCCATTCCCACCTGCCTCAATTTATGCTTCCGCGACCCTAAATAGTCCTTCATTCATTCACTTATTCATACATTTGCTCATTCATTCAATGATTCATTCACTTAGAAAATAACCACATGGTATCTACTATTTTGTGCTCTCAAGATTCTCCTCCCCCATCCACAGACATCATCTTCCACATGACCTTATGCACTCATTTCACAGATATTTAGTGAGCACCTACTATGTCCCAGGTACTGCAGTAGGTGCTAGGGTACAGGTGGACAGGACAAACGAAATCCCTGCCCTCTCTATAATAAACAGAAAAAGCAAAAGCCTAGTATCTTTTACATTATATTTATTATAATTTCTTAAATAAGGGCACATAAAACTAAGTATAAACTTCTTATAATTACAATCCTTAAGGAACTATAGAACCCAAATGAATTCACAAGTGTAATACAAATAAAACAATAAAACCACTAACAATGTAAATGTTTTTCTGCACCTACATTCTGACTTGCAGAGTGAGTGTGAGCCCTGTGAAGTCCTTCCTCCACATTTCTGTCCTAAATCTTGCTCCATGATGTCAATTGGGGGAAAAGCCTGAGATGTGCCAGGGTCAGAAGTTCACAGAGACTGCCTCTCTTGGCTGGAAAGGGGCAGGGCGCGGAGTACACGGCCCTGGGTAGGAGCTGAGCTCAGCAGGTGGATGCGGAAAGAAGATACCACATCTGGTCCAGAGGGAGTGTGTGAGAGCACAGGGTGGGGATGAGCGAGGCATCGCTAAGGCAGGAGGGTTTGGCAGTGGGAGGAGGGAAAGAAGCAGTGGCTGGTCCCTGGAGAGCCTGAAGGCTTGATTTCAAGGTTGGTCATTGTCCTATGGGCATGTGGAGTCCCTGGATTGCCGTGACCGCATTTCTGTTTAGTGGGGCCACACTAGCTACAATATGGAGGGCAGATGGGAGGATGGATGAGGTGGGAGGATGGACAAGGTAGGAGGTCACTGCC
>NW_011888868.1:292805-297487 GCF_000151845.1 Pteropus vampyrus
GGGGTGATGGGGTCAGTGTCCCCTAGCCCGGGCCTTTATCTCCTTGTTTGTGAGGAATCTTAGCTGGGTGAGCGCAGTGACAAGCATCAGCCTGGGCAGCCTGGAAGTGGCCAGGAAGTTGGGTGGTGGGGAGGCAAGAGGGGGCAACCCTACACGGCCAGGCTTTTGGAGCAGAAAACGAGATGTTATATCTAATTCTCCCCATGACTCTGAGGGGCAGGTGCCATTGTTATTTTGTCTTTATAAGTGAGGAAATGGGTACTCAGAAAGGTTAAGTGGCTTAGCCAAGGTCACACCACTGGCGTGTGTCAAAAATGGGGTTCGCACACAAAAGGGTTTAACAGACTGCTATTGAAGTGCCTGAGGAGACCTCTGGGTCCCAGATCTTCTCCTGATGTGTGACCTGGTCCCCGGAAACCCAGAGGAATGAAGTGTCAGGCTGCTCTACTTTCAAGGCAGAATCTGAGTCCTAGGAGGCCCAGACCAGAGACGCTAGGTTCCATCTCCCAACATCACAGCCCAAGGCAGCATGCAGGCAGGGAAGCACATGGGGTTAGCAGGCAGATGGGGTTAATCTTTCTCTTGATACCTCAGTCTTCTCATCTATAGAATGGAGATAAAAGCAGCACTCCCCTCACAGAGCTGGTGGCCAGTTCAATGACAACAGGTCTCAGAAGGTTCTCAGTTCAGTTGTGCTCCAGATTCAGACATCTCTTGGGAGGTCCAATAATCTTGTGGGAGCGAAGGCTGCCAGAGACCTGAAGAAAAAGAAATGGTATCCCTGACCTATTATCCCCACATGAGCCAAAGGAGTCTTAATAAAATATATTGGCTCTTGTCACTCACTTGGCTAAAGCCTTCCAATGGCGTCTACTGAATTCGGAATAAAATGCCATCTTCTTAACCCACACAGGTTTATCCCCAAGTATATCCAATGTCGTGTGAGCTACAAACGTGGCAATCTCATGGGGTTCAATTAAATAACAGTTTCTCTTTATCGAACCTGGTTCCGGGTGCCCTCGTCACAGCCCTTCGTGGGTGGGGAAACTGAGGTTTAGAGAGGTTAGAGCACTTGTGAGAGTCAGTCAGAGCTGTTAGTGACAAAGCCAGGCTTCAAACTCAGAGCAGTGGCACAAAAGCCTAGGTGTCACCCCGCCCTGCTGCCTTGCCCCGGGCCCTCCCTGCCTACCTGGTTTTGGGTCAAAGATAGTGTCCCCTCTGAATTAACAAGCAGTCTAACCAAGGAGAACATTTCCAAAATGATGCATTTTTACTACATTTAAGCTCCAATCATAACCCATTCGAAATGTTTATGAGCTCAATCCTGCAGAAATGCTGGAGTGGGTGAGCAGATAAGGTCTCATGTAATTAACAGCACCTGAGTGCAGGCTCTGCAGGTGTCTGCTGTATATGCAGGCAGATGGTGTGGGGCTGCATGCTGTGAGAGAGGATGCACCTCTGGAGACTCAGTCCCCAGTACTGCTGTGTGGTGGTTCTCCAACTTGAGGGTGCATTGGAATCACCTGGAAGGCTTGTTAAAACACAGATTGATGTGGTCCATCCATACAGTGGAATATTATTCAACCATACAAAGGAATCTAGCATCAGTGCATGCCACAATATGGATGAATTATAAAGATATGATGCTGAGTGAAGGAAGCCAGACATGAAAGGCCACACATTGCGTGATGCCATTTGTATAAAATATCCAGATTGGGCAAATCCATAGAGACAGAAGAGCAGATTGATTGGTGGTCACCAGGGACTCGGGGACAGAGAGTAGGGAGTAACTGATTAATAAACACAGGTTTTCTTGGGGGTGAGAAAACTGTTTAGGAACTAGAGTGGAGGTGGTTGCAAAACACTGTTAGTACAGTAAACGTCACTGAATTGTCCACTTTAAAACCATTAATTTTATGTTTTGTGGATCTCACCTCAATAAACATACACACGTGCGTGCACACACATGCACACACAGCTTGCTGGGCCCTGCCCTTACTCCGATTCAGCAAGTCTCGTCTGGAGCTCAAAATTACCATTTCTAACAAGTCCCCAGGTACTGCTGAGTCAGGACCACACTTTGAGAACATCCTAGGGGGTAACCCAGAACCCCTGGGAGGCCCAGGCCTGGATAAGCCTCAGACTGGAGCCATCTGCTAGCAGGAGCCCCTGTGACATTACATTGTGGGGGGTTATCGACTCTTCACATTAATAATTGTGAGCTAGTGTTTATTCCATTCAAAGATCTCATTTCATGTTTGTGTTCATAGTTTGTTACTTATTTTGACTATCCTTCATATTTTAGCTAAAAAATGATCATTTTTCATGTAAGTGTTTTAAAAACAGGACTGCTTGTTTTTAGAACTGGTTTGAGATATGCTCCTCTCCCTCCTGGAATTAAGTGGGAAAGGGGAATGGTGCTCAAGGAACAGGTAGAGCGAGGGCCGAGGATCTCTGTGTCCCTAGAACCCAGCCAGGCATGGAGCCCTGCCCCCGACTCTCTCTCCATTGCCCTCTCTGGCTTCCTCCCCAGCTCTCAGCTTCAATCCTGGTAGCTCTAGATGGTACCACAGCCCTGCCCCCCTGCCTAGAGAGCACTCAGCCTGGGCCTGTCCAGCCTTTCCTTTTCACCCCTTTATGCAAGTCAGACGGTCAGGGGCACCCCTGACTCTACCTTTTCTTGTACCTCCTTCGCTAACCCACCACCCATTGCTGGCAACAATGCTGTTGGCAAGTTTCTTTATTACCACCCCTGCCTCTAACCAGGACTGATGTACAAAGAGTCCTAACTTGTCCTCTGCATCTGCTCTTGCCCCTTCCCATGGTTCTCCACTCCGCAGCCAGAAAATTTAATCCTGTGGCCCCTTGTGCCATGATAATCACCCACATTATGCTGTCGCCCTGCTCCCTCTATGGGCTTCGCTCCTACCGCACTGCGCATCCCACTGGCCTTCTCCCTTCCATCAGTCTCCCGCTGGTCCAGGACGGTTCCCTCTTCCCAGAATCTCACTTCTTCCTCCCAGTACCTCCACCCAGGCACCTCTACACATCCTTCAGCCCTTACTTCAAATGCCATTTTTTCAGGGACACCTTCCCAGACCCCAACGAGGCCAGGCCCCTGCTGGACTTTCCTATAACACCGGCACTTCTTCATTGCACTTATCCTGGTTTGTAATTATACTTTGATTTGTGTGTTTATTAAAGGTCTAATTCTCTTTTCACCCTGAGAGATTCACAAAGGCCAAGACACTGAGCAGTTTGCCTGCTGTTGCATCAGCCCCCGGCCTGGAGCAAATGCCTACTGGACCAATAAATGAATGAACTTCTGCTTGTCTTCCGGGAGGGTTGGTGCTTTGCCACAGAATAATATTGAGTGTTTAAAATTGTTTTTAGTTCTCGAGGTTTTGCCTCATGTGCATGTATATGTGTGCACGTGTGTGCATGTGCACAGGTGTGTATAACCAATACATATGTGGACCTCTCCTGACCCTTGCACAGGGATGAGACAGCAAGAATAAGCATCCTTGGCATCCGCCCTGGATGCACAAACCTGTGGAGGAGGGAGATAGTAAGGGTGCCTGTCGTTCCTGGCATTCCAAGAGGGAGGGCCCTCTGTTTTCCCGGGACTAGCCTGGCCCCTGGCACCAACAGGACCGACACTCAGCCAGGCTATTGAAGATACCGTCACTTCAGTCTCGACTGCCTGCACCTAAGCAGAACAAACCCTCCCCATCTCCCTCCCCTTCAGCAGGAAAAGGAGAGATTTAATTTCTTCCCCTCTTCAACTGAGATGCCCCAAGTGAAATGAAAGGTTTTACCCCCGACCCATCACCTGCTGTCATTAGACAGGCCTGCCGATCATCCTCAAAGACCATGCAGAAACAGAAATTTTATAGAAAGCCCAGCTGTTCCACCTCACCCATGCTACCACCCCAGGCCTGCAAGGCTAGAATATCATCAGCCTTGCTGCTGCTGTGACCTTGGGCAGTGGCCATCACGGTGGTGGTGCTTAGCCTTTGGCCGTCTGTGTCTATCCTGTGGGTAAAAGCAGAATGTGGCTAATGCCTTCAGGAAGGGAAGCGTTGGTGACCACCTTTGAGCCTGCTAAACCCTGTGAACATTTAGCCCAAAGGAAGACATTAAGATGTTAACGTTCTGTTTATTTCTGAAATTCCTACTCCAAGCATCCTATACCTCATATAGATTCATTAGAAAACTTGTAATAAGGCCAACTTGACGCCTGGCATTGAGCCCTTGGCTTCAGAGACAATCAATAAACAGACAATGAGAACTCCCTGTGAGGCTGTGATAGGGAGCCCAGGGAGGGGCCGACCTGGCCTCCAGGGCTGTTAGGAAAGGCATCTCAACGAGGCTACACAGACCTGAGTATCGGGGCCAAGGGGGCTTGGCAGAGTGAATGGGTGGGCAGCAAGGATGGCTATCCCCGGAGGAAGAACATAAACCCAAACGCACAGAGGTGGACTCGTTCGTGGCTTTCTGGAGTAGAGGCGGTAGCAATGTTTAGTTTCTGATTACTCCGCCTCCAAGCTGCCTCCCAAAGTCCTTGAACTCCCAGGAACCACCAGCAGATGTTCGTTAGTGGGCGGGGAGCAGGAGGATTGGCGCCATTTGCCAGGGCGGCATGCTCGGAATAAATCTTGGGTGTTGCTGCAGGGCCCGGC
>NW_011888868.1:297642-317015 GCF_000151845.1 Pteropus vampyrus
CCCCACCTCTGCTGGAGCATCATTAGAGGAACACATTTGGGTGAGACTAATGAGGTTGGCTTAGGTAAGGACCGGAAATAAACTGGGGCGCCGCTGGTTGGCTTCAGGCTGTGCTTTTATTCTGTTGCGGCATATTGCTGCTAGCCGAGATGCTTGTTAATGTGCCCCAGTCACCGCTGGGCTTGGGGCTCTCAGGTGCTGCAGTTCATTCTGATTACCAGGGCTTGATGTGGGGAGGCTGGTTGGAATTCCCATCCTGGTAATGAGAAAGGCAGGCAGTGCCACTCTCGGGCCATTCCCCTCAGCAGTGCCAGAGGAAGGTAGCCTTGGCCTCTGGGACCCTCCTTGGATATTCCACATGGAATGCAGGTAGGAACCACGGTGAGACCCAGACCCATCCATCAACTTTGCCAGTACTTTCTCTCTTCTTCAGGCTGAGCCCTGGATCTTGATCCAACAGGGCATCACCCAGCCCGTCTAGCCCAGCCAGAGAGAAGAAACTATTATCCTGAATGAAGACTCAAGCAGCTGTGGAATGAAACCACTATCTTCACTTGAAAACCTTGCTCTACCCCTACCTCCTACAGGAAGCTTTCCCTGATGCACACACACATTAATATCTAGCCCTTCTGTTCTGTCTGTGTAGCTACTTATAGGGCTGCTCTTGGCAAACTCTAGAGTCATTTACAGGTCACATGCCAGTCTCTCTAGCTATATGTGAGGACCAGATAGCAGGGACTGTGTCCTGGTCACCTTGATACTTCCAGTGCCCAGCACAGATCATGGCACATACCAGATTCTCAAGATGGTTGTTAAGTAGAATTGACTTACTCTGAGAGCATTCGCATTCTGCTGGCATAGTAAGCTGTCCAATGACAAGTCACAGGGGACAGAGGCAGGGAGATAGAGGAAAAGAAGAGACCGAGGGTCAGGCAGACTTTCAGAGGCCCAAGTGAGCACACTGGACAAAGGCCTAGGGACAGGTCAATTGGCATCAGAGTCCTTCCTCACCCAGAGCCAGCCCACTTATAGTCCCTAGATGTAGCTGCATAAGTTTCTGTGATTAATCACTGATCAGATGGGACGAAGTCCTGAAGGCAGCAGAAGAAAAGTGATCCTCAGAGCCTGCAGCAAGTCTGCTTGCCACAGGCCAGTGAGGGTTCTTCTCAAACCCACTGAACTGGGTCTGAGTGGCAGTGACGGGATTAGGTGGCGGTCTGCTCACTGGCCAGATACCAGACGATGCTGCCGAGAGGCAGGCCAGTTTCTTAAGCACCAGTTTTACAGAAAGCTGGGAGCATTAAACCATTCTTCTGATATCAAAACAAAGACACATACATTATGGAGTAAAGTACAAATTTTAAATAATTTTTAGACCAGGCATGAAACATCTAAGAAATTTCACACTTCTGACTCCTTCACTTGGCCAACAGGGCACAGGTTTGTTTGTTTGTTTGTTTGTTTGTTTGTTTGTTTTTCTGTTTTTCTCCTTTGCCCCTTTGGAGCAGAAATGGTTAGGAGGCCACACAAGGAGGAGAAATAAAGTTAGAGACTTGGCTGAAGATGGAGATGAGGGCTCTATGTAGGAGATCCTGGATCAAAAATGCCCTCTCAGCTTCTTTCTAGGTCTTTGTCCCGCAAACGGGAGCAATGGCTATGTCTTTCCTTCCCCAGATGCGTCTGCCTGGCGCTGGGACCCCAGGGAAGAAATGATGAGCTCCAGCTCCAGTGACGTTGGCAGGTGAAGCTGATGCGAAAGTCACCATGGCAGAGGGAGCTGCGAGAGGAAAAGAACAGGGGCGTGAGAATGAGCACACTCAGAGGCCCATCCGTGAGCCTCGCCGGCTTCTCTCTGATCTGTGGGGCTGAGCAGGTCGCCCTTCTGTGGGCCGGAATTTCCCCAAGATCTCGCAGATCCACCCTGAGCCTTGCTCTGCCCTGTGAGGTCTGCTGCAGTGGGTTATCTAGCCCTCTAGCCTTTTATAGCTTCAAGCAATAGGGAGCCCAGTATGTGATGTGAGGAAGGCAGGAAAACAAGGCCAGGGTGCTCATTCCCCCAGCCCCCTCCATTCGAGGTCCTGAGAATGTACTATCCCTTGGGGTAGCCCTCGACTGCCCATACCTGTGTGGTTAGTCCCATTATCAAACCTTCCTTGATTATTCCAATGTGAGTGTGTCGACGCATCCCACATGGCAGGAGGAGAATGGGTGGGCAAGAGAGAGCGAAGCATTGATATCTGGGTGAGTTGTGGATTCGAGATGGCCAACTGTGATCGGTTGTTTTGGGGTGCCTGATACGTTGTCCTAAAGACAACTCAGAAGCCGCATCCTGGATGAGCGGAGGGAAGAGTGCTGTGATCAATTAATAATGTCTGCCATGGGAGCAGGGCTGATCACAAAGGACTTTGAGCTGCAGGAAAAGGGACTTAAATTTTATCCCATAAGCTTTGGTGGGAGGGAAGGACAGTGTCGTCAAAGTCATTTTGAATAAAGAAGCACAATCCCAGTATTTTTCTCTTTCGTGGTGACATTATGGGAGGTGGACGGGGGGCGGGGGGAGGCGGCAGGGAGACCACTGAAGAGGTCACTGCAGTGAATATGAAAAGGCCAGATATGGGAAAATGTAGGGAATTGAAAGGCAGGAAAATGTTTGGGAACGTGAGATTTTAAGGTCAAATTCTTAGGACTTGCTGGCTTGTTGATTATCAGGGTTGAAAAGATTGTGACGAATCCTGTAACCAGGATACTGGAGGATGTAGGTGCCATTATAGGAGCAGGAGACCCACAAAGAGAAGCAGGATAAGGAATCAGTGTGAGAGAGGAGTTGAAAAAATACAGAATGTTCCTATTGTCTTGAAAGAAATCTGAGCTCTAAACTCACTTGGATGAATGGGGTCTGGGGTAGACTGGTGGGCATTACACAGTCTCGTCCCCCTCAGCTGGCCGGTAATGACACCTATAATTGGAAACATTATGGCAGCACCACCTGGCCTCCAGGAGTGAGTGAAAGCAGGAGGAGGGGGTGGCAGCTGGTCAGGGAGGAGTGAGTGGTATGCAATTGCCACACAAATGCCTTGGGTCTTTCTGCCTTGGGGACAATGCGGAAGCCACCCTGGGAGCCAGGTCCTCCAGCAATACAACTCTGTCCTTGTACCCTTAAGCCTGGCTTCCCCAGAACTAGCTTTCCTGATTGGGTTAGTTTGTCTTCTAATTTTTAAGTTTTGCATCTGCTCACTGTAGAAAATTTTTTAAAAACATAGCTCACTATTAAGAAAAAAATTCACCATAACTCCACTTGCAGAAAGAGTAGCTGATAAGAGTTGTTATATTCTCTCCAGACTCCTCTCCTCTCCTCTCCTCACCCTCCCCTTCCCTCCCCCACCCTCCCCTGCCCTCCTCTCCTCTTCTTTAGCATGTCTGATGAGGAGACCTCTGGGCCACCAACTTGGGTCTATAGGAAATAGCATGTCTCTTTGGGCTGTAAATCAGCTCAGGGTGGATTGAGCTTCCCCCACCCCTGGATGGTGCCCTGGTTCTGGATCTCATACAGTGCCAAGATGTATAAGTGGGGAGGGCTGTCGAGGGGCCCCGGGTCACCAGTCACCTACGTTAGTCCACATGAGTAACCCTGGAGCAAAACCATGGCTCTGCAGCTCCGTGTGTATCTCTTTGGGATGCAGGGATCTCGGAGAGTTTGAAAACTGGCACCTGTGCAGCAGACCCTAGAGGCCCCTGTGCACACTGACACCTCGGGCCTCCCCTGGGGCCTCCAGGGCCCCTGACGTCCCCTCACCCAGCCCAGGCCCAGAGAATCCCTCTGTTTGGGGGAACCCCTCCAACCCCGCTTTTCCTTGCCACACACTCCTGGCTCTTGTCTTTTCCCAATGAACTTGGAAGTCCACAAAATCCAGAGGCTAAAGCATTTGTAACCGGAAACTAGTTCCTCTTACCTTAGGGGCAGCAGGGGCTAAGGTAGAAATCTTCCCAGGACGTGAAAGAAGATGTTTGGCAATGAAAGAGAAAAAGAAAAAAACAATCTTCGTCTTAAAACGATCTGAGAAGTTGCATCCCAACAAACACAGACACCTCACTTTTCTTACAAAATCGAGATTATAATGTACGTACTCAAAGACTTCTTGGTTTTTCACTCGGTGTTACACTGTGGGCATTTTCTCACGTCATTTGAAATGCAATTTGTGATGGTAGCTTTTAAGGTTAATTTAGTAAATGAATGGGAAACCAAGCGTTCAGTGGGTGAAAGATTTGCCACGGGTGTGTGCAGAGACTTGTATTAATAACCCATCTTCATCTCTCCCCTTTCCTGAGCCCATCCCCAAGCCCAGCATCCCTCCCTGCCGCCACTCCCTTGCTCAAGAAGCTACCATGGTTCCCTGTTGTTATCACAGCAGGTCTAAACTCTGGCTTCAAATCCCTCCATAACCTTTCAGGCCCCTTCTCTTCTCTGCAACTAATGCCCCCAACTCTTGCCATAGGTACCCATTCCTCTCTCTGGGACGCCAGTCTCCTGAGGTCCCCAACACCGCCTTCCCCCCACCCCCCCACCCCCACCCATAGCATGCAATCCTGCTTCCTTGCTCTGTCCAGCAACTCCCTCCCTACACCCCTCCCAATCTGTTCGTCCTTGGCATCAAGGCCCCGACCCCCTGCAACCAAGCCACTCGTGCTTCCCTCTCTAGCACTGCCCCCCATCTCTCTCTCAGCTCAGGCATCACCCAAGGGTGTGAATTGCTACCATCCTTGAGGAAATGCTGAGTTGCTTGGGGGACAGGGCCTGAGGCTGCACCCCACCTCTCCCTGAGACCTTCAGGGGCTGGGTGAGTTTGGGCCTGGTGAAGGGGTCTCCCAGGAAGAGCTATGCCCACTGCTAGCCTGCCTGCAGGTGGCCTGGCTCTGGTTAGGATTGCTTTGCTGTCCAGTGCCAGCCGGCAGCCAGGACCACACATACCTTGCCCTCAAGGACCTGGGTTGGCAGATTGGGAAGCTTGGTCTCCGGCTCTGACTTCTCTCCTCAAAAGAGAATCTGCCAGTGTGGGGAATTCTGAGGCAGGGCCTGGAATCCAGCAGCAGGCTCCAGCCTGGGAGGTCCGGGCTCCACCCTTCTTCCAGCCGTGCCACCCTACAGAGCAAGAAGACTGAGTGAAGAAGGTGCTCACACCACAATGAGCACCCCCAGTCCCAAGAGCAGCTGGATTTGTCCCCAAAGCTCACTAAAACTTTCACTGAAAGTGCTCTTTCAGTTCTGGCTCTGCCATGGGGCAGGATGGAAGACAGGTGTGTTCCTTCTATGCTTATCAAAATTGATTAAAAGGCAGTGGAAGGTCCAGTCCACAGAGAGCCTGGGTTCACTCCTCTTCCCACGGTCAGGATACCCAGAGCGACTCAGGCTGGCCTGTCATCAGGGGCGGCTGGAACCTCCCCAGATTACCGACTTAGTCCTGAAACCCAAAATTAAAGCTACATTGAACTTCTCAAAGCGGCAGTTCCAAAGTCTGTTTGCAAACAGATCCCGAGAGAATGCTTTTTAATACAAAAGAGTCCCACAAAACTGGGAGGGTGTAGAAACGGGGTCCAGAAGCTTGCCCAGCAGCGCCCCCTGGTGAGGGAAGGGCTGTGGTGACGCGGCATGGCTCCCATGACCCGGCGGCGGGTCGGCCGCGGGGAGGCGGGAGGGGTCCGGTCTGAGCACCACGGGGCTTCCCCACCCCAGCCCTGGATTTCATCTTAAAGGCGTCCAAAGTCCTCTATCTATTTCCAGCTGTTCATCAGTCCTCCGCACCTCACGAATGAGAACAACGAGGCACGGCAGGGAAATCAGTTTGTCCCAGGACCCGAGAGGACATTTCCAGCAAAGACCCTTCCCAAGTTCTGGGATTCAGACTGAGTAACCAGGGATGAAACAGAACCCCACTGTCCATTCAGGGAATGTGCAGCATTCAGGGCTGGCTTCCTGGAGGAGGCTGGCTGATCTGTGCTTGGCAGGACAGGAAGCATCCAGATCCTGGCAAGAGGTCACAGGACCTTCATTCCAGTGAGGGATCAGGAAGAGGGCCTGAAAAATAAATTTTTTTCTTGGGTTTTAGAAAGAGTGATGGCTTTGCAAAGAAAGTCCTTCCTAAGTAACAGGTTTCCTTTTTTCTTTTTAGAATGTTAATAGTAGATTTTACTTAACCCATTTCTGTTGGGATTTCCAATACAACCCCAGGTCAGATGATTTGTTGGGAGAACTCAGCATACAGTTGTACCCACAGCTGGGATTTTTTTTTTTTTTTTTTTTTTAACAGCAAAAGGCTGGATATAGAGCAAATCAACACAGAGAAATGTGCTTGTGGTGAAGTCAGGAGGAAACCAGATACAAGGTTCTGGTTTCTCCCATGGAATGACACAGAACTAGTTTAATTCCCCTAGCAGTGAGTTGTGACTGCACATTTGAAATGTTGCCTGCCAGGGAAGCTCGTTGAAGACTCAGTGCCCAGGGTTCTTATTGGGGCTGGTCACATAGGCGCCCCCCGCGGGCACATGCCCAAATTCCAGCCCGCCTGGAAAGGGGAGAGCCGGCGTTCGGCTTATACCATGTTATCTTACAGTCTGGGCACAGTGGGCCGCTCTCGTCGTTTAGGGGATGGTGAGAACCCTTCTAGGTCACAGGTGTTTAACAATTGCCCTTCACTTGTATTATTTCAGATTATTGACCATTAGGTAAAGAGCAAGCCCCTATACGAGGCACACAAACTTTTTTTGACCTTTCTCCTGCCTCACTGGCTATTTCTTTTAAGGTCTCCTTCACGGGTTCCTCTATCTTCTTGACGTTAAATGTGGGGGCCCCCAGCTCAGCCTCTCCAGCTGTTATCCCGTCATTCTCACGACCATCCTGAGGGTTTTAAATACCATCCGTCATGTGGATGACTGTTTTGTTCAGCCCTCTGACGTCCACATGTAGGTGTCAAGTTGGCATCGGGAACCTCACATGACTTTACGCCGTTACCTCCATCTCTCCCCTGCCCCCTCAGCTCCCCATGGCCATCGATGAAATCAGCACCCACCCAAGTACTAAGCCATACACTGGGCTTGTCTTAGCATGTCTCTTCTTCCCTCACATAAGCACCACTAGCAAGACCTCTCAGTGTTACTTCAGGGTGTGTCCTTCGCTGCCCACTCAGAGTCTCCTCCATCCCAGTCCCAGCCACCACTTCTGGCCTGGATGGCTGTAGTAACATTTCTGGTTTATCTACACAGTTGCTTGTCCGCTTAGAGACCATTGTCCACACAGTGCCAGAGGGAGCTCTCTAAAATGTGCATCGGCTATGTCCCCACTTTTGTCCTCCTATGACCACAAGGCTCTGCAGGACGTAGCCCTTTCTGGAGTCCCCTTTGTCAGGTGTCCCCTCACTGGTTCTGCTTCAGCCAACTGGACCTTCTCTCACAGGCATCAAGTTCACCCTACACCAGTGCCTTGGCACCTGTTGTTTCCTTTCTCTGAAAATGTCAGCTCCCAGCCTTCACACCTGAGTGTGGGAGCAGGCTGACCAGCCTCAAGGAAGCTGTGACATCTGGGTCTGGTGCTGGGAGCCAGCAAGACAGGCACAGGGAAGGGAAGATGGCATCCAGGATCTTCATTTCTAGGCCTTGGGTTGTATGGTGCTCCTCTTAAGAGGGTGGAAAGGAGGTAGGTGAGGGAGGGGCTGGCTTTGGGGTGGGACCAGCCAGGGAGGATGCTTCTGTCCACCTGGCTCCCAGGGTGGGCCTCACATTCTCATCTGGAAAATGGAGTTGTTGGGAGAATGCAAAATAATATATGTCCAAATGTTGCACTATGCCCAACCTCCCTGCCCCAGAGTGGGCTATTTCTAAAATTGATGTTATTATTTGATCCCGAAAAGTCCAAGAGTTAGATGAGATTTCCTATGTCTTTCCAGCAGTCACAGCCACTCTTGAATTCGAGATTTGCCTCAGAGTGCAGAGGAGGTGGGGTCCAAGGTCTGTAGGGACACAAACGAGCCTTCCTTCGGGCTCCTCTGACCCCTATCCCATCCTGCCTGCAGTACCTCATTCCCCACGAGGGCCTGCAGCCGGCTCCTGCCATCTGCCGTGATTTATAGAAAAGAGGCTGTGATTAATCAGCTAGTCAGCACCGAGAGCAGCCATTTTCTTTCATTTACCTGCCCCCTGACCCCCAGCACAGTCCCAGGCAGAGCTGGGCAAGTGTATTAATCATGCACTTTAAAAATATTTAAAGGAGGAGCTGGGCCTGGAGCGGAGTCTCCTTTAATGGACTCGTTTTCAGCAGAGGGTGAGTATGCTAATTAGAAGATAAAACAAACTGGCTGTTTGAAATGCAAATGAGCTCGTGGAAGTGCTTCTGGTCCCTTCCTTCCTAGCTGCCTACTTGGAAAGCTAAATCTTACTTCTCCCAGCCACTTCCCGCTATGGATGCTTAACCAAAAAAGATTGTGGCTAATTCTGAAACTGAGAGGTGCTTGGTCTTGTTTTCTCCCCCTCCTCTTCTTTTATTAGGCACAGGAAGACAAAAGTCTTTCGCGCTCTTATGTTTGGAGAAATCCAAGCCAGGAACGAGACACAGTCACTCATATCCTCTCTGGCCCCCACCTAGGCTCTCACCATGTCTAGGCACCTCTGCCCCGTTCTTTCTCTCCACTCCTTTCTCTCTGCCTCTGCCTGGGTCTAGGTTTCCAACCGTCTCCTGCCTGCCTGCCTTCCTGCCCAGTTAAACCCTCTCCATGCTGCAAGCTGCCAGCAGGAGCCTCCCCGGACACACACTGGAACATTTCTGTAAAAGCTTCCAGCCTTTACAATGGCCTCAATCACCCCTACCCTCCCTGTGCCCACTCCACCCCATCGCTGCCTTGACCCTCTGCCCTCTGCCAGCGCCCCTGCTGCCTCTCTCCCACCCCGGGCTTTGTAGGACTCTGGGCCAGTGTCACCGCCTGCATGGTCCCACCTTTGGTGTGGCAAAGCATCTATGTATGCCTATATTTGTCATTTCCCCAGGACCTCGGGCTCCTTGGAGTGGGAGCTGTTTTCTTCCCCACTGTGCCTCGCACCTGCTGGCACAAAGCTGGTATTCAGTGAGTCATATTGAGATGGGTGGACACAGAGAGGTCCACAAACTCCCTTCACCCAGTGACAGGCATCCTGACAGCACAGCAATGACCACCTACTGTAAGACAGGTCTAGGAGTCACCTCATTTAAGACACACAGTGTTTTATCTGCAAAGATCTGCACTCCAGGTCCACCCCTACTAATTAAGCAAGTACCATCACAGTGTCTACTTCTTCTATAAGATGGGCAGAGGGACTCTGAGCTCCCAGGCACAATGCAGCCACAGCTGTGGGCTTGCTTTGGTCACCAGGTACTGAGCCTCCTTCCCCAGCCCGACCTGGGCAGCCCTGCCCACCTCCCTCCCACCCCTAGTGTCTGTTCAACATACTCAAATCCCAGCTGCTCAGAGTCCGGCCTCCATCTTTTTGGCACAGCCGACCGGGTGCCTAGTAAGAATATTAGGGCATTAAATGTTATCTTCGGTTATTCCCCCTTCACCAACTCCAGTCTAAAGTCTCCTACCCCACTCCGCCTAGTTCACTGGCATCTTTACTCTCCCCACAACTCGTTATCAAACTATGTCTCAGGTTGGATCCTGTGAGAAGCAGATGCTGAGAAAAAGCTAGGGTACAAAAGTATATTGGATAGTCTCACCTCTGAAAGGAGAGAGAAGAGGCGGGGTGGGTGGAGGAACCTCAGGCTGTGGCGCAGACCCAAAAGAACTTGTGGGTGCCCAGCTGTGGGTGCTGGAGCAGCGCGTGCCTGTCACGGGAGACCTGCCTTAGGGGACGGGGCCAGGCCCTGAAACCTCTGCCTTGCTCAGTTGTTGCTGAGACCACCCCAGAATAGTGTGACTTCAGCTAGAAAGCTGACGAAGCCAAAAGCTAGAGGCCGTTGGCTACACACACTGCTCCCAGGCGGGCAGCAGTCTTTTCTTTCTCGAAGGGGACTCTGAGCAGCTCCTCTCCCTGGGTGTTGGCCTGGGTTCCCCCTGAGAGCAGAGCCCAACAAGGGCTCATGCAAGGAGGAAGAAAGAAAGCTGGGAAGGCGGGATGGCCAGTATCGGGGTGCATCATCCCAGGCCACCCCATGGTGACTGAGGCTTGAGTCAGAGACTTCCTGAAGAGCTTCAGGAGCTGTGTCTCAGAACTACGACCTGGGGGAGGAAGGAGGGAGGGCTCACCCAGCCGCTCCTACTCTCCACTGGCCAAGGGTGGTGCCATAGGTGTTAACTTCCTCCACACTTCCAAGTGCTCAGGCCTGGGTGCTGAACAGTTTCAGCCCACACTCCTCACCTCTTGTCATGTGGACAGAGACAAGCTGGTGTCCAGTTGTACCTGTGTAAAGGCGGCCAGAGCCACACAAAACCGGTTACTGCAGCAGGCAGGGAAAGGAGACAGCAAGTTGACTTGGGGTAGAGGCAGAGGGTTTGTTTGGAGACCCTAATGAATCTGAGGGGCTTATATAAACCTCCAAGAGAAGAAGTTACACAGGGTGCATACTTACCAGTCTGTAGTTCAGGGAGATGCCGGGGCTGGAGACGTAAAAGTGAGAACCATCCGTTCGTGGACCACATGAAAAGCCATGGACTGGGTGTGCTCGCCTGAGGAGAGAAAAGAGAAGAGTATTTGGACTGAGCCCTAAGAACTCCCTCAAGGTTAGAAGATGAGGGGGAACAAGCTAAGGAGACCGAGATGGCGCTGCCAGCGGGTAGGAGGAAAGCTAGGATAGCAGCGGTCCTGTGGTGGACTGAAACGGGTACCAGACAGTGAGTCTGCCAGCCAGCTGATGTGTTCGGTGATGGTAAAGTTGCTGTGCTCTGATTGCTTTTCTTGCTCTTTTCTCGGTGAAATAAGAAGCAAAGCCATTAGCCGAGAGTTTGGAGAAAGGAGAGGCTGTTGGGGGTTTGAAGAGAAAGTGAAGATGAAAAGGTCTCCCAGAACACAGTAGGCGATGAAGAGATACTTCGGGGTCTCTCCTTCCACCAGCCAGAGAGAGGGGGAGGGAGGAAGGGAGGGAGGGTGAAAGGCAAGGAGGGAGAGAGAGAGAGAGAGGACATGTATCTCCCAGAGTTTCTCACCTGCGTGAGCACACTTGTGGCTCCTCTAGGATGTACGTATGTCTGGATGAGAAAGGTTTAAAAGGTTATTCCCAGTTGGAGGTCAAGGTGCAGGAAGGGTATTATAACGAGGCTCAGGGTGCAGTTTAGTTCAGTAGAGAGAATATAGGGTGACAACTAGTCTTGGCTGTGCTTCCAACTTGGACAAGTCACTTTCACCTTTTTGTGCCTGTGTTTCCTCACCTGTAAAAGGCAGGTGCTGGGCTAGTTGAGTCTGTTTCCATCTTGCATGTCTAGGAGACCATGCCTTAAGCTACAGGGACTAAATTGTCAAATGCTGTCCTAGCTCTGATCATAAGCTGCTGACTGCAACTGCTCGGGAGCTATTCCCACCATCACGGCACCTTCCAGCAAAACCAGAGTCCTTCGGGTCTGGGAGACTGTGGCTGCAAAGCTCCAACCTAATGGTACGGCCAAGAAAACACCACCCAGAGCGGAGGCAGCAGCTGCCTTGACTCCCTCTAGAAAGCTTGCTGAACCCTCAAAGGCACCATATCCACCAGGTAGTAGCTCTTCTCCAGGGGACAGGGGCACAGCCGGCCCTGGTTGGTGAGCAATTTGTCTGATTAATTCCAATATTGGAAAAGACGACTTCCGCCTGCGCACTGCGTTTGCCCTGCTGTTCACAGCTCTGGTGGGAGATTATCCAGGCGCTGTTGGTTGAATGTTGGCGCAGCCCAGTGCAGCACACACGGTGAGGTTCAGCCGTTTTCCAAAAGGCTGAACAAGGGCAGGGTGTCTGAGTGGTGACTCCAGGAGTGGCTCTGCCTCTCTCTTTTTTCCTTCTTCTCCCCTTCCCTGGTCTTTGCAAGCACATCCCGCTCTATTCCTCTGATAAATGGCCAGGCCTCGGTGCAGAAAGAGGGGTATTTTCAGGGCACTGTGGGGAGCTGTGCAGGGCCTTGTTCTGCCTGACACCTTTATTAATTGCTCGACCAGAAAGATAAACAGCTTGTTAATTAAACTTGCAGATGTTGCTAAATTGGGAGGTGTTCTGATTGTTTAGTCCCAGGAAGATAGAATGGTTCCACATGGGGCCTTGTCGGGGTCAGCCTGGGCTCAGGCCAGGAGAGAGGTGAGTACGTAATAATATAATACTGGCCACCATTTGTTGAGCACTTACTCTGCGCCAGGCACTGCATAAGGCAGGAATCAGGAGCCTGGGTTCCAGCTACTCATAGTCTGGGGGCCTTGAGCAGGTTTCTTCTAGGCTTCTATCTGCTCCTCTTAGCAAGATGGGGTCCCTCGCAGCTGTGGAATTTGTGAGCCTGGGTGTCACAGCCATCACCAATCAAGAGAGAGTTCGGGAGCTAGTTGGTTAGCACCCACTGCCCCAGCACAAAGCTCCACCACAGAGCCTCTGTTGGGGAGTGGGGAGCAGTCAGGACATCTGGATCTTAGTGTGAGAATCCAGGGTATCTAGTAGGTTTGGAGAGGGTTGGAAACTGAGAGTCTACAGCTGTTGGTGGTGGTATAAAGGTCTAGAAGTCTGTGGGGCTAGGAGATTTGGGGTGGGGCCTGGAAGGTCCAATGGGTCTGAGGAACTCACGTCTAAGGAGTCTGGAAGGATCTGAAGCTGGGAGTTAGTTTTCAGGGGTTAAAAGAGTCTGGGGGGTCTGAGGATCTGGGGGGTTAGAAAAGCCTAAGGATTTGAGGTTTCTAGGTGCTGGAGGTGCTGGGGGCTGGGGAGATCTGGGAGCTTGGCCAACCTAGGTCTGAGAGTTTGGGGAGTTTAGAAGTTATAGAGCCTTGGGCTGTCTGAGGATCAGAGTCTTAAGGGTCTGGAGCTCTGGGAAGATATGAGCTTTGGGGATCTAGCTTCTTGAGAGTCAGAGGACCTGGAGGGTCCAAAATTCAGGAAGTCTGGGATCTGGGATCTAGCAGTATCTGGGAGATCTAGGGTCTCAGGTAGTCTAGGGGGTCTTGGGAAGTCTGAGGCCTTGAAAGAGTTTGAAGGTGGGGATTCTGGAATGAAGAGCAGCAGGTGTTGAAAGCGGAATGTGGCCCAATATCGCCACCTACTGTACCTTCTTATACATAACAGCCAGTGAGGCAGAGGTGAGAATGAGTGTCTCCAGCCCTCCTGGAGTCTCCTCTCCCCTCTCAAGGCCTGGAACCCCCAGGTGCTGAGCAGATCTGAGCAGTGCCACTTCCAAAACACCTCCCCCAGGCAGGACCTGGGCCAGCACCCTCCAAACACCAGGATAAAGGCCAACCTTGACCCTGTCTCCAGAGCGCTCACTGGCAGCGGGAGGAGACAAGACCTGCAAGCAGACACTGTCCCGCAGTATGATCTGGGCAGTGACGAGGTCACACTTAAGGCACATAGATCGATTGGAAGAGAGAAGGTGAGACTTGGGGACCCATCAAGGGAGATGTTCCCTCAGAGGAGAGGCAATAGCAGAGCAAGACTGTGTGAGTCAACGAGAAGTTGGGTAGAGTGAACAGCACAAGCAGAGACTGACTTGGAGTCACACTGCAGAGCAGCTGGGTATTCGGAAAGGCCTGTGTGTGGGATGGAGGAGGCGGGAGGCTGGAGGTGGCACTGGAGGGAGGCAAGGGGCAGGCTGAGGGAGACAAGACTCTGGAAGCAGCGGGGTGGGACATGGTCAGAGAGTTCCTTCAGAGAGAGTCCTGGTTGCCAGGAAATGGATATGGAAAATGAATGAGCAGCGAGACTGGAGGTGGGGCCAGCCTGAACCAGGCAGCATTTGTTTAGGGAAAGATGACAATTATTCAGTGCTTAATGTATTCAATGTATCAAATCACTCAATGCTTTCAATAACCCCATATTGTTATGTAAGAAGCACAGAGAGATTAATCACCTTGTCCAAAGTCACGCAACTAGTGAGGTTCAAGGTTCAAACCCGGGCACTTGGCTCCAGAGCCCTTAATCCCTCTGGTCTACTGAGATAAAGAAGAAGGGATGCTTGGGGACAACCGAGGTTGTGTTGTGGCCCTCCAGCACAAGCGTCCTAGCCTTCTTGTCCCTTCGTCACACTGGCCACCTGTGAGTTTCCATCCACAGATCGATTCCCTGGGCTTGCATTCTGAGACATCTTTGGAAGGACCCACTTTCGTGGATGCTCACAGCTCTGCTGTCCCAGTCCCCCTGGGTCCATCTCTCTGTCATGCAAGACAGATTGGGGATGGCGAATGATTAAATTCCTGTGAGTGTGCAGTATAAAATGCAAGTGAATTTCCTCCAGGAAAGAAAATCCTTGACACTTCAACCAGATGATGAGTCGGGCTTTAAATCCCAGAGAGAAGCAGGCGGGACCGTGAGCTATGGTCCGACACAGCAGCCATGGCGGCAGAGAGCCTGCTGCCTCAGCACTTGGTCATGGCCCAAAACAGACTTTTCAGAGGGTGGCACACGTGGGCAGGTCAACAGGCAGAGATGCTGGTGTCAGAGGCCCCACGCCTCACCCCTTCTTTCGACTGATGACAGCCCTCAATGGCTTGGCCTCCTCAAGATAAAGTGACATATCCAAGGCCCCTTATTGGCTCTAAGTGGTGGAAAAGAAACTACTGGGTTTTCTAGCATGTTACAAGTGTGATGATATTACAGCATGTGATTTTCCATGAAAATATTTTGGGAAAAAATCAATTTTAAGAACTTGTCAATGCGCGTGTACAGCAAATGTTTTTTAAAATAGTTTTTTTTTCTCCAGAGAAAAGGATATTATTTTTTTTCACATAGATATAGTGAATACTTAAATCCGGTAAGAAATCATGGCTCTTTGATGCACATAAAATTGTTCAGAAACTTCCAGGAGGAAGTGAAACGCGCATCTTCGCCGAGATGGATTGTGTTGCTACGCCCTGTCGCTAGAGGGCAGCAGCATCGTGGTTTTAACCCAAATGCCTCCGCCTTCTGTCCTTAGTGTTGGATATTTGGGAGATTTTCGAAGGGAGAGTGAGAGAGTGGTAACGTCTTGATTACGAACTAAGATGGTAGCACTTGGTTTCTGTGCAGCAGGAACTTCAAACATCATTATAAGCCTACGAGGAAGGTATTTTGAGGCTCAGAGAAGTTAAGTAGTTTGCCTAAGGTCACTCAGCTAGTAGTAGACGGCTGGAATTTGAACCCAGGTCTGTCCAACTTCAAGACCGAAGTTCCTCATTACAGAGGGCACTCTGTCCCCAGGGTCAAGGTCAATATAAAGATCCCTGGATCCTCGTCTGTCTGAAATGGCATCTTCTTTTTCCATAATTTAATGCAACTGTGCATCTCATGTCTCCTCCCCCCACCCCCACCCCAGGGCCCAGCTCGGTAGCATCCACGGGATCCCTGAGGAAAATAAAAGCCAAAGCAAAGTGTGTAGAGTAAATGCAATTCCTAGTCCTCTCTCCTAGCAAGCCTGCCAGAGCTCTGCTGACCGCACTGGCCTGTGTGCAAGGCATTTTCAGGCTGTGTATGGACCCAGCCTGGCCCTGCCTTTCGCCACATCAGAGGTCCAAGGCTGAACCTCTTGTCGATGGGGTTGAGATAAGAGTAGGTGATAGTGTCCCTCGATGAAATAAGGAAATGACATCAGGACAGGGAGTTCTTTTTCAAGCCTTCTTAGAATTCCTTGGTGAGTCTCCAGTTTCTGTTAAAAGCAGCCTCAATCCTCCAGCTGAGTCTGAATGACCAGGTGGCCTTGGAGTGAGAAGCGAGGGAGGAGAGCAGGCGGACCTGGGGAACGGCGCTGCGCTCTGAGCAAGAGCCGTTCTGCTCCAGAGTTCGGAACAAGGGTGTCAAGGGAAAGAAAGTGGGTGAAAGGGAGGAAGGTGAAGCCAGAAAGGAGGAGGGGCATGAAGAGGAAAGCGTTTCCCATTCGTAGCATGACAACAACCACCACTTAGAGACCAGCTCTGGCCAGCACCCGTGCTAGGCTCTGAGCTTGTGGTATGGCCCCACCCGAATACTTGTGATGTATTATCCCCATTTTATGGATTTAGAGACTGAGATGCAAGATGTATTAACTTGCTTGAGGTCACATAACTGGCAAACCGAGGTGGTGGTTGGGGTCCTACCGGGGTCTGTGTGAGGCCCAAGCCTGTGTATGGGACATGCCCACAGCCTCTGCCATCCTTGCGGCCCCCATGTGGGGCAGCCCCCAGGATGGCCCAGCCCCCATCATCACGTGTGCCCCTCTCCTAGGCATAGCAGCACCCTGGGGTCCTGATGATGGCTGGACAAGAGGAATCAGCCAGACTTGGTCATATCCTCCCTCGGACTTTTGCCAGTCGTGGTCTCTGGACCCAGTACTTCATTTACCTGAGAATCAGTGTCCTCATCAGAGAAATAGGAACAATAGTGTGCCTGCCCCAAAATGTTGAGGAGCAAGGATAAGATGACACCGAGCAAGATTTCCCACACTTACGGGGACACTTGTCAAAAGTGCAGGCCTAGTCCCTTCCCTGGAGGTTCAGACACAACGATCTGGGGTGGGTCTGGGAACCTGAATTCTCCATGTCCCTAGGTCCGGGACAGAAGTGAAAGTGCTGGGGTGTAGAAGAGGTGGGGCCAGCCCTCCGATCTGGCCCCCTCCCACAGGAGGCCAGCCTCTGCAGGTTGCTGTTCTCCTGGCCAGAGCCGGGGCCGCTCCTAAAGAGGGCACCCCACCTCCCAACACATTAATGTCCATGGGGCGTTTCAGTGGGGTGCCAGCCCCTGAGGTCGTGTGGGGGCTCTGCTCCAACTCCCTAAGGCATGTGTAGGCGTGGGCAAGGCCTGAGGTCCACCGAGGGTTCCTGTGTCAAGGGGACACTGCTGACCACCATTTCAGTGAGCATGCACAAGAGGGGCAGGCCAGGTAGAGTGACGCAGCGAGGTGACAGAATAGCTGTCTCCCGCCTCTCCCCTCCTACCTGCCCAGCCTGTGGTCTCCAACCAGGTGAGAGCATGAAACGCTCTCTCCCCTCAGAGTCAGTTCTTTCCAGAAAACTCCTCTGTCTTTTATGCAAATAGATCCTTGCTTTGGGACGACTCGCCCAGAACCCAAGCTAGGACTCCTGTTACAAACCTCTCTCACCACCATCCCCTCCCTCCCGGACAGGCAGGACTCACTAGACCACCTGAGCTGCTTCCTGCTTGAGAAAGGACCGCCCCACAGCCGTGAGGGGGTCAGCGAGGTTTGGGCATCAGGACCACTGTCGCATTATGACTGTCATGGGTCCAGGAGGACACGATGGAGTGCTGGAGACAAGGCCAGGCCACAGCCCCACTGCATCCCTCTCGAGCTGTGTGTAGGCACAGCCTAGGTGCACTTCTTACCCTCTCCGAGCTCCCGATCTTGTGAAACGTGATTCACTATGCCTACTAGACAGACGAGGGTGGAGGTGACAGGAGGGGCTGGGAACAGGGTCCACAGTGCTGGGTACACAGGCAAGCTCAGCACATTCCAGGACCCCCTTTCTTCTCCCAGCAGGGGAGGAAATCGGGTGATGGAGAGGACATTCTTTGCCCCGCATGAGATGGCCAGCCCAGGGCAGGAAGTGGAATCCCGGCAGGGTAGACAGGCACATGCCAGGGGCCTGTCAAGCCCCCACTACCACTTCTCTGGATCTGGAGTTGGCAGTGACTCTACCCTCCACAGGTGTCTGGGCAGCTGTTGGTCCCTCCTGGCTGCCCCCTCAGTGGCCCCCCAGGGGCTCCCTGGAATGGCCGGGTCCTCAGCCAGATTTCAGGCCGCTGTAGCTTCTTCACTCATCACACTGCTGCATGGCGCAGGCTCTCAGGGCTGCCGGGCTGGAGGCCCTGGGTCCGGCTTGTGTGGGAGGCTACTAGAGGGAGCTCGAACGCCGCCTCCACAGGGACAACCTTTGATCCATTCACACCTGGGTTCTTCCTGCACAGGCCAGGAGTCCTCTGTCCCGCCAGAGCCTGGAGCTTGGCAGGGAGATGCTGACAGTCCTGTTGAGAAGTCAAGTGAGGACAGAGACTAAGAAGGGAGTGGGGTCCTGCCAGATGCCGCACTGAGGCTTGAGCGAGGAGAGTACAGTCGCTGGGGCAACGAGAGCATGTCCCGCAGGCTCAGGCTCAGGCTCTGGTGGGGAGGCGCTCTGTGCCAGCCGCTCAGTCAATGACCAGGGAGCCATGGAGATGGGCCCAGGGTTACTGCCCTTAATAAGCCAATGTGCAGGCAAAAGCTGAGGGCAGAATAAACCAGTTGGTTAGAAATCAGTTATCAAATGGAAAGGTCCAGACAGCCAATAAACTAATAGTGACAGCAACAGTTACTATTTATTCATCGTATGTTGTGCGCCAAGACCTAGTACCAGCACTTTGCATGTTTTCTCTCACTTAGTCCCTTTAATAACCCCACGAGGAGGAAACGGAGTCTGCGGGAGGCTCCTTAACTCCAGGCCAAACAACTGGAAAGTGGCAGAGCCACGTTCTGACCAGGCCGTCTGTGCTCCCGACTCCAGAGCAGCCCCTCTCCCCCATGGCCCCCGCCCCTCGCTCTGAGAGTCCACAGAGAGAGGAAGAGGAGCAAGGAAGGAAGAGAGAAGCGGAAAGGGAAAGAGAAGGGGCAAGAACAAGGAGAGCACAGCAGGCTAAAGGGGAAGAAGCAGCACATTACCAGGTGCTGCAAAGGAACCCGGAGGAGTGACTCCAAGAAAAGCTCCCGGTGTCTGGGAGGGTGCTGGTGCCGCCATGTCAGTCACCGCTACCGGGCTTCCAACTCAAGGCTGATGAATCCGGGCAGAAGAGGGGAGGGGCGATGCTCACGCCCACAGCTGCTCAGCTCACAGGTGAGAACACAGAGGGCGAGGAAAGGCAGAACGAATCTCAGTCCCAGCCTTGGATGTTCCCAGCCGACACTCCACCCCCTTCTATGGTGTCATGATATTCACATGCAGAGGGATAAAGTCAGACCCTTAGCTAACACCACATACAAAAATTAATTCAAAGTGGATCAAAGACATAAATGTAAGACCTAAAACTAGAAAAATCTTAGAAGAAAACAGGACAAAAGCTCCACAACATTGGATTCTGCAGTGACTCCTTGGGTATGACACCGAAGACAAAGTACACATTAAAAATAATGGACAAATTGGACTTCATGAAAATCGAAATATTTCATGTGTCAAAAAACAATATCAACAGAATAAAAAGGCAATCCACAGAATAGAAAATATCTGCAGATCACATATCTGACAGGGATTCGCATCCCAAACACA
>NW_011888868.1:317835-328524 GCF_000151845.1 Pteropus vampyrus
CATAGTAGAGGAACTCCACCCAGAGGACCCTGGGGAGCAGAGCAAAGAAGAAATTGGAATTTTTTTTTTTCCTTCTTAGGAAAAAAAAAATTGGCTTAAAGTACATATGAAAGAGATTGGACCAGATATACAAATTTACATCAGAAAGAGGGGAAAAGTGAGCTAGAGGAGCTCAGGAAAGTAATAGCAAAGAAAAATGAAATTATTAAAGAGATAAAAGCCACATTAGAAGCTCAAAAGGGGGACCGTGCCAGATAAGTTAAAAAGAACAGTGAAATAGAAGTGATTATGGAGAAGATAAATACAAAAGAATGATTCTTCTGAAAGAGAGAACAGAATAAATAAATTTTAAAAACCGATAAAATGTTAATAGAAGAAAACCTTCCTGAAATGAGGAAAGGTTGAAATTTACATAGAAAAAAGCTTATAGTACATCCCATAAAAATTATAACCGTCAATCCCGAGACATGTCCTGATAAGTTTGCTGAGCATCAAGAAATGACCCTAAGTAAAGTCGAGCAGGAGACTTGACTCCTTGGTGGTAGGGGTAGGGGTGGAGTGGGGGGGTTAGGGGGGTAGCGGAGTGGGGCTGGGAGCAGGCCAACCTCACTTCCAGAGCAGCATTCGGGGCCAACATTCTGACAGGTAAAATGGGATCAAGAACTTTACACTGAGACCAGTTTTCTTTCTAGTATAAGGAGCAAGGCAAATGTCTGCAGATATGTAAGAACTCAGGGAATGTAGCACTCAGGATGCTCCTGGTAGATTGAAAATTCTGCCATCCAAGAAATGAATCTAAATGAAGAATCCCAGAATAGAGAAGCTTGGTAGAAATACTGTGGTGTGTAGTAAAGAATTTAACTTTGCCCAAAATATTAACTTTTGCCCTTTGCCCCTGAAAGGTGATTCCTAAGCCAGAAAATCGGGTTTGATAGCAGTGTCTTTGCCTGGGAGCCTTGGATCGCACTGGATAGTCTAACTGCAGTTTCAGAAGAGAATGACAGTCTTAGGGTGGGAGCTGGCCACAGTAGGAAGGCCAGCGGTGTAACCTATGGCGGGGCTTCTGGGCTTCTTGGGGTGCTAGAGACTGAGATGAGCCATGTGAGCCCCAATACAAACTGGACACCCAGGTTGGGGAACTGCCTGCTTGTCAGTACTCTTGTGTCTTGTCAGATGTCAGTACTGGGGAAGCAAGGCATCCCAACTCCACAGGGAGGGGACAACAGGAGCCCCAGATGTGATTCTCCGGACTCTACCAGAGCTCCTTCTTCCCTCAAATGATGTCCATCTGTGCCCATGAATATAACATGAGGGTTACAGCTTCCCATGAGTTCTGTTAGTCTATGTAGCAAGTGATCAAACTTGTAATTGGTGTCAGAAGTAAGGGCGGTCTCCTGTATGTATTGCGATCCCTCCAACTTCTTAGTTGTTATGACTGAGTAATTCTTCGCATGTGGCAAACATTTAAACATTTAAATACAAAATTAAGACTTTCAGTTCTGGACTAGATATTCTGGGGCAAAAATGCCAATGTAAATATCTAGACATGTTAATTAAAATAAAACAAACATTCGAAATGCCTATCTGAACGTGTTGAAAAGCGAGGGAACGCACAGGGACCAAAAGCTAAGAAGAGGCTAAAAGCAGAGTGCCAAGCGATCTTGGATGCTGTGGGCTGCTCTGAAGCATCTGGAAATACCTGAAAACCACAGACACTGGTTTTTAACAGCCATACAGAAGAGAAGGCCAGGCCTTGGGCCCATGAAGGCAAGATGGAGTGTCAGGACTGAGACACTGAGAAACTCTAGACTCCTCAAAGAACTATGCTCCCAGTTAGAAGTGGGATAGAAAAAAGAACAGGAAAACATGAGTGTACTGGCCTCAGCTTTGTGTAAAGAAGACAGAGAGGGAGAAGGGAGAAGGTGAGGAGGAAGAGAGAGACTTCGTCCTCTCTCCACATCCTACCTGCCCCCACCCCCCTTGGGACAGTTTTAGACAGAAGCTCATCCTCACATGGATTTTGGGTCTAAATTTACAATCCCCAAAGAATGACTAAGCTGAGAATTATTTTGGTGTATTGCCAAGATGGCAGTTGTCCAAGGGCTCCTGATAAAAACAAATGCAAATCTCTCCCGAGGATTGACCCTCAACCCAGTTCTTCCGGGATTCCACAGAACCAAGAACAGTCAAATATGAACTCAAGGAAAATTAAGCCAAAACATGAAGAAACAATCGACCGTGAGCAAATGTCAACAGAAAAAGAAAATGTTAGAACTAGACCACCAAGGACGTTGGAAATGGAATTATCAGGAGCAGAATAAAAACTCATATGTTTTAAATACTTACCGAGGTGAAAGGGGAAATAGAAAACACAAGCGAAAACACAAAATGATCAAAAAAACCCAAACAGTTTGGACAACCAAATACAACATCTAAAAATGAAAATATAATTATTAAAATTAAAAAAATCAAGCTGGCTTAAACATTAGATTAGGCACATCTGCAAAAGAATTAGTGAATTGAAAAAAGAAAAGAGTCGAAAATGTATCTCAGAGAGATAAAGAGATGGAAAATAAGTCAGAATTCCTCTCAGGCCCCTACTTGGAGAGGACCCAGGAGCTGGATCATGTAGAACAGGCAAGCATGAACAGTACAGACACTAAGCTGGAGGAGGTGGGTGGTGCTCCCACTGTCCCACAGAGGCCTCCCCTCCACCAGCCCTCGAGTCATCTCGGAGAGGGAATAGGGGATAGTGTGGGGGGAGGGGTATGACTGCTCTCTGTGATTTGAACCTCACATTTGCCCTTAAAACCCTAGGCATAGCTTCATCCAGGAATTCACCAAAACTTAAGCCTTTGGGGAAGAGATTGTCTCCAGTCTGTTCCATATGGACAAACCACTTCCCATTCTCAGGTTTATCTGTGTAATGACCAGGCCTCTAAGGGCCCTGACAACTCTAATATTCTGTTGCTTCATAACATTCTCAGATGATGGGCTCCAGATGTGCTCTACTAACTCTACCTCTGTACTCAGGGTGAGTCAGAGGTCAAGGGATGCTTAGGAAGAGCTCTGCTGACTTCTTCCTATCCAAACACCACCACAGAGAAATTTCACCATTAGAGAATCATTTCTTTGGAGTAAACATGACCCCACTTAGATTCCAATTAAAAATTTTTTTTTCTCCAACAGCCCAGGGAAGGGATAGATAACAATTAAAGCCCGCATCAATCATAACACCTCAATATGAGTTATTTTAGTGGATTCTTTTCAATAAAACCATACCTTCTGAGATGGATTTGATGGTAGAAACAAGGACAGGAAAAGAGGTGGGTCAGTCACACCTTGGGGATGATGAGGGTCTGGCTAGGTCCTGTGCTGCAAGAGAAGCAAGATTGGAAGGTGAGTGTTCGCAGCCTCACTGCTGCCTGGACTTCAAGTCCACTACCCTATCTCACTGGAAATGACCCAGCCCGTCTGGCCAGTAGGTGGCAGTGCAGGGTTGAAAATGAGCATCTCTGTTGTATTTCACAGAAATCTGAGTTCAGCTGGCTTCTTTTTGAGGTACCTTCAGTGTTCATTCTGGAGAAGGAAACTACAGGCACCAGAGGCAGCCGGATGTGGGATACAATGCTCGCACCTTTGTAACTCTGACGTTCAGCTCCTAAGAGGTGGGTGTGGTAGGGGCTTGAAAGTCAGGGTGCCAGGCTGGTGTCGCCATGTCTATAGTAGGGGGCATATAGAGAGTGTCCTGCCTTACTTGGGGGAAGGTCATTCTGAGGGTGAAAAGACCTTAGGGGTGGAAATATTTTGTAACTTTCCCAGGCTGCATTTGGTGAGGGTGGTGAGTGGAGGGCATTGCAGGCGGCCAGCAGCTTCACATATGGGAGACCTGGGCTGAGGTGGAAAGAGTCGGAATGGCCTCCGGACCTCAGCTCACTGGGCAGAGGGGTGCAGCAGGGGAAGCTTGGATGGGGAACCGGCCTGAGGCTGGCTCACTCTCTAAGCCTTGTTTCTGAGATCTATCAAATGGTTGTGAACTCTGTGGGCAAAGTCCTTCCCTCCCATCCTATCTGGGTGGCTTGTTAATGCTTTCTCTCAAAGGGTCGGGCCTTGGGCAGCCTCCACAGCCCACGTACCAGCTCTGGAGCTACATTCGTGGCAGCCTCCCTTGCTTTCACTTGCCCAGGTAGGCCTCTTGAGCAAGGGAAGAAAGTCCTCTGCTCAGATCACATGCCTCTATCAGGGAGACACTTCTGTCCTTCCCCTGGAAGCTCCAGAGCACAGGCCCGAGGCCAGCTCACAGGATGCTGACTGGCTGGACTCCACAGATGGGGGCTCCACAGATGGGGGCTCCATTGCCTTCTTAAGGATTCCCACCCCAACCCGGCCTCAGGAGTTAGCCAGCAACCCTGTGATCTAATGCAGTCTCACCAATGCATGTCCTCAGGAAGATCTCTGGGCGCTTATGAAACACTCTTTCCCCGGGCCCCTCCCTGAATGAGCCAAAGCTCACATCCCAGGGGTAAGCTGGGTGTCAGAGTGTCTAGCAGGCCCCAGGTGATTCTCGTAAGTTGGGACGCTCTGCATCCAGCGAGGAGGTAGAACCGTGGGGGAGGCTTTCTGGGCCACCTCATCTAAAGGGAGACTGGGAATGCAGGCTAAGAGAGAGCCCAGGAAAGAAGGAAGTGATGGTGGTGAACAAACAACTAGTCTCAGACCCATGGCTCCTTCTTCCTCCGGACATTTCCACTCTCCACCTTTTCTTTTGGCCCGGGAGGAGACCCAAGCTTGCCAAGCTCTGCAGACTCTGCTAACCCTGATGGGCAGCTTACTTGCCTAGGCCTTTTTTTTTTGACCCAAAAGGCAGAATAATGCACTCGCCCCCGCAAAATGTCCATGTCCTAATCCCCAGAACCTTGAATATGTTACCTTACATGGCAAAAGAGACTTTATGGGTGTGATTGAGTTAAGGGTCTTGAGAAAAGAATGTTTTGGATTATGTGGGCGGGCCCAATGTAATCACAGAAGTCTCTATAAGAGGGAGACAAGGGGGTCAGAGTCAGAGGGCACAGAGGGATGGAGAGACAGAGAGTTGAAGAGACCATGCTGCTGGCTTTGAAGACGGGGAAGGAGCCATGAGCCCAGGAATGCTTGCGGCCTCTAGAAGCTGTACACGGCAAGGAAACGGGGTCTCCCTTAGAACTTCCAGGAGGAATGCACCCTGCATTCCTGGGTTTAGCCCAGTGAGACTCCTGATCTACAGAACTGTAAGATAATAAATTTGTGCTGTTTTAAGCCAATGGGCTGGTAGTAATTTGTTGCAGAAGCCATAACAGATGAATAGAAGGATTCAGTCATTAGAAGTTGCTCTCAGCAGGGCTCCTGCCTCCTGTGTGAGCACTGGAAGGAGGGTCAGGGCAGCAGCTTAGAAGCCAAAGGCTTCTTACCTACAAGACTTAAAGCAAGTCCCTATCTCTCCGAGTCTCCATTGCCCCATTTGTAATATGGGGTGATAATCACATCAGGTGGCCTCCTATTCAGACTACAGATGAGACTGACTGGGCAAGACATTGCTGTGAAGAAGCTCCAGGCAGATGAGAAATTGCTGAGTGAGCGGTGCCACGCGGCTGGAAATCCGTCTGCCGGGCTTCTGGAGCCCTCTGCTGGCATTATCTGGAAGAGCTGCTGATGGGCAGTTTAGGATACAGAGAGTTCCCACAGCTTGATGGAAGGGGACAAGGCGGGTACTAGGTCTTTGCCCAGCTCTCCTTAACCTGGCCAGAAGCCTGAGATGGCTGACTGGGGTAAGAAATAGGGATCTAGACTCTACACGCACCCACAACATCCAATGCCAAATCAGGGGCCCTGCCCTCTCCCTACACCCGGCTCTCAGTCTCCCCTGACTTCTCCCCATGTACTCCCTTGAAGCATCTTAACCTGGTTTGCAGAAATGCACATACTGGGAGGAGGGCACGTGGCACAGGGTGGGTGCACCCCTTCCATCTCTGCAATCTCAGTGTCCTGGAATCATCAGTATGGTCCTTAGCGACCCCCACACCCCAGCCCCCCAAGCAGCCACTGGCTGGTCTCTACTTTGAGGGAGGCTCCTGTTCAGAGGGAAATGATTTGAAAATCAAATTGGTGGGGCCAGCACATTCCATGCCTGAGCTGAGCAGTTTCCAACCTGGGCATGCAAATGAGTCTTCTGAAGCATAATGGCCCATGGAGGGATAGTCTGGGGGCACTGCTGGGGCAGGAATGCCAACCTAACGTTTCCCAGTTGTGAGAAGTGATGATGGACAGGCCTCTTCTGCTCAGCTAGAAGGGAACAAGCATTTGTGGAGCGTCAACTGTGTACTGGGCACCTTCCTGTATGTTGCTTACTCTTGCTGATCGGCCTATGACAACAGTACCTCTAGTTTAGTTCTGTTTTATAGATGAATAAATGAGGCTCAGAGGTTACACCAGTCTGGTCTAAACCCAAGACTTCTGACTCTGAAACCAACATTCTTCTAGTCCCTGCAGTAGTTCGCCACCCTGCCGGCTCTGTCTCTTTCCATCGTCCTGCTATTTCTAACTTCTAACACCCCCAGATGCTCCTCTTTCTCTCTATTAATCTTAATTTCACTTGCTTTCAAACCAACTCCCAATTCTCACGCAGCAGAGACTTCCTGATAGACAGGTATGGCTGCGATCCTCTCTGGAGTTCTATTTATATGAATTCCCCTGCACTCTGCCAGCGCTGCCCTGCTGATGGTGGTCTCACTTACCCCTGAGCCATCTGTGAGAGGGCACATTGACCCTGACCTCGAGATGCTCAGCAGGATCAATGAGCCTGAAGCACCTTGTCCGGACTGCATGTGGCAGGTGCTCTGCAAACATTGGCGCCCTTTCCTGAGGAGGTCACAGCAAAGCAAGGCAGGGAGCAGGGCCCATGCAGGGGGGGGAAGTGGACGGGGCCACTGTTGAGAGCCTCTCCTCCCCAAATCCACTGTCCAGCTAATGCGTTCATGTGTGCTCCCGTACAGCCGTGCTGTGCCGCAGTGTCAGATGGTTTGAGATAGGAGGTCGAAGCTGCCTCCAGGGACCTTACTTGGAGCAGCCGATTCCCACAGAGAGGCCCCGGGGACCCCAGGAGCAGAGTTTGCAGGCGTCTTCCTGGCCATATGAGCCCTGCAGTACTGTGGGTCCATGGGAGAAGAGGCCCTTTAAAATCTGTGTTTGGAGAGTTACAGGGCAAACCAAGAAGGAGCTCAGTTTTTCTACCAAGTTTACAACCCAGGCTTCCTCTTTCTCTGCCTGCACCTCACCTGGCACAGGTCTGGGACCCTGTGAGTTCTCTCCCCAGGCCTCAGCCAGCCCTAAGGCAATAAACCAGGGATTGATAACTTTGAACAAAGCTATCCACCACTGCCTTACTTACCAATGTAGAAACAGAGGAGCCACATGTACCAAGGAGGGTGGGGGAGCACTAATGCCAGAGATGGCACTGCAGTCTGGAGCATGCTGGGCTGAAGGGTCAGCAGGTACATGAGTGTCCAGTTCTCTGGGCATCTTATGGAGGGGAGTGCTTGGACCAGGGTGCAGCTGGACACAACATGGGTCTGCTGTCCAGGAGCATTAGCTTGGGGTTTGTCATTTGCTGCTTCTTCCCATGGAGCAGAACAGAAACAAAGCAAGAATGTGCTAAGCCATCGTAGTGTTGATAGTCTGCTTACCTGGGCCCTGGGTTTATCCAGGTTTTTCTGAGTTTGTTCAATATCTTTGCAATGCAGAGCAGAGGTGTGAGGATGTCTTGCTGACTCTGAATCACCAGACCCAGAGGTGAATGTGTGGTGTGATGGAGAAGGAATCAGCTCCAGGGACAAGGTAGGGGAAGCTGGTCTCATCCCTGCAGGTCACTTTGGTTGCCCACGGCCACAACCTTTGTTTTCCTTCTACGCATCTGTTTCCCAGGCTGTCAAGTTTGATCACATGGTCTTTAGGTTTATGTTCTGTGATTTGAGGAATAACTGAGAAGCAGAGAAATAGAAAATGCGATAAGAATTACCCAGGGGCTACAACCAATGCAATGGGAGTCAAAATTCTGGTGTTTTCCATAGACACATTATAAGCCTCGTGCTTTACAGAAAGCTAAATAATAATGCCTTCTGGCCAGAAAATTTTTCCATATACCTTATTACAGAAGCAGGAAATAGACCCTGTACCTGGAAGTATGTGAATGGTTTGTGAGTGCACCAATCTAGTTAGGTATCTGACCGATGGTCGGAGCTCAAGTTTCCTGCAATGTTGGTGGGTGAGCGGCAGGGCTGGGGGATACAGGACAAGGTCTTTGGGTTCAGAGGGTTTCCAGGGGCTTGGAGGCCAGGAATAACCATATCTCTGATCACACCAGGAGACCTTATCATGACGGACTCCTCTACTTCTAGTGGGGAAAAAAAGAAATGTGTGGTGTAAGTAGTTTTAACCAAGGTACAATTTGAACATTTAGACTGTCCCCAAAGCCCTCGATTTGTCCGAGGCTTTTCTTCTTTGTGAGGTGTTCTTCACAAGGCTGTGTTGACAACTTCTCTTTGGCCTTCTCTTCTACCACCCCATCCTCTCATAGTGTGTTCATGGCAAATGCAATCATGTGTGCACACACCAAAAAAACAGATGAAGACCTAAATTTTCCCTGTTGAATGCTCTAAATTACTGTGATCTTTCTACCTAAATTACCTAAATGATTACATTTGCTATGGAAAATTTATTGATTTCTTTGCCAAGTGAGACTCAACAAATTATCTTTGGGGCTAATAAAACTGGCAAAATGGTACCCCAAAGTAATGCTTTGGCGATAGTCAGGGATAGCAACAATGAACCCATTAATCAGCACGTGGAATATGTTCTTTTGCATTGTTTGATGAAAGATAACTTTGGTCTTCTTCCTCTTTCATTTTGACCTTGGTTTTCCAAAAATCACTGTAAGATTAGCTCATAGCCCTAGCTTTGGATTGTCTTCTCGACGTATGTGTACCCCTGTGTGCACGTGGAAGCAAGAGTGGATGTGTGCATGTATTTTAACTTCCTCCTGATTCTGAGTCATGGACCATTAATAATGTCTGACTGCAAAATTAAGGAGCCACTAAATATTATACTATTTATAAGTAATCTGTTGCCTAAGGCATTGAGCTACTTAATGAAGTCTTGAATTAATGTGTAACTTAAGAAATAGATCATTCTACAAATATAGGCTACTGAAAGCATAATTTAAGCTGCTTTATTTACTTCACTACTTAAATGGATGCAGGAGAAGTAATAAGTACAAATACTAATAAATAAAATGTATTAATCCAGGCATTCTGCAAATTGCATGTGTTATCTCTTTGGTTATCATAATAACCCTGTAAGAGAAACACTACTACTGTTCCCATTTTACAGATAAAGAAATGGAGCCTTTGAACTAGTTTATGTAACTAAACCAAGGTTATGCCATGGAATTCAAATCCAAGTGCATATGACTCATAACTTCTGGATACTCACTCTCTGGGTAGAGTGAGGCAAAGGGTGGGTATATGTGCTGGGATGTCAATTAATGTGCCTAAATGCAAGTATGGAGCTTGTTGACTTAGCAGGCTGATACTGATTCGTTGGAGATTGTGATGATAAAGGTGAAATTGAGGAGAACCATGTAGGTTTTCTGGCAGACACCTTGGGAGAGGGAAATGGATCACGGAGTGCTCAGCAAGCTGCAGCTGACGACTGGATTGACCTTTCTAAACCTTGAGGTCTGGCAGCTAGGATGACCTAGTTACTGGCCAGGGGTGACATGAGGAGAGCTTAGCTCAGGAAATTCGAGGTGAGCGTGTATCTCCAAGCCAGACACATAGGTTGATCTTTGGACCTTTATTCTGGGAGATCTCAAGTTCAGCTGAGCTGACCTTCTTGGGGCCCCCTGATGAGGCCAACCCTGTGCTGACCAGCATTCAGGGAGAGTGGGGGGCCCTACCCCACAGCCACTCCTGTAGCCTGGGATAACACAGGGGGAGACTCTGTTTTGTGGGCCTCAGACGTGTCCTGGTCACCATGATCACGTATACAGGCTACAGTAAGTTCTGCCCAAATATCTGCCTTGTGCACCACTTGGGCCTTGAAAGTGGTATTGTACTGAGAGGCTGTACTGAACGACATCACAGGGGGTGATGGATGGGTAATGGAGTGTCAGAGACACACTTGGTGGGTGGTGGGGGCAGGGAGTAGTAAGAAGCTGGTCCATCATTCAGTTTGCTCTGGTCTCTGCCTCATTCCTCTACTGATCAGGGACTCATCTAGGAGAGCTGACATGGATCATAGAGATGCAAGTCCCTCGAGGAAGCTCGGCCTACAATCATCACCCTCTATTCATGTCCCTAGCTGGTGACAGAGCAAGAAAAAGTCCTGCCCTTTTCATTCTTGACATGTGACCTTTCTACTCCATTTGATGTATTTAGCCAGGCCCTTGCCACGTAGTTAGCACCATCTTTTATTTCATGAGATTGAGAGCTGAAGTCAAGCACCCTCCAAGACAGAGGCGTTCCATCAGCAGAAGGCTCAGAGGGGACCCTTCTTTATTTAGGACCAGGGCTTGTGACTAACTTCTGGATTCTGGAGCACCTAGAGACTTGGATGACCCAGGGGTTCTAGAATCTCAAGTATGAAGGGAGGGAGGAA
>NW_011888868.1:329451-333777 GCF_000151845.1 Pteropus vampyrus
ATTTTAATAATGTTATTAAGTATTTAATATGTGCCAGTGCCTGTTCCAACCCCTTTAATCCTCTCAAAAGTCCAATGAGGCAGAAATTTTTATCATCGCCATTTCCCAGATGAGGAAATGGAGGCACAGAGAAGTTAAGTTAGTTCCCCCGGTTAGCAGTGAGAGAGCTGGGACTTGGGTGCGGGCAGTCCAGATTCCAGAGGCACCCTCTTGACCACTGCACTATGTGCCTCTTTAGAAACCTTTGCTTGGAGGGTCAGAGTGTGCACCTGTGCTTTCATATTTGAAAACAGTAAAAAGAAGGAAGACAGGAAAGAATTTTGGGAAGGAAGGTTGGTAAAAGGTCTCAAGTATTCACCTGGAAAGTTTAGCTTTTGATCTTTTCTACTGTCTTTGAAAGATAGACAATGGCACTTTCCAAACAGGATGACCATGACAACTGAGTAAACCATGAGATCTTTGGGGCCAATTCCTTTTAGCTACCAGGTCTTATGCCCCTTCCCTCTCAGCAAGGAACTCTCATGTGCAACTCCACTGGCTGCCTTCCCAGAACAATGCTCCTGAGTTAGCAAAGGTTCCAGGCAAGCAAAAGAGGCTCTTCTTTTCCTACAGATGAAAATCGGCCACGTATTAATAATTGCTGCAGTGGAGTGATGGCTACATCAAGTTCATTACTATTCTCTCTACTTCTCTGCATATTTGAAATTTTCCATAATAAAGGCTTTCTTAAACTATAATAAAAGATGCCTGTCCTCAAGAAGATGCCAAGGAGTCAGCTCTAGTTTGGGAGTGGGAAAGTCTGCATGAACAGCAACTGGGGAAGCTGATCCAGGTGTGTCGGTCAGGGTGCTTCCTAGTGCAAGGAAGAAAAGTTCTCTCAACTTATGTCCACTTAACCAACCAGTGCTCTCCATTTTCCTCAAAAACATGTCGAGGATGCCCACTACACGCTAATTTCTCATAGCTAATAGGCTACTCCTTATGTCAGGGGGTCAGCAAACTGTGGCCTGTAGGCCAAATTTGGCTGGCCATCTGTTTTTGCAAATAAAGTTTTCTTGGAATACAACCAGGTCCATCCACTTATGTATTGTCTATGGCTGTTTTCTTACTACAACAGCAGAGGTAAGGAATTGTTACACAAAAGCTGAAAATATTTACTCTGTGACCCTGACAGAACAAGTGTCTTCATCTGCTCTAGAACAGCAGGTACTCTTACCAGCTGACTTGTATGCTTGCCAATCAGTTGTAGCTGTTTCCAAACCTGTGTATGCCAGTTATATTTATCGTTGTAAGTATATAATTTAATTAAATAGTGTATATATCAACCAAATAAAGGCATGAAAATTAAGTTAAATGTCTTGCATTTATCGGACAAAGACTCAATAAATGCAAGTCACTAAAAACAGTTTCTATTAAATAGATGAGTTGGAGGCATTGTATAAATCTGGAATAATTTTCATTCAAAGAGCTTTGTAAAATTCTTTAAGGATCACTCTTTGTACATTGAAACTGCATAATGTGCATAATGTCCTATAGGCGTGGTTTATGTATGAAAGATGACCCACACTGAAGAACAAACTTTACTTAGTCTTACATCAAAATAAAAATAAGGTAAATTTGTGTTTTGAAAGGAAAACAAAAGGTATAAGGAATACGAACATTCCTGCAGCTTTTGAAACATGTTTTATGGGGTTTCTACTTGAACCAACTTTCTCAAAATGGTCCAATTACTAATCCCAATAGTATCAGGTATGAGGGCTTATCCTATCACAGAGGACCCATCCTAACATTGCTTTTTTAAAAGGCAGCTTCCTTTCATATCATTCTGGCTTTTTTCTTCTTTCCTTTGCTTTCTCGCCCAGCATGGAGATGCCTACACCTGAGGAAGCAGAGTGGGGAGGGAAGGGGTGGTTCATGGAGCACTGGCATTGGCAGTCCTCAGACTCCAAGGAACTGAGACAGAGATGGCTGATTATGAAGGTAGCTAGAGTGGCCAGAAAATTAGTTACAGTGAGCAAATAGTCAATCAATTGAGCAAATAAATAAACATATTGAGGATAATGGGAACCAGTTTTCTCATTATCTGAGGAAGGATTTAGAAAAATAAGATTAGGGAAGTCTAGAAAGAACACCGAGAGATTAGAATAAAATTGAAAGTATCATATGAACTCCTGGGCTTTCAAATATACTTACCCAGATAGATATAGAAATAGTTATAGATATATGTGTATGTACATATTGATGTATGCTTATATTCACTTAGAGAACTGAGAAGCAATGACACCCCAGTAGCAATGAGCACACTTAGCATATAACGTTTAGAGTACAACCTATGAAATAAAATGAGAATCCATGAGTCCATATCAATGCAAATAAGCAAATGCATACATGAATTAGTGGCAGGGGGAGGGAAAGGTCTTTCTTACAAAAGAAAGAAACTATTGAAAGTAGGAGGACTGATAGAAATAATCACCATCTGGCAACCATCACAGAGGTAGGAGCAGTAAGTGGATCTTCCTTACTGACAGGAACGGTAAGTGGATCCTAAGGTTAGTTGGTGGAAATTCAATGAGGAACAGAATATTGGCATAATATCAACCATCTCCTCACAAAATGTTAACCAAGTACAGAGGGAAAATGATGACCTTACTGTGGAGAGACCCTGTAGACACCAGCTTAACCAGAAGATGAAAGTTAACATGTCCAGGAGTAGACGTGTCCACATTATGGATCTCCTGGTGTGACGCACTGTTAACTCAGTACCAGCTCCCGCCAAGAATGTAAAGCCAGGATCTGCGCATGTGCAGACACAGAGTGGACTGCGGTTGAGATCATCCTGTGGAATGAAAGACCTGTACTCCAATTCTCAAGGCAAGGGAGACAGGGAAAGGCTGAGGAAATCTTCCAGATGGAAGGAGATAGAGGAAACACGACAACTAAATACAATGTGTGATCTTGAATTGGATCCTGGGCCAAAAGTAAAAAAATAAAAGAAAGAGAGAGAGACATTCATGAGAAAGTGGTAAAATCTGCAGACAATGTGTGGACTAGATGGGAGATTTGTATCAATGTTCATTTTCTGAGTTATTCTAATATAGGAGAGTGTGTGGTGGGAGCTACATGTTGGAGTACTTAGGAGTTATGAGAGAGACAGAGGAAAGAGAGAGAGAGAGAGAGAGAGAGAGAGAGAGAGAGAGCTGTGCAATTAAATGTTAACAGAGAATCTAAATGTAGAGTACGAAAGAGTTCTTTGTATTATTCTGGCAACTTTTATGAAGGTCTGATTTTTAAAATAAAAATTAACTTAATTAGCAAAAAATTCCAATAAAATAAAATTAAATCAAATAGTTGGCAAAAACTAAAAACTCATGAGTCATACAGACTTCAGGCATGGTTTACGAATGGCGCCCGTTCACTTTTTCTGCTGTACTCTCAGCTCTGCCAGTCTCTGCCAATTTTATCCTCAAGCCGGTTTCTCCTTGATCTCAAGGTGGCTACCAGCAGAAAGGACTATAGGTCCCCAAATTTGGGGGTGGCGGAGGAGGGTGGACAAGTTACATTGATTGCATTAATTCGATCCGGGCCCTTCCAGGTACTGGATGTGTGTGAATCCCACCCAGAGCATAGAGTTGTTGCATCATGGTGGAAGATAGCTCCCCAAAGGAAAATATGCATGTTGTTGGAAAACAATATAGACATTCAATCAACAAAAGTCCAGCACATCGCTATGTGTAGAGCAGATGTCCAAGAAGGTGAATTTAGTAGTGATACAGAGGAGGTGAGAAAATATTTTTACCAAAAGAATTGAAACTATTCTCTAGAAAAAATAAATTATTCAAGAGAATGAGAAGGCAAGCCACAGATTTAGAGAAAATATTTGCAAAAGATATATCTGATAAAGGACTATTATCAAAAATATACTAAGAACACTCAAAACTCAACAATAAGAAAATGAACAACATGATTAAAAAGTGGGCCAAAGACTTTAACAGAAACCTCATCAAAGAAGATATATAGACAGCAAATAAGCAAATTAAAAGATGCTCCACATCACATGTCATTAGGGAAATGTAAATTTAAACAACATTGAGACATCACTACACACCTATTAGAATGGCCAAAATCCAGAACACTGACAACACCAGATGCTGGCAAGAATGTGCAGCAACAGGACTCTCATTCATTGCTGGTGGGAATGCAAAATGGTACAGTCACTTTGGAAGACAGTTTGGTGGTTTCTTACAAAACTATACACACTCTCACCGTATGATCCAGCAATCAAGCTCCTTAGTTTTTACTCAAATGAATTGAAAACTCATGTTCACA
>NW_011888868.1:334572-352496 GCF_000151845.1 Pteropus vampyrus
CCTATCCTTAAAAGATAGCAGGCCCAGGCAAATTTTACCAAATTTTCAAGGAAGATATAATTTCTATGTAATATAAATTGTTCCACAACTTAATATAAAGATCTTCTTGCCTCTTTTTATAACCCTGACATGCATATATCTTAAGTTATATATAAGCATGGTGAATTCACAGTTGAATTTAAAAAAAAAAAAAAGATGCATCATGATCAACGGAATTTTTCTCAGACATGCAAGAAGTATGCAAGATTGCTATACAGGAAACTCTAAATCTAAACTTAAGGACATAAAAACCCTTATAAATGAAGAGACATTCAATGTCTAGGCTAGGAAAACTTGACTGGGTAAAGATGTCATTTTAAAAAAAGAGGCAAATTCTGCACATGAATAAGTAAAAGCTAATTAACCTGATAGAAGATTGGGATAGAAAGAGACAATTCACGGCTGAGTCAATACAAATGGCCAGTAACCCTGAAAAGATGCTCAACTGTATGTAAGCAGAGAAATGCGAATCAGAAGATAAAGAGTTTAACTGACAAAAATAAAAAATACTGATGTCATCGACTGTTGACATGGGTGTGGGGAAATGGGCTTTTTCTCAATGTGATGGGAGTGGTAATTGGTTTAGTCTTTCAGGAGAGTAATTTATTGGAGTTTATCCACACATATAATGCAAATACCCTTGACAGGGCATGTTTATTCCAAGATATCTAACATGTAGAAATATTCTAACGTACAAAAAAGATTCATGCACAAGCACATGCGTTGCAGCATTGTTTGATTGGAAAATTAGAAATAACCCAAATATATATAAACATATGCATAAAATGTTAAATTATGGTGTATAGATCCTCCAAAAACATGTTAATTAGTCTTTAAAATAATGATACAGATCGACATGCAGCAACACAGTCTACCATATCGTTACGTGAAAGGAGTGTGTTGCAGAACAGGAAGTATGAGCCTGTCTATCGGCAGATATGTGTGTGTGTGCATGTGTGCGTGTATGTGTGTGTGTGTGTGAATGTGTAAGCAAATGGAAGCGGTCTGGAAGGATCCATGCTGAACTCTGGAATGCTTATCTCTGGAAAGGAGGTTGATGGAGGTGAGAAAATCAGGTGGGGAAGGGGGCTTTTATTCTATATTTTGCATACTTCCATAGTGCTTAATTTTTTTACAAAGAGAACATGTTTATACAATACTTACATAAAATGTTAAACATTTAAAAATTCAGGAGGCAGTTGCTGGGTGAGGCTAGAGATGATTCTCGCTGCATTGGTGGAGGGGGCCGAGGGGCTGGGGAAAGCAAACCTGGGGCCTGGGGACGACTTTGGTTTGGAAATTCAGGTTTCAGAGCTGAAAAAGTCCCATCCTTTGTCTGTGCAGAAATCCAGCTAAAATACAAGGCCAGGCCTGCAGCCGGCAGATTCACAGACTTCAGAAGATGCCGTTTTCAGCCCCGTCCATAGAGGGAGGTGTTCTCATTAGCACATTCAAGATGAAGACGCTGAGGCTGGGGGAGACCACCCAGCAGGAAGTGGCAGAGTTGGCTTGGATCCCAGTCTCAGGTCCCAGGCTACGGGATAGAGGGCTGCAAACCTTCCCAGGGTAGTGGTCTTGCCAAACTCTTTGTGTGTGTGTGGCGGGGTGGGTGGGGTGGGGGGGGAAGGGCTTCAGTCTGGCAACACCAGGGTGCTCTGATGGCAGGGAAGGGGGCGGCAGTGGAGTACAGACCAGGGCCACTTGGGGCACTTGTGTCCTGTGTTCAAGGAAAAGTCTGGATGTCCTGGGGTCACTTTTGTCCCCAAGGCCTGATAATGATTTGAGTAGTGTCAGTATTGGGGTGTGTGTATGGGGGGTGGGGAGCGGGTAAAGGCGGACCAGCCTCAACTCTCCTGAAAAATAGAACAGGCCAAAGGGCAAAGAAGGAAAGGTCAAAGACATCCCCAGGCTAGGCTAGTCCTGTGAGTGCCGCCTCCCACAGTCCAGGGAAAGAAGCAAATGTGCTGTCTAGATCCCCCAAGATCTAGTACCCTGCCTGTGTCTACGGTCTTTCCATCCTAGGATTCTGGCCCAAAGAGGCAGCTGAGACATTACTAAACATCACCAACCCTGCAGAACCCTTAGTCAAGTTGGCACCTGAATCTAGGGCTCCCTTTCCATCCCTGCTCCCACTGCAGCTCCTGCACCTCCATTAATCAGCCTCTATATGGTCCCTACATGGGCTGGTCAGAAGCAGAGCTTTTGGAGCCAGGATGCTCAGGTCTGAATTCTCTATACTTACCAGCTTGGACTCGGTTCCCTCATCTGTAACATAGAGTTAGAGATGAAAGGCTGGAGTGGGATTAAGCAGGTTTATAGTTGCAGAGAGAGAGTTTAAAGTGTAGCCTGCCACGACTTGATGCTTGATACATGTGTGCCCTGATTATCCCTATAGGATGGGATTGGGTAGGGACATCCAGCTGTGCGTTCAGGTCCAGATGTGCAACCTAAAGTCCCTGCTCACTCAGCTTGTCTGCAAAATGAGGCTTGCCCACCTCCAGGTGGTTGAGAATGGGAACCAGGATCGTAATCCTCAGCCTGCAGACTGGAGAGCAGAAGACATACTCAGCTCCTGGCACAGCACCTGAATCCCTGAATCAGCTGACAGGCCTGGGGGAGCCCATGCAAAAGTGGGTGTGAACGGAAAACTTTGGGCATGAAATCATGACTCTGGTGTGTCCTTCTCATCAGTGCTTCAATGGAGGAGCGAGGACCTCAAGACCCCTCCTCTGAGGCTCCTAATCTTCTTGTGAGGAAATGGTGCCAAGGTCACCCTGCACTGGGGGCTGCTGAGTGTTATAAGCAAGGCCTGAAATGAACCACAATTAACAAAATAGGAAATACAAATGGCTAATATTTATTTGACAAGAGACTCGTCCTCACTGACAATAAAAGAAATGTGCATGAGCACCATGGTGCTTTTCTCTTGTATGAGGTGGGCAGAAATTAGAAAGCGTGAGGGCCTCAACTGTGGAGAGGATGTGGAAATGAACCTTCTTGTGCCCGGCTGTGAGGCGTGTAAACAGGTATAACCATGGTAGAGGGCAATTTGGCAATATGAATTAAAAATTGTATATCTCATATAGCACAACCCAACTATACCATTGCTTGTTATGTACCCATGAGAAACTTGTACACGTGAGCAAGCAGACATGTATGACCTCGCTTACTGCAGTGTCATCTGTAACAGCGAAAACAGGAGAGGTAGCCTGTCATGGGTAGGGAACTGGCCTAAAAAACTGTGACGAACCATACAATGGAATAACACGTTGCATTAAAAATGATGAGATGGTACACTTTAAATATCTTATAATTTTATATGTCAATTATATCTCAATAAAGACCAAAAAAAAAAAAATGATGAGGTAGTTCCTCTGAATGGACAAGGACAGGGCTCCAAGACATTGTTAGATAAAAAAACAAGTCACATAGTGACAGCTCTAGTATTCTGTTCCTATGAAAGCATACTGTTACCCACGGCAACAAGGCTTTCTCAGATGTGTTATATATCAACACAGTGGTCACCCCAGGTAGGGGAGTGGGTTCAAGGCTGGTGATCAGATCGAAGAGTTTATTTTTCTTGTAACATTTCAATGTTTTTAAAGTAGAATGTATTCATGTATTATTTGTATAATTTAAAAGCATGAATTAGAAAAACAAATCAAAACCAGGAAAATATAAATAAGAATAGGAAGTCAGAGCTATGAGGGTGAGAAACAAGAAAAAAATTCAGGCTACGATGATCTATACAATTGTCGTAGTTGAAACACATGTTTGGTCTGAGCTTCCTGATAGCCCAGGGGAAAATGGAGACATGACTTGACATACCCCTGACTGTCAGAAAGCAGGCAGCTGCTTGGCATGGTTAAAGACTTTCTCATATGGTACGTTTTAGGTTTCTAACTAAACTAAGACCGAGAATCACAAGTTCAGCTGAGCATCTGCAGGTGAGCCATGCACGTTTGTCAGGACTTACAACAACCCTGGTGAGTGTAGGGTTCATGGGAGACAAGGAACAAAGCTACCACAGGCCCTGTGGGACAAAACAGAACTCCAAATTCTTTGACTTGCTGTTGACTAAGGTTAGAGTACATCACTCACATCCTGACCCCAGAGGCATAACTCTGACCCCAAGGTCACAGGCTGAGTAAACCAGCTTGTAGTTTGTGTCTCCTTTCAGCTCTCCCATACCATCAATGGTAATTCATAGATATCCCATGTAAGCTGTTTAAATAGGCCTTGAGATGTTGTGTTCTCAAGTCAGCAGTACAAGGCTCAGAGAGGTGAAGCAATTTTCCCCATGTCACACAGCTGACTAGCGCTAGAGTGAAGATGGTAAACTCAGTGTCCTGACTACTGCTTTACCCAACTCTATATACCAGATTTGACTATAAACTAAGTATGTAACCACAGTCCTAAGAAATCCTACTTCTAAGTGTGTGTTTCCCTTCACATTTGTCACATGGCAGGCAAAGCACTTATTCCAGATTGAGATTTTCAGATTGACAGTGGAACTGATTTTTGGAAATGACCAAAACATTTAAAGTGTAGTCTGGTGAATAACATGGACAGTCAATCTTAGCTTGCTATGTATTTTTACTTTGTTCTCATTGCAAATTAATTGGAGGTGACTTCTAAGAGGTGTGTGAACAAAAATATATATAAAGAAAGTAAATGATAGGGGAAACGAAAGTTTAAGCTGAAACAAGGCAAAGTCAGTATATAAAAAGTAAACACTAGTGCTAGAAGTGACTACAAATGTAATCTCAAGCTTCCTAGTGGCCAAAGCAAAGGAAGGAAATGGTCAGCCTCAAGGTCCTCAGATTCTTCAAGATACAAACTAATTGTTCAGAGCACAGCCTTTCCTGAATTTGAAATAAGGCAATTTCTTTTGTGGTTTCAAATAAAAGTGGTCTCATGGGATGAGGGGACAACGTCCTGACAACATTCTGACAATAGTGAGTTTTTAGTGCTCCTTTTTGAATAGCATCCTCAAAGCGCCCAGTTGGCATCACACCAAAATGTAATTCAGTAAACTCACCCATCCAGGGTGGGAGTCAGTCTGGGTAATTCTGGTTTGTCATGAACAAGGTGTGGTAATGAAGGAACAAGTTCATAGACAGATGAGGAAATTCATTCCCAGAGAAGATTTAGGCAGTTGCTAACAGCAAATGTGACAGATGCTATTGGAGACGGTATTGTCCTACCTCTGGAGAAAGTTCTATTGTGCTTCTTTAAATAAATAAATAGATAGATAGATAGATAGATAGATAGATAGATAGATAGATAGATAGATAAATAGGTCTTAGTTATGATACTATGTCATATGACTCAGCAAGTGCTTGTCATGGTCACTGACCTTGAGGAACTTCAGGTCATGTTGACCAGGCAGCCTGAAGTAGTGAAAAGCTAAAGTCTGGGAGTCCAGCAGACCTGGCCGTGAACCTCAGCACTGCAACTCTGTGGCTTGGGCAAATTACATTGCCACTTTGAACTTGACTCTCTTCCTCTGGAGAATAGGGACTGACAACAAAAATTCTTGCTATGCATTTTGGCTGGGAGGCCTAGAAATAGAGCAGGTGACGACATGCGAATCTGTTGGGGGACTGGAGAGGTGCAAAGTCTCCTCTTACAAAAGGACGGGAGATTGCAACGTGAGTCTGGTGAGGAACCCTGGCGTGGACACAGGACACTCTCTTTGAACAGGCATCCTAAATTTGGTCCCCAGGATTCTTCGGGTCTTCCTGAGTCCCGCAGGAATCAGCTCTTTCAGACCTGCAGGCTTCTCTGAGCAGGTCAGGTGCCTGCCTGCCAAGACTGAAATTTTAATTGAAGTTCATTAACATTTTCCTCCTACTTCTTGAAGATTTGTCTTGAGAGTTGAAAGGAATGTTTCTGATAAGATGAAAGTAGAGTCCCTGGATGAGCCAAGCCCCCTTACTCTGAGGGATCTTTGTTACAGATCCAAGACATTGGGGCCATTGGCTGAGGCCCCCACTAGTTGTCCCCTTGGTGCCCCTGTGAGCTAGAAAAGTAGATCTATTTTAGAGCCCGTAGCTATGTAGGCACACATTCAAGTTGGATATACCCGTTCATAATGAACCTTCTGGCTAATACTCAGGGCACTTACTAGGGGTCACAGCCCTAGAGTCAGCACTACACTTTCCCTAATTTTACAGAGGAAGAAACAAAGCATGCCTGCAGCCCAGGTCTCAAGCCCAGACAGGTGCCTGGATGCCTCTGCCCTGGGTCTGCCCGGCACTCACACTGGTAGTGTTGACTGCTGTGGAGGGTCCCGTTGGCACGAATGGATCATAGCTAACAAATGGGTGAGCTGGAACTCAAGCCCCACTCTGCCCCAAAGCTCAGGCCCTCCCAGCTGCTGCTGTTAGAGCTTCACTATTCAATGTGGTAGCCACTACCTTACGTGGCTATTTCAATTTCAATCAAATTATATTGAATTAAAATGTCAGTTCCTCAGTTGTACCAGAACATTTGCAGTGCTCTGTAGCCATATCTGTAGCTACCTTATTGGGCAGATGTAGAACATCTAGAAAGTTCTATTGGATAGCGCTGGCTAGAATGTTAGGGCTTGCTACTTGCTAGTGGAGGTTGGGGCACAGCGGGCTTGGTGACTAAGGTATTGGGACTGGAGGCGGAATGACATGCACTACCAGATGTGTCCACAAGTTGGGGCTGTTGAGTCCTGGGTGCATCTGGACCTCCTCCGGCTGCCTTTGCTTTCCTGCTCTGAGCAAGGCTTACCTCCTAAGCCCTGTGCTTGCCCTCCTGCCCTCAGGAGGTCAGAGTTGAGCAACTGGTTCCAGCAATACAAGGTCAGCAGTTTCCAGCAGAGCAGGTCTGGGCTGGGCCTTCTGTTTGCAGACCTCAGTGGCCCCTGAGGCTCCATGGCCACTTGGGCCTCCACCCTCTAGAAACGCCCTAGCCGCTTGACCCCAACTGCCAATCTGGGACCCTCTTGCCTCCTCCCAGCCACAGATGATAACAAGGACAGCCACCCTGCCCACCCCATCCAGATAACATCAGCTTTTGCCAGTGTGAGAGCCTGGCAGAGCCCTCTGCTTCTATAAAGGCTTTCACCTTCCATGAGCATGTGCTTACATGCTTGCATGTGCATGTATGCATTCACATGTGCGTGGACATGTATATCTGTGCCTGTGTTGTACTGGGCTGAGACCATAGGGGCCAAGGATACCCTCCCTTTCCTCTCCAAAGTGTGTTGATTGGGGTGGGGGTCATATGCAGCCCAGTCCCACCCAGCAACCAAGAGCTGGTTCTGGGACTTTAAAGAGTTCATGGAATAACCTCTAGTATGTGAAAGATAATCGTGGGCTCAGGTCCAGCTTGAACACTTACTAAGGCTTAGTTTTCTAATAAGCCTTGTAGAATTCTTGTAGAATGGAGACAGTAAATGCTCCTACCACACAATGCCACATTGGGGATTAAGTGTAACACTCTTAGCATACGGCCTGGCACATGGCACATGCTCAGGAACTCTTAGCTAGTGTTGGCTTTTAAGATCATAAACACAGTGGAACATCAGGGACCGGTGCTCCTATGAGAATCTAATGCCTGACGATCTGAGGTGGAGCTGAGGTGGTGATGATAGTGCTGGGGAGCAGCTGCATATACCGATGAAGCTTTGCTCGATCACCACTCACCTCCTCCTGTGCAGCTCATTTCCTAACAGGCCATGGACTGGTACCAGTCCACCACCTGGGGGTTGAGGACCCCTGCAATACAACACCTTCCATTATTAAACTCTTATTGTCAGCTGGTACTCTGGTGAGCATTTTATATATATATTTTCTCTTTAGTGCTCCCTGAAACGTAAGAGATGACACATTATTACCCCCATCAGGCAGATGAGTTAGAAGCTCAGAGAAGTTAACTGAGTGTCCCATAGTCACATGGCTAGCTGATTTCTCACCCTTAGCACTGCCTCTCCAGCTTCTCAGGAGGCATCAGAGGCCACATGGGAAAGAAGAAACAAGAATAGTGATTGCCATGCACACGGACTGAAGAAGGGAGTGTCCAAGTGTTCCTATCTCAGTTCGGTGAGCACCATGGAGCTCCAGGCTGTGTACCAGGCTCCTGGGCTGCCTGTGGGGGTGGAAGGAAGAATAAGATTACTAGAGACTGTCCCAGGAAGGCCGCTGCTGAGTACAGAAGGCAGTGGGAGCCAAGCAGGACAGTCTGTGCATGAGGGGCTTCTGTCCACAGGCTGTAGCCCAGAGCAAGGATGCCTGCCCCGCCTGCCATGGAAGAGAAATGAGCAGCAGGAAGGCAGAACCAGGCAGAAGGAGAGCACTTAAATTGACTCCAGATTTCCTCCCTCTATAAAAAATTCTCTACCATCTGCTACCCAGGACCCAAATTCTATGGCTTGAGATGCATCCATGCCTTAAGGTTGGGAAAGCAATGGTATTACAGGGTTGGAGCCAGGGCTGGCAATGCCTTGGGGAGATTTGACTCATTCCGTTAGCAGAGAAATGGACCTTGAGAGAATTAGACATTGACGAGATACGGGGAAAAAATGATGGGTAATAACAGAGTCGGTAGCTGATCCCGGGAGTGGGACCCCAGTGAGCTGGCCCACAAGGCCCCACCAGACAGCTGCCTCCTGCAGACACAGCGCTCCAGTGGGCAATGATGGCAGGCCTACAGGTGAGCACAATGACTTCATTTTCAGGTTATTATTATTTAAACACAGAAAATGAAGAAAGACAAAAGAAGTTTGTTTTGGCAACTTGACTTTCAGCTTCAGGAAAGTCAAGGCCCAGGGTTTTCCCCCAGCATTCTGTTCCCCTGGGTCTTGGGCGAGGCAGGTTATCTGGGGGCAGGGCGGCGGGGGAGGAGGGGAGCGGGAGTGGGGAGAGAAGCTGAGAGGAGGACAATGCCACGTTTGACTGGTTAGGTGTATAGGGAAGGGTGAAGTCACGCGGCCACTTATTTTGCCTACTAGACCCCAAACGATTGGAGTGGATGATTTTTATGTTTTAACTGCACTACCTACCTGGTGGACTGAAATATTGCTTTGGGTTTCTCCTTTGTTTTGGTTTTGTTTCGTTTGCTGTGGTTCCTGGTGTTAAGAATACTGGTTCTGGCTCTGACTCTGCCATCACTGTGTGGTGTGATCTTAAGCAACACACTTTCCTCTCTGGGCCTCATCGCATAGCGTGTGTACAGAGTGGGCCGTGTTATATAACCTCAGCCTGTTGCTGCAGCATCCTGGGGTCGCTGTCTGGCACCTGCCCAGGCTCAGCCCAGCCCCACATCGCTGAGCAGGTGGTGCTCTCACCTAAAATGCCCTCTGTCTCATCTCTTTGCCTTCAGTTCAGATGAACACATTTCCCAAATCTTAACTCCCAACCCCTTCCTCAAAGATCTGGATTGGGCCCCTCTGGCCATTTGCCATCCTTGTAACTCTACTGCCTGGCTCCATATTCTGCAAACAACAGAGGAGAGAGTTTGAATCCTGACCCTGTCTCTTACTTGCTATAGAATCTCAGGCATGTCACTTGCCCTCTCTTAGCATCAGTCCCTTCATCTGAAGACTAGGGGAATTGTCATTACTGTGAAGTGGTGTAAAGAACCCACAAGTTGGTCTGGTACAGCACTGGCACAGCATCAGCGTGTAAATGGCAGCTCAAGTGAACACCATCTTCCTGCCTCTCACTGCCCTGATGGGCCTGCTCTGTCCCACACTCAGGCGGAAGTTCCCAGAGCAGCAACCTCATGGCCCTGGGTCTGTGAGCCAGGGCCCTGGGCACAACATTCAAGGAGGCATTCACTGCAAGGCTCATGTAAGCACAGGGTCAGCCTCACTTGTCTTACCCTAGTACTCGCCCTGCGTTTGGGACCAGAACCAGGAGATACAGCCATCTGCCATGATCGTTCATTCTGGCTCTATCCTTGGAGGAGTAGGGGTTTCTCCGGGGAAATGGAGGTGGGGACACCAGAGCCCCCTTCCTCCCTCTGTTCATTTATCCATTAGCCGAACTGGTGGATCTTGGAGAGCAGGCGCTGTGTAGTCTTACTCCCCACTTCACTGGTGGAGCCTGGGGCACAGCTTGCATGCAGTAGGTGCTCAATAAACTGAGGCTGAGCAATACATGGATGAATACACACTCAACTATTCTTGAATCTATTCATCTATCCATCCAATTGCTTACTCAAAACACATGCCTAAATGCCCTACTATGTGCTGAGCACTGTGCTAAGTTCTGGGAACCTGCAGAGAGAGAAGACAGGGCCTCTGGATCCCTCGAAGTGAATGTGAGTGTGCGTATGTATTGTGCGTGTCTTGGCCCCCTCCTACACTACCCCACAGAAAGATGACTTAACAGTCACAGGCCCTGCCACTGTCCCACCTAGCAGACACCAGCAGGGAATGGGGCAAGGTTACACCCAACACAGTGCAGTTTCTCCATAAATCAGGAGTACCCTCAGCAGTGGGGACCGACAGAGCAGGCTCTTTATCTGTCCCAAGCATCTGTGAGTAAGACTTTCATGTGAGTGGACAGTCTTCAGCCTTCCAGAACTAAAAGGCTGCACTGGGAATCATGGCCCCTCCCCGCGGGTATGGAAGAGCTGAAATGGACTTGATTCCGGCCTGGCCCTGATCAGCCTTCAACACTGTGAACTCAGTCTCAGCAAAGCCACACAGAGGTTGACTGAGGGCTGAGGGCTGCTTCCGCTTGTAATTGGGCTGCATTTTACCCTTGGAATCCCCTGCAGCGATGAAGCAGGCATCTGGTATGGCAAAGAGCAAAGCTTTGTAATAATAGCAAATTATAGCATCAGCTACATTGATTGAGTGCTTACTATGTGCTAGGGATGAAGCTGAATTTTGCCCACACCTTATATAATTTAATCCAATAACAGTTGTATGAGACAGGTATTATTCTCACTCTCATTTTACAGATGAAGAGACTGAGGTTCAGAGAAGGAGAAAGAGAATTATCTCCTCAGAGGGGTTAATGGAAGAGTCAAAGAGGATTGTGGCACTTTAAAATGCTCTTAGCCCAATAGCAACTGCCACAAAGCCAGAGTAAGTGAAGGAGTGACTATGTGGAGAGTACAAGCTCTGTGCCAGGCAGCAGGCAGCCCTCACCACCACCCTATGACCCACAGTTCCAGAGGAGGAAACTGAGGCTCAGGAGGCTCAGAGGCACTGAATAACTTCTCCCAAGTCACGAAAGTAGAAAGGAGCTAGCCAGGATTCAGACCTACAGAAAATTTTGTGACTGTGATTGCTATTAACTGTTAGAGATACAGTGTGGGGGTGGAGTGTGCAGCACTTGGAATTAGACAACTCTGTTTAAACCCCAGCTCTAACACTTGCTACCTGCAGGATGGCAAGGGGGACCTTTCTGAGCCTCAGTTTCCTCATCTGTTAAGTGGAGCTCAGATGTGATACTCTCAGGAAACCTGTGAGGACTGAATGAGATAATGAGGCAGGGTGTCCAGCACAGGGTCTGGAACATGGCACACGATCTGTGAGCATCGAGTTCTGCTGTGTGGAGCAGGAACCCAGTTGGGAGCTTAACTGAATGGGGTTTACTTTTTCTCACATATCAAGAAGCTTTCTCCTTCCTGCTCATAAGGTGGCTGTTCCACCCCTAGGCCCCACACCCAGCTCCATACAGAATAAGGGGGGAAGGGATGAGGAATTAATGCGTGCATACCGGCTGGCACTGTCCTTTGTGTCAGGAAAACAAGAGTTTACCCAGATGCCACCCCTCCCCAGCACCCCTCTGCTTTTCACTGGCCAGACCTTGGTCACTTGGTCATTCCCAGCTGCAAGGGTGTCTGGAAAACAGAGAATGCCCCAAATGAAATCAAGGCTCTGATGATGAGAAAGAGAAAGAATGGGTGTGGGGGCCTCAGGCAGTCCTGGCCACTCAGACACTTCGTCTTTTCCCTTCCCTGTTCCAACTGGCTCCTGGCTTTTCTTCTTTTGCTGGCTCTCTCACACCTGCTGACCAATTTCTCCTCTGTCAGGTGCTCCGTTATTGTGAATATCCAGGCTTGGCCATTTCAGTTGGTTTTGATTTTCATTCAGAAAATGCCTGCTGTCCCAGAACCCAAACACACGGGAAACTAATATAGCCAGGACACATTTCTTTTCATGAGGATATTCCAATTATCACATAACTGTGTTTGATTTTTCAGAAATATCAAAGACATGCCCCAGGGGCTGGAATCTGGATGTGCCTTTATCTCCTGACACTTAGGTCCACAGGTAAGTCTTTTAGATGCAAGGACTAGCTAAAGCATAGGAACCTTCTAAATAATCAGAAGAGCTTCAATTGGGGTCATCACAGCAGTAAGACCGATGCTTTGCACCCAGGCTCTTCACAAAGCCCTTTGATAGTCACCATCTCAAGACCTGGGCATCTGAGTGCTGTAGGGGAAAGGGTGCCTGCTTCAGAGGTACTAGGCTGGCCTCAGGGGCATTCATCCAGCCCCAAGAGAGTTGTTTTGTACTATTTCACAGCTATTTTGTTAGAAAAGGATGGAACCATGACTCAAACCCAGGTCAAGCAACACAATGCCTCTGTTGCAGAAACGTTGCAAAATCAGACAAGCGAAAGACCAAGCACCACTTAGAGAACTGGAGAACTCAGGTTTATTACGCCGGTGGTCCCAGCACTCTGAAGATCTGGGCGCCAAGACAGGAACTCAGGCAATACATCCGTTATCCAGACAGAACAAGCAAAAGAGAGAATGAGTCTTTAGTAAGTTTCGAGGTCACTCTGCCCTTCGGCCTATACTGCAAGCACATCTACAGAAGCGGAAAAAAGAGTCGATTATAAGATTAGCCATTTGAAAAATTCCTCTTCACCTCTGCCTGGAAAAAAAACTGCCGAGCATCTGCATAGACCCTCGTATTGGACAGGTGGGGAAACTGAGACCTGGAGGTGGGAGGTGACTTGGCCAGACACAAAGCCTGCTTGATAAAAGTTTTTGGGCAAAACAATTTTGAGGGAGGTACTTGACTTTAATAATACTGATCGATTTTTTTATAAAAAAGAGAGGAAGAAGGAAGGTGTGGGGAGAAGGCAAATTCTTCATATTCTTGCATAATATTACCACATGGAAACAAAAAAACCTGTTTTTCTTCTCCTTGGATTGTCCTTCTCCCAAACCTTCACACACTCACTTATTCACATCCTTAAGCTGCTATCTAAATGCCACCTCTTCATGTTTGCCTCCAGAAATGGCTGCCTGCTCCAAGGCATTCTTGTTTATTTTTTTCCTAGCACCTAGAACTCAAATGTCTACATCATGTATATATGTGTTTTTATGTTTGTCATTTTCCATCACACTAGGATATAAGCTCCATTAGGGAAGGAATTCATCTCTCTCTCTCTGCCGTATCTGCAGTGCCTAGAACAGTGCCTGGTCCATAGCAGACCCTCAAAAAGTATTTGTCAAACGAAAGTGTTAAATTTTGTCAACGCATCAAAAATCCTGTGCTTTTACCAGACTAATTGGTGACTAACACAGTAATGTCTATAGGTCATTAAACATTCCTGTACTGGCCATTGGTTCTAAAGCTGTGAGAAATTGTACAAAATAATCCCCAAACAGGCAAAATTAACTTCCAAGCTATACTTAGCTGCAAATATATAGATGTGATTCAATTGTCTTAATACTGTCTTAATACAATTTGCTGTTTCTGTTATTTAAAAATAAATTTCTCCAATTCGGACATTCCTCTGAGAATTATTGTGATAGGATGTGCACTACAGGTTCTTCTCTCTATATCAGGGGTGATTCGGCAATGCCTGGAGACAGTTTTGGTTGTCACAGCTGGAGGAGGAGTATTACCGTCATCTGTGAGGTAGAGGCTAAGGATGCTGCCAAACACGCTACAATGCCCAGGACAGCCCCCACGACATGATTTGGCCCCAAATGCCAATACTACCACAATTAAGAAACCCTGTTCTATATAAACTCATGGCAGTCTTACTGAATCTTTGGTGAAAAAAAGAGTTATTCAGACATATTCATAAATGAGTGCATGAAGATTTATGTGGCCCTGGCTCTGTGCCAGGAATTGTGCCAGGCATTGGAGGAGGTGCACAAAAAAATAACACACAAGCTTTACCCTTGTAAAGTTCATTTATTCACTATCTGGCCAGAGATCTAAAATCAGATCTTCCTGCTTCTGCATTAGCTTTCTGTCTGGGTGGGCACATGGTATTTTGCTTTTCAGATGAAGAAGCCCCAACATTTTTTCCTTTTAAAACTTTCCACATGCATGATTCATGAGCTCTATCTCACATCTCTCAACATGTGTCTGACATTTTGGAAAATGGCAACTACAGTAATAATACCCCAGCATAGCTGCAGTGTATTGTATCGTTGTTCCCAATTTTTCACACTTTCCTGTTTCCACCCTTTGCCATGTGACTTGGAGTTACTCCCACTACAGAAGGATATATTTCCCCACCCCATTGATGTTGGACTTGGCCAAGGACTTTGGCCAATGGCATCTTAGCGTACAGGCTGCAAACAGAGACTTTAAAAATGCTTGTGAAATTGGGTTTGTTCTCTTGCATTTCTGCCATGGCCATGAAGTACTGGTCCAAGAATGACGGGAGATATGTGGACAAGACCACAGTTCAACCCTCAGGTTAGAGCCAAGTCCAGCCAGCCTATGGCACAGGGCAGAGACACCACCAAGCCCAGCCTAAGTGAGCTGAACCTTGGTCAACCACAGAGCTTTGGCCGTGAGAATGAATGTTTGTTGCTGTAACCCACTAAGTTTTGTTTTTTTGTATTTGTTTTAGCTGTTTCTCAGAAAAGCAGTCCAGGGCTAATATGTTGATTTCATGATGTAATCAGGAACCTAGGCTCCTGTGTTTCTCAGCACTTGGTTTATATTCTTAAAATCACTTTGTAACTTAAAAAGGCTGCTGGAGATATGACCAACAAGTCCACATTCCAGACAGAAAGAGGAAGAGGAAAAGGGCATACCTTAATCCTGTTAAGGAAGACTTCCCAGAAGACCCCTGCTTATATCTCACTAGCCATAACCTAGCCTACATCTCCCTGCTAGGGAGACTAGGAAATATGGTCTTTTAACTGAGTTTCAGTGTCTTTATCTATAAAAGAGGCATGATAACGCTTACTTTGATGCTTGTTGGGGAGACTAGAAATCAGGCATGCAATATTCTAGTAATACTAGTGTCTTAACATTGGGAAACTAAGCACTTGTTATACATTATAGCACTTAGTTCCTTTGACAACCCCATTTTATCTCCATTTTTTTCCTATGAGAAAGCTCAAAATTTAAAGAGTTAGTAGATAATCAAGTTAGGATTTGAACTCAGGTGACTTGACTCCAGAGCCCTGTCTCCCACCCACATTTCCATACTACCTGCAATGACTGGGAACTACCAACTGTCAGATAAACTACTTCGCAGTACACACCTACTAGAATGGCTAGAATTAAAAACAAACAAACAAACAAACAAAACAACAACAACAACAACAACAACAAATGAGTGCTGGCAAAGATGCAGAGAAACTAGAGCTCTCATAATTACTGATGGAAATGCAAAATGGTACAGCCACCATGGAAAACAGTTCAGCCGTTCCTTAAAAAGTTAGACATACATTTAGCATACAACCATCATCATATTCCTAGGCATTTATTCTAGAGAAGTAAAAGCTTATGTTCACCCAAAAACCTGTACATGAATGTTTACAGCAGCTCTATTTATAATCACTAAATTCTGGAAACAACAAAATATCCTTTAACAGGTAAATGAGAAACTGTGGTAGGGCTACGTAATGGCAATAAAAAGGAACAAACAATTGATAAATTCAAAAACATGGGTGAACCTTAAATGCATTGTGCTAGAAAGATGAAAAAAAGCCAGATTCAAAAGACTACGTACTGGGTGATTCCATTTATATGACATTCTGGAAAAGGCCAAATTATAAGCTCAGAAATCATATGGTGTTAAGGGCCAGGGGTGGGAGAAAGATTTGACTACAGAGAGGCATGAGAGAACTTTTAGGGATAACGAAACTAACCCATATCTTGATTGCGGTGGTGGTAGTTACATAAAACTTATAAAACTACACACAAAAAGGATAAATTTTACTATGTGTAAATTATGCCTTAATTAAATAATAAAACTTCACACTATTGTCTCATTCAAATACCCCCAGAAACCACGTCAGTCAGTTACTGTATTGTTTCAATTCATGGAAAGGGAAACACAGAAGCTAGGAGGTATTGAGGCTGGGATCACTCGGCCGGCCATGGGGCCAGGTCCTCTGACTCAGTGGGTGGAGCTCTACCTTGCTCTGTCCCTCACTGGGTCTCAGAAAGTGGCTGCAGCCATTGCCATCAGACACTGTACCAAGGCCAGCAGAAGATGTGCAAGTCTACAGAGCAGGCTCAGCCTCAGGGAGAGCTCCTGCCAGGCCCTGTCTGCACCCAGCTGGGACAGACCTACTAGTTCAGACCTGGTCCAGAAGATGGACCGCAAGCTCACTAGAGCCCAATGTTGGGTCCTGGGACCCCCCAGTCACAGTCATCCTCTGTGGTTAATGAGAGGGGATTATCTATCCATCTATCTATCCTCTGACTCTCTGGACACTAGGACAAGGCTTGTTTTGTGCTCTAAAAGCAGTATTTTAAACCCAGGGGCAGAAGCCAGCTCTTTTAAATATTTATTTAGTGGCAATAGGGGACCTGCATAAGCAGAGCAAATCTTGCATTCCTCTACCCTGGAAAGGAGTTCCCCAACGTCAGGCTCAGAGAGCAGAGTGATGTCGTATCTAAATATAATTGAAGGGACAAAATTAGGGGTATTCTGCAGTTTCGCAAAAGAGGACTTGTATGCTCATACATGTATAAAAACCGTGTAAAAGGAAACACAAGAAACTGTTAACAATGGTTGTCTTTGGACTAGAGGCCTGGAAAGAGAGAAGTGTGACCTCCAGTTCTATTTAAACTTTTACTTTACACATAGGCGCGCGCGCGCGCGCACACACACACACACACACACACACACACGCATGCGCGCGCGCGCGCATGCTAAGTAAAAAATAAAATCTCAAAAGGTTTCATATCGTATGATTCCACTTATATAAGATTATCAAAATGGCAGAATTACTGTGGTGGAGAGCAGATTAGTGGTTGCCAGGATTTAGGAATGCAGAGGGAGAGGAGCCAGATGGTGTGTGACTACCAAGGGGTGATGGAATAGTTCTGGATGTTGATGTTGGTGGTTATAGGAAACTTTACTTGTGATAAAATTGCATTGACACATACACGCACATGCACACGGTAAAAATGATGTAGTCTGAATAAGTGGGCAAACTATACCAATGTTGGTTTCCTGGTTTTGATATCATTCTATAGTTATGTGAAATGTTACCATTGGGAAAAACTGGGTGAAGGGTACCCAGATGTCTCTGTACTATATTTGCAACTTGCTAAGAATCCACGCTTATTTCAACATAGAGAATATTTTTAAAAGGTGATGGGAAAGGTCTTTAAAGAGAGCAGTTCTTTCTCATCGATCTGAGTGTGAGCTTCCAGAGGCCAGAATCTTACAGTGAAGGCTGAGTCCCCCACGCCTGGCCCAAGGCCGGCCACTCCACAGAAGCTGGTCAGTCCCTGGAGAAGAGCTTGGCTGAGTTTAGGAGCAGAGGGACATACAGATGTCTTCAGGAAATGTAGCTGAAATGGGAGACAATGGTGGGGGGAGAGAGAATTGGGTGAAATAAAAAATATGGGTCCAAATTCCTCTGAAATATACATGTAAACTGCTGCCTGCATTTCTACATTAACAGCCGAGGGCATTTTTAATGATAGGTACTTAGTTCTG
>NW_011888868.1:352546-355351 GCF_000151845.1 Pteropus vampyrus
GCAATGCCTGGAGACAGTTTTGGTTGTCACAGCTGGAGGAGGAGTATTACCGTCATCTGTGAGGTAGAGGCTAAGGATGCTGCCAAACACGCTACAATGCCCAGGACAGCCCCCACGACATGATTTGGCCCCAAATGCCAATACTACCACAATTAAGAAACCCTGTTCTATATAAACTCATGGCAGTCTTACTGAATCTTTGGTGAAAAAAAGAGTTATTCAGACATATTCATAAATGAGTGCATGAAGATTTATGTGGCCCTGGCTCTGTGCCAGGAATTGTGCCAGGCATTGGAGGAGGTGCACAAAAAAATAACACACAAGCTTTACCCTTGTAAAGTTCATTTATTCACTATCTGGCCAGAGATCTAAAATCAGATCTTCCTGCTTCTGCATTAGCTTTCTGTCTGGGTGGGCACATGGTATTTTGCTTTTCAGATGAAGAAGCCCCAACATTTTTTCCTTTTAAAACTTTCCACATGCATGATTCATGAGCTCTATCTCACATCTCTCAACATGTGTCTGACATTTTGGAAAATGGCAACTACAGTAATAATACCCCAGCATAGCTGCAGTGTATTGTATCGTTGTTCCCAATTTTTCACACTTTCCTGTTTCCACCCTTTGCCATGTGACTTGGAGTTACTCCCACTACAGAAGGATATATTTCCCCACCCCATTGATGTTGGACTTGGCCAAGGACTTTGGCCAATGGCATCTTAGCGTACAGGCTGCAAACAGAGACTTTAAAAATGCTTGTGAAATTGGGTTTGTTCTCTTGCATTTCTGCCATGGCCATGAAGTACTGGTCCAAGAATGACGGGAGATATGTGGACAAGACCACAGTTCAACCCTCAGGTTAGAGCCAAGTCCAGCCAGCCTATGGCACAGGGCAGAGACACCACCAAGCCCAGCCTAAGTGAGCTGAACCTTGGTCAACCACAGAGCTTTGGCCGTGAGAATGAATGTTTGTTGCTGTAACCCACTAAGTTTTGTTTTTTTGTATTTGTTTTAGCTGTTTCTCAGAAAAGCAGTCCAGGGCTAATATGTTGATTTCATGATGTAATCAGGAACCTAGGCTCCTGTGTTTCTCAGCACTTGGTTTATATTCTTAAAATCACTTTGTAACTTAAAAAGGCTGCTGGAGATATGACCAACAAGTCCACATTCCAGACAGAAAGAGGAAGAGGAAAAGGGCATACCTTAATCCTGTTAAGGAAGACTTCCCAGAAGACCCCTGCTTATATCTCACTAGCCATAACCTAGCCTACATCTCCCTGCTAGGGAGACTAGGAAATATGGTCTTTTAACTGAGTTTCAGTGTCTTTATCTATAAAAGAGGCATGATAACGCTTACTTTGATGCTTGTTGGGGAGACTAGAAATCAGGCATGCAATATTCTAGTAATACTAGTGTCTTAACATTGGGAAACTAAGCACTTGTTATACATTATAGCACTTAGTTCCTTTGACAACCCCATTTTATCTCCATTTTTTTCCTATGAGAAAGCTCAAAATTTAAAGAGTTAGTAGATAATCAAGTTAGGATTTGAACTCAGGTGACTTGACTCCAGAGCCCTGTCTCCCACCCACATTTCCATACTACCTGCAATGACTGGGAACTACCAACTGTCAGATAAACTACTTCGCAGTACACACCTACTAGAATGGCTAGAATTAAAAACAAACAAACAAACAAACAAAACAACAACAACAACAACAACAACAAATGAGTGCTGGCAAAGATGCAGAGAAACTAGAGCTCTCATAATTACTGATGGAAATGCAAAATGGTACAGCCACCATGGAAAACAGTTCAGCCGTTCCTTAAAAAGTTAGACATACATTTAGCATACAACCATCATCATATTCCTAGGCATTTATTCTAGAGAAGTAAAAGCTTATGTTCACCCAAAAACCTGTACATGAATGTTTACAGCAGCTCTATTTATAATCACTAAATTCTGGAAACAACAAAATATCCTTTAACAGGTAAATGAGAAACTGTGGTAGGGCTACGTAATGGCAATAAAAAGGAACAAACAATTGATAAATTCAAAAACATGGGTGAACCTTAAATGCATTGTGCTAGAAAGATGAAAAAAAGCCAGATTCAAAAGACTACGTACTGGGTGATTCCATTTATATGACATTCTGGAAAAGGCCAAATTATAAGCTCAGAAATCATATGGTGTTAAGGGCCAGGGGTGGGAGAAAGATTTGACTACAGAGAGGCATGAGAGAACTTTTAGGGATAACGAAACTAACCCATATCTTGATTGCGGTGGTGGTAGTTACATAAAACTTATAAAACTACACACAAAAAGGATAAATTTTACTATGTGTAAATTATGCCTTAATTAAATAATAAAACTTCACACTATTGTCTCATTCAAATACCCCCAGAAACCACGTCAGTCAGTTACTGTATTGTTTCAATTCATGGAAAGGGAAACACAGAAGCTAGGAGGTATTGAGGCTGGGATCACTCGGCCGGCCATGGGGCCAGGTCCTCTGACTCAGTGGGTGGAGCTCTACCTTGCTCTGTCCCTCACTGGGTCTCAGAAAGTGGCTGCAGCCATTGCCATCAGACACTGTACCAAGGCCAGCAGAAGATGTGCAAGTCTACAGAGCAGGCTCAGCCTCAGGGAGAGCTCCTGCCAGGCCCTGTCTGCACCCAGCTGGGACAGACCTACTAGTTCAGACCTGGTCCAGAAGATGGACCGCAAGCTCACTAGAGCCCAATGTTGGGTCCTGGGACCCCCCAGTCACAGTCATCCTCTGTGGTTAATGAGAGGGGATTATC
>NW_011888868.1:356566-361631 GCF_000151845.1 Pteropus vampyrus
CCACAGAAGCTGGTCAGTCCCTGGAGAAGAGCTTGGCTGAGTTTAGGAGCAGAGGGACATACAGATGTCTTCAGGAAATGTAGCTGAAATGGGAGACAATGGTGGGGGGAGAGAGAATTGGGTGAAATAAAAAATATGGGTCCAAATTCCTCTGAAATATACATGTAAACTGCTGCCTGCATTTCTACATTAACAGCCGAGGGCATTTTTAATGATAGGTACTTAGTTCTGATCTAAAAAGCAAGGTGAATGGGGTTGGAATACAGAGAGAATGATGACAGAGGAAGACAATGACCAGCACGTCCCCATAGGGGCCAAGGGCATCAGTCAGGAGCAACTGGAACTCAGATGAGCAAGTATAGGCTGAGGTTAGGGCACCTTGCGTATGGTCATTCTTTCTGGGCCAGGGACTCTCTCTCAACTCTTTCTCAAGCTCAGGCGTTAAAGTGCAACAGGTTGTGATAAGTCACAGTGGGGAGGAGCAAAGGAGTCTGGATGACCCTGGCCGATCCCTCAGAGCTGAGTTAATTGTAGTCTCTCCCAAGATGGTGGGGAAAGCTGGGAGAAGACCAGTCCTCAGAATCAGGGAGGTGAATCAGGAAGGGAGGTGAACTACAGTAATGGCAGAAAAGAGAGTGGGGTGGCATGCCCCAGCCTCTTTGTGAGGTACAGAGTCCCTTGAGCTCCCTTGTAAAGGAAGAGACCAGAAGGTATTGTCAGCTGCACCCTCCCAGATTGGCAGCCCGCAGCGGGGAAGAGATAGCACTGGGCATTCAGCCCCCCAGGCCATGGCTGAGACATTAACAGCTAACCTGAGGCTTCTCTGAGTCCTCTTCACCCTGAAGGGAGACTGGAATTTCAGTGATCTTAAGAGCCTAGGCCAATGAGAGAGAGCTTCAGTAACCTTCATTCTAGGACAGCCTCAGCCTGCTGCCAACAGGACCAGTTCCATCTGGGTTCTGTCACCTCTCCCTATGTGCTCCTCAGGGTCTGCATGCAAGGTAGGCACCAGGAAGCAGGAGCAGTGGAGCCCCAGGCAGGTCAGACCACCTCTCTGAGCCTGTGGAAATGCCAATAATACCCACCGGCATTTAGCACACATGACCCTGTGCCTGGCTGTGTCCAAGTCAGGGCACCCAAGCTGTCACTGAATTCTCATGCTATTCCTGTGAAGCAGGCACCGATGTTTGCCTACGGCTCACATGAAGACATTATGTGACCTGCACACCTCCTGCCGCCATAAGAAGTAGCTAGGATTCCAGCACGGGCCTGTCTGATTCCAGCCTCTCCAAACTCCTCCACTCTTCAGTATTGTTCTGAGGGGGACTGTGACAATACCAGAGCTCCAAGGAATTGGAAGTACACATCTGGACCTCCAGAACAGGGTCACATAGTGTCACTTCTAAGAATGCTTTTCAAGTCTCCATACTTGTTGAGAATGAAGCCCTTCCCATTATTCCGGGTAAGCCTCAGCCCCACCTCCTTCAGGAAGTCTTCGTTGACTGTTCTATCCCAGGTAATCTTACCCTGCTCTCAACACCTCCAGAGTGACCACTCCTTTGACCCTTCACCTAATTCCTTATGCCCCATCAGGTGGTGGGACAGAGTGGGGGTGAGGGCTGCCCCAAGAGCCAGCCTGCTTGACTTCAAATGAGATAACATCTGACATATCTAAGCACAGCGCTTGGCAAGGGAGGGCTCAATAAACTCCAGGCATTAGGTCTCTCTCTCTCTCTCTCTCTCTCTCTATATATATATATATACATACACATACATGTATGTGTATGTATATATGTGTGTATATATACATATATGTACATACGTACGTATGTATGCATGTATACACGCACACACACAAAATCAGGCACTACCTTATAAAATGATCTTGTGTGGGTTTATGTATAATTTGTTTGTATTTTCTAAGTTATTAAACCAAAGATATTATTTTGGTGTTCAGGGGGAAAAATAAAGTAAAGCAGCACTAAAAACTTAAAGCTAAAGGGAATCCAATATATGGTGATGGAAGGAGGCTAGAGTTTGGGTGGTGAGCACACAGTGACATATACAGATGTTGTGTTATAAAGTCATATATCTGAAATTTATATAACACCATTAACCAATGCTACTCCAATAAATTTAATTTTAAAAATTGAACTAATTAACTAAAGCAATGTAACCTTTGAGTTAACAAGCGCTTCCCTAAGGAATGCAGGCATACTCACTGAGTGCCTCCCATGTGCCTGGAAGGTGCCGGACAGAGCGGCCAGGAAGGCCCAGCCCTTAGCCCAGGGAACCTGGATGCAATCTCGGAGTGACTGTTCTCAGAGCCACACAACTCGAAGGTGTTCTGAGAGCTCTAAGGGGTGCAAAGGTTTATAAAATGCAGTTCTTTCCCCGAACACTCAGCTAGCACCTGAAAACTTCTATCCTGACCCTCAGAACAGTCCAGAACCCCAACCACATAAGAGAAACGTGCCAGCCACTCTGTCCCCAGCTCCTCCGTCTCACAGCAGCCCTTGGCTCTCACTACTTAAACCTTTATCAGGCACCTCTAGCAGCCAAATATGCTGCTAAGCTCTTTATGCTTTCTCTTTGAACCAGTGGAAACAGCATTTCTCCCTTTCCCAGATGGTGTCGTTGAGGCTCAGAGAGGAGTGACAGAGGGCAGAGCTGGGACTGAGGTGCACAAGGCTGTTGCCTGGACAGTCTGGCAGTCTCTTCAGCCAAAAAGATGTAGGCCCTATGCCCCGACCAGCTGGCCTCACCCCAGCCTTCTGGCTCCCCCAGCCTTCTTTTGCCCTCTCTGCTCCTCATAAATGTGTTTTCTTTCCCTCTAGGAATGGAGGCCAGCTGCCCCTTGCTCGGCCTCTTTTTGAATCTTTCTTTGCAAGGTTCTTGAGTTAATTAACAGCCCTGAGTTGGCTGTGCCAGGAAAGCAACAGGAGAGTTAAAAAAAAAAAAAAAAAGACTAGATAGAAAAGGAACAAAGTGATTTTAAAGTCCAAGGCAAGACTCAGCACCCCTTTGGAACAAAGAAAACGGGAGCACATCTTGTTCTCTGGGTCCACGGATATAGGAAGGAGAGACCAAGGAGAAAATGTGGACCTTACCACACTCCCTCCTATTGCTCAAGAACCAGTCATGGCTCCCTATTACCTGGTTATGAAAGATAAGTAAGCCTGGCAATTGTTTTTCTATCTACTTCCCCCAACTTTCTGCCCAACTTCCCTGAGTCCTTTGGCAGGTGCAGATGCACATCCAGACAGCCTGTATGTTTACCATGTGCTGGGAACTGTCAACAATAAAATACTCTTCCCCACTTGGGCAGACAAGACCCAATGCCTTGCCCCTTTTGTATTCACCACTGCCTATAGTGAAACTTTATTTCAGCACACTCCCCTCAAGGCCACTGCCCCCACCACTCTGAATCCCGTAGAGCTGGTTCCCAAACTGTGGTGCATGAACAACCTGCAACAAAATCCCTTAGGGAGAGGGGGATCAAAATGCAAATTCCTGGGCCAGGCTCTCTGGGGGCAGGAGTCCAAGAATCTGCATTTTAATAAGCTTCTGTGCAATATTTATATGCAAGACAGCTTAATCACCCTGCTGCAAAGCTTGGCTCTACTAAGATTTTCGAAAAACCTTTTGGCTCTTGCAACATATATGCCCCATTTCCCTTCCAGCTGCACTCAAATGCTCAGGACACAGCTGGGAAACTGGCTAGACTTTGTCTGGGAGCCTCAGCTGTCAGTCCATCCTTGCTTCATTCTTAGGCTCACTGTGCCCCTGTCAGTCATTGCTCTGTTGTGTAAATGCCTCTCCCACTATTTCCTCCTTCAGTGGTATTACATTCTTTAGTTATAGAATGAAAGGCTTTGTCCTCTAAAGATCTGGGGGGATTTTCAGAATTAGGAGCAGAGGGAATAGTTTGAGAATGAAAAGGCCCTTTTCAGCCCCTAAAATCAACAGATATAGCTGTTGATTTTAGATTATAGATATGCTCTATTAGATCATTGCTTTGTACTTACTGAAGTTATTGTAAATGTGTCTCGATTTATATATTAGTCTACTCAGACTGCCATAACAAAACAGTATAGACAGCGTAGCTTAAACAACAGACATTTATTTACTCATAATTCTGGAGGTTGTTAAGTCCAAGATCAAGATATTGGCAGGTTTAGTTTCTCCTGACCTCTCTCTCCTTGGCTTGCAGATGGCCACCTTCTTACTGTGTGCTCGTATGGCTTTTTCTTTGTGCACATGCATCCCTGGTGTGTCTTCTTTTTGTAAGGACACAAGTCCTATGAGGTTAGGACCCTATCCTTATGACTTCATTTAACCTTATTTATCTCTTTAAAACTCTGCCTCTAAATATAATCGCATTGGTGTTAGGGCTTCGACATATGAGTTGGGAGGACACGATCCCACCTGTAATATGTTATAACGAAAGGCTGGAAAGAACTCAAATGTTCAACAATGGGAGACTGTGGCAAAAGCTATGGCACATACCATTGTAAGCTGGAATGAGGGAGATTTCTATGGACCAGTAAGAAGCAATTTCTAGGATGTGTTGTTTAATGAAAAAAGCAAAGCAGACAAAAGTATGTATATTATGCTACCATTTAGCTAAGAAAAAGAAGGATGCTAATATGTATATCTATGGGTGTGTGCTTATATTTTTAAAAATAATGGAAAGAAAAAGCATACTTTTCTGAATGGTTACCTATAGGGTAAAGAGGGAATGATATGAAAGAGACAGTAAGAGAAGCTATTCTTTGAACATACCTTGCTTTCAGGTTTGAGTATGAAACCATCTAAAAGGCATTTTCATGATTAAAGAACAAAAGTGAATAAATAAAAAGCCAATCCCCAAAATTGAAATTAATGAACCAAACTGGTGGTGATATAACCATACAGAGAAAAACTTTTTCAAGTAATGTTGAATCTTAGTAATTTAACATACACTCTTAGAGGGATATAGCCTAAGGACAGAAAGAAATGCCAAAAAGAAATCTTAAATCGTTTTTGGTAATCTTACTGATATTATTATTCTGGATCTGTTGTG